>NW_026057588.1:15285535-15383155 GCF_023721935.1 Panthera uncia
GGGGGGCCGCGGGGGGGGGGGGGGGGGGGGGGGGGGGGGGGGGGGAGCTGGAACTGAGGCGGGGACAAGCCGGAGCCTCAGACTCGCAGAGACCCTCGGGGTATCTTGACAGGCCCTTCGGTGTGTATGTGTGTGAGACCACACCGGATACAGTCGGGCAGACTGGGAGTTCCTCGGCGGCTGGGTGTGTGGTTGTATGCTTCATGCTTTTGGGTGAGGTGGTTCGTGCTTGAAGCTGCATGGTAATGACATTTTCTAACTGTGGGATTGGCTGACAGAAGAAGGGACCTCTGCTGTTGTGGTTTGTTTTTGTCCATAATTAACAATGGTTGCGTGACTGATGATGATTTGTGTTATGCAAACATGCTTTTCTCCTGCCTTTAGTGTCTGTAGGACTCGCAGAAGAGCATGTGTGTGACTGAAAAACCGATAAGATGGTCAAGTTATTTCTTTCTTGAACACTAATTTGATCTGGTTAAAAAAAAAAAGTTATCAATTTATCTGACAAACAATTTAGACATGATCTTTCTGTTGGATCCAATATACGTGTTATGGGGAAGAACGCAAAATCAACAGTTTTGTTTGCGAGAAACATGATTTCAAAGCCAGTCCTAGCATAACTGCCTTTTCCTCTGACACAGTCCCACGAAGTAGGCATCCATTCTTTTCTAATATTATGGGGACATTATTGGTTAAGGTTGAGAGGCCATGGACTAATAAAATAATAAAATAACTTTATACATAAAAAGATGTTACCGTGGTTCACGGAGAGAGAGAAACTTAAAGTTGTACGTTTTTTTGGTAAGCCTGAACTTGTCTCATGGCTTTTTTTTTTTTTTTTTTTTTTTATGACAAAAGTTTGAACTTCCAGTACAGAGGCGGATAGAATTGTAAATGCACCTCTTCCGGGGTTGGGGGAGTGGAATAATAAAACTTACTCTTTCAGGACCTTATACTGAACACTTTGATCTCTTCCCAGTAATGTGACTGTATTAGCAAGTTTGGTGCCCAGGATTGTTGAGTGAATGAACCTGTGTACAGTAATCCACTATAAATGTGAAATAAAGATGGTCAAATTGCACTGACTTAGAGTGGGTCAAAGTGACCAAAAAATTGGTCCAAATCCAAATCAAGGTTGTACATTGCACTGGATGGAACTATCTTTACACAGACACACACCCCACACAAATACATTTATTTCTTACATATCTAGAAGCTGGGAAATTCAAGATCATATACAGATGGATTTGGTGCCTGGTGAGAGCCCCTTCCTTGTTTGTAAACCTTCCTATCATGTCCCTGTTTCCTTACATGGTGGAGAGAAAACATACCTTTTTAGTTTCTTTAAATGTGAGCAGTGTTCCTTTCACCTGCTTTCATGTTTCACAATGACATTTCTGATGAATCTAGAATGTTTATCTTGTAGAACAGCTAACATTCTGAATATGTTTTGTCATGAACAGGTTAAGTTTAAATATATTTGGCAAGAATACTATGGGTGGTGGTGTGTTCTTCCTATTGCATGACATCAAGAAGCAGACAATTTGAGTTTGATCCATTTTGGTGATACTAAATTTGATCCATTTGGTTCAAGTAGTGTGTGGACCTGATCTCTTTCTGGTAAATCAAGAAGCCAGTCAAGAAGTAATTTGTCTTTGTAAGTCAAGAAGTAATCTGATGGGGATATTTTGAGACCATTTTACACATAGCCTTTTAACTAATGGTTTTAGAATTTATTGATGATCCTTGCCTAAATAAGTTCTTAAATTTGGGGCTACAATGGTGATTTTTTCATGTTATCCTTCATTCTTTTGTGTATAAGAGCTTTGCTTCCTCCTCCCCCTCTCCCTCTTCTGTTTTTTCTGTTTTAAGTATCACTATGATTCATGGATTTTTTTTTTTCCATTCAGAGTATTTTAGCTCTTTGTTATCATCATTCTTTATGTTGCTCATATTGTCCCAAATTTGGCCTCTCAAGCTGGCTCGTCTGTCCTCATTTGTCTTTGAGCACTTCCTTACTTTTTGACACAGATATTCCAGACTCACATTGTACAGACCTGGAATTAGCCACTTTCTTAGAATTTTTAAGGTGATATTTTCAAATGTATGTCCTTAATAAAGTTAAGTAATTTGTGGTAAACATGCAGTGGAATGTTATACACCTGATGAACTTGAGTTTATAAAGATTATAAATTTTAAATTAACAAAAATTAATCTTAAAGCTTTACTCAGCATTATATCAGTGACATATGTCAATATTAATTATTAATGTTTTATGTCATAAATGTGAATGGCTAGATAGATACTATTCCATTGTTCAGATTTATCACAATTTATTTGAATCATTTCTCTCTGGTGAATATGTTGAAACCATTAGCTAACACAGCCCAGGTGTTTGATTAACAAGAATCATATTTGACAATTTTACTTGAGAAGTTGCCTTAAAAGTTCCAGTACAAGGGTGCTTGGCTGGAGTGCTTGGGTGGCTCAGTCAGTTAAGTGTCCAACTGTGCCTCAGGTCATGATCTCACAGTTCCTGAGTTCGAGCCCTGCATCAGACTCACTGCTGTCAGTGCAGAGCCTGCTTAGAATTCTCTGTCCCTCTCTCTCTCTCTGTCAAAAATAAATAGGGGCGCCTGGTGGCATCCGACTTCAGCTCAGGTCATGATTTCACGTCAGGCCCTGTGCTGACAGCTCAGAGCCTGGAACCTGCTTGGGATTCTGTGTCTCCCTCTCTCTCTGCCCCTCTCCTGCTTGTGCTCTGTCTCTCTCTGCCTCAAAAATAAATAAAAACATTTTTTAAAAATTAAAAATAAATAAATAAAAACACATAAAAAATTTTTTTTAAAACATGGGTGCTTTGGGGCGCCTGGGTGGCTCAGTCGGTTAAGCGGCCGACTTTGGCTCAGGTCATGATCTCGCGGTCCGTGAGTTCGAGCCCCGCGTCGGGCTCTGTGCGGACAGCTCAGAGCCTGGAGCCTGTTTCAGATTCTGTGTCTCCCTCTCTGTGACCCTCCCCGTTCATGCTCTGTCTCTCTCTGTCTCAAAAATAAATAAACGTTAAAAAAAAGAAATTAAAAAAAAACAACAACAAGGGTCCTTCTCTGTCTCAATTGGTGGAGTATGTGACTCTTCATCTTGGGCTGTAAGCTCGGACCCACATTAGGTATAGAGATTACTTAAAATCTAAAAAAAAAAAACCCACAACCCTCCATATTGTTTAAAAAAAAAAAAGTTACAGTACAGTGGGGAAAATTGAGTCCACTTCAGGATGACTTACCAAAAGAATTTCACTTTCACTCCCTCTTTTGATCTGTAGCATTCAAAGGTAGTTTCTATTAAATATTGAGTAGATACAAAAAGAACACTAATGAAATGCATGTAAGGTATAATGATTCACAATACAGCAAAACACTGTATACCAACTACCTATTTTAAGAAAGAGAATGTTACTGTTAACTTTGAAGATCCTATTCCTTTTCCTTTCTCCTCAAATACAACAATTATCTACAATTTTGTGTTAAAATTCTGTTGCTTTTCTTTATAATTTCAACTATTCAACCCCAAAATATGTTGTTTAGCTATGCATATTTTTGAGTTTTGTATAAATATTTTATGCATTCTGTGACTTGTTTTTTTTTTTGTCACTATAAGATCCTGAGATTTAGCTATATAGCTATAATTCATTTTCCTTGCTGTATGGTGGTCCATTGTATGTCTTTATCACAATTTTTAACTGATTCTCTATTGATAGAAATGTAGGTTGTTTCAAAATTTGATATTATACAGCTGCTATAAACATTCTTGTACATATTTACTAATGGATATGCAGAGATTTCTCTAGGGCAGAGGCTGGAAAACTTTTTCTGTAAAAGGAAATATAGGAAATATATTAGGCTTTGTAGGTCATATGGTTTCTGTCACAGCCACTCAATTTTGCCATTGTAGCATGAAAGCAGCCATGGACAGTAGGCAAGAGAATAGGTGTGGCTGTATTCCAATAAAACTTTATTTACAAAGACAGGCAGTAGTAGGATTAGCTTATGAGCTATAATTTGCCAACCACTGTTCTAGGATATCTATTAGGAATATGGTATTACTGAACATAGGATATTTGGAGCATGCAAATATCTTCAACTTTACTAGGAAATATGCAATATTTTCCAAGGGAAATTTTCCAAAAAGCCTCTCACACTCTGTCTCTCAAAAATAAATAAACATTAAAAAAAATTTTTTAGGGGCACCTGGGTGGCTCAGTTGGTTGAGCAGCTGACTTCAGCTCAGGTCATGATCTCACAGTTCATGAGTTTGAGCCCTGCATTGGGCTCTGTGATGACAGCTCAGCGCCCAGAGCCTGCTTCAGATTCTGTGTCTCCCTCTCTGTCCCTCCCCTGCTCATGCTCTGTCTCTGTCTCAAAAATAAATAAACATTAAAATTTTTTTTTTAAATTTTTTATTTATTTGGGATATTTATGTTTCTTAATTTTTTTTTAACATTTATTTATTTTTGAGAGACAGAGCATGAGTGGGGGAAGGGCAGAGAGAGGGAGACAGAATCTGAAGCAGGCTCCAGGCTCTGAGTTGTCAGCACAGAGCCTAAGGTGGCGCTCAAACTCACAAACCATGAGATCATGACCTGAGCTGAAGTTGGACACTTTACCGACTGAGCATCCCAGGTGCCCTGGGGATGTTTATATTTCATATGTGTCAAACATCTAGTTTATAGCTTGTTTTTTCATTATTTAGTGATCTTTTAATAAATAGAAGCAGTCTGTTTTGGGTCACCTGGGTGGCTCACTCAGGTAAGTGGCTGACTCTTGACTTTGGCTCAGGTCATGATCTCATGGTTGTGAGATCAAGCCCCATATCCAGCTCCATGCTGGGCATGGAGCCTGCTTGAGATTCTCTCTCCCTCTGCCCCTCCCCTGCTCTTGTGCATGCATTGTCTCTCTCAAAAACAAAAACAAAAAAAAACTACTCTGTTTTAATGTCCAATTTATTTAATTTTTCTTTATGTCTTGTAATTTTTTATGTTTTGTTTAAGAAGCTCTGCTCTAGGGGCGCCTGGGTGGCTCAGTCGGTTAAGTGTGGGACTTTGCCTCAGGTCATGATCTTGCAGTTCATGGGTTTAAGCCCTACGTTGGGCTCTGTGCTGACAGCTCAGAGCCTGGAGCTTGCTTCAGATTCTGTGTCTCCCTCTCTCTCTGCCCCTCCACCACTCATGCTCTGTCTTATCTCTCAAAACTAAACAAACATTAAAGAAAAAAAAAATTATCCTCTACACTAAGGTCATAATTTCAGTTTTCTACATTATCTTCCTAAAGCTTTATAGTTTTGCCTTACACAATTTTTTTTTGTTGTTATAAAATCTCTTAGAATGGGGGCGCCTGGGTTGCTCAGTTGAGTGTCCAACTCTTGATTTTGGCTCAGGTCATGATTTCAGGGTAGTGAGATAAAGCCCTGTGTCAGATAGCATGGAGCTTGTTTAAGATTCTCTCTCTCTCTCTCTGCCCTTCTCCCACGCGCTTCCATGCTAAAAAATAAAAATAAGTAAATAATAATACAAAGATAAAAGCTCTTGGAATCAAACTCTTTCTGTAAGATAAAGAAGGGGTACAACGTGTGTGTGTATGTGTATGTGTATGTGTACATGTACCAATTGTCTTACATTATGAAAAGGCTATCCTTTCCCCTCTTACTGACAGTAATAAACTGGTCTGTTGGGGGCACTTTTTATTCAATTCTGTGGTCAATTTATTATTCCCAGCACTATATATATGCTCTTAATTAACATAGTGTTATAATAATTTTTGGTATATGATAATACAAAGACCTATTTGGGACCTTATTAATCCTCTTCATTATATAGCTCTTTTACTGTTCCCTTTATTTCTTATTCTTTCTTATTGCTTTGCTTTCTTTCAGTTTATTCTACAATTTTTTCTCACATTTTAAGTTGGATACTTAGGTAATTAATCTTTATACTTCTAACATAAATTCTTAAGGTTGTAACTTTTCCTTTATGTACTACTTTGGCTGCATCCTACAAATTTTGGTATGTAGTAGTCTCATCGTGCACTTTTAAATTCTTCTTTTTAAATTTATGATATGATTTTTCACCCATAAATAATTTGGAAGGATATTTCTTAAGCATATGGATTTTTTTCTAATTATTCTTTGGTGGCTTATTATCTAACATAACTTTTGTGAGCACTGAAGTTGGTCTATATGAAATGAGTCCATTGAAGGGTGTCTGGGTGGCTCAGTGGGTTGAACATCCAACTCTTGATTTAGGCTCAGGGCATGATCCCAGGGTCATGGGACTGAGCCCTGCTTCAGCCTCCACACTGAGCGTGGAGCCTGCTTAACACTCTCTCTCTTCCTCTGCCCCTCTCCCTCACTCATACACTTACTCTAAAGTTAAAAAAAATAAAATTAGTCCATTGAAATTTTTTCAGATTTGCTTTGTGGCCTAATATATGTCTGTTTTTTCTGAATATTCAATATATCTTTAAAAATAATTTGTCTTCTGCAGTTATTGTGTATATATAGTATTTTTAAAAATGTATCCATTAGATAAAGCTTATAAGTTTTTGGTCTATCCTCTATAATCTTGTTGATTTTTGTCTCTCATGTATCAATTAGTAAAAGAAATATGCAAAATCTCCTACTATGGTTTTGATTTTATTTTTTCCTTGTTTTACTAATTTTCGTTTAAATGTGTATATTTGGTAACATAAGTTTAGAATTTATGTATTCTTGGAGATGTAATCATTTCATCATTATGTACTGATCTTTTTATAATAATGCTATTATTTAAGTCTATTTTATCCAATATTAACATAGCTACATCAACTTTCTTTTATATATGTTTAATGTAGGTGCCCCTACATCAACTTTCTTTTCATTAGTATTTTGACTGATGTTTTTTCAGGAGTTCCCTCATTTTCAGCCTTTCTGTGTGATTCTCTTAATGTGTCTCTTGACAATAGCATATAATTAGATTTTATTTATCCAATCAGACATTTACTGACATATTTGTATTTATTTCTACCATTTTATCACATCACTATATATGTCATATGTAACCCTTTAATATTTCCATTTTCCGCCTTTATTCCTTCTTTTGATTGTTCCCCTCTGCCTTTATTTCCTCCTCTTTTGGAAGGTATATATTCTATTTTGGTGCCTTTGCTAAAGCTTTAATTTAACAGGACATACCTGGGGCACCTAGGTGGCTCAGTCGGTTAAGCATCCAACTTCAGCTCAGGTCATGATCTCACTGTTCATGGTTTCGAGCTCCACGTCAGGCTCTATGCTGAACAGTTCAGAGCCTGGAGATTGCTTCAGATTCTGTGTGTGTGTATCTCTCTTTGCCCCTTCCCCCCTCGTGTTCTCTCTCTCTCTCTCTCTCTCTCTCTCTCTCAAAAATAAACATTAAAAAAAAAAAAAAAGAAAATCAAATTGGAGACATTCTCCAAAGACGGACTTATAGTCATCAAAAGTGTCAAGATTATAAAAGGGCAAGACTGAGAAACTTTCAGACTAAAGAAGATTAAAGAGACATGACATTTCAACACAATGTGTGATTCTGAACTGAATCCTTTAGTGCAAATGACATTATTGGCATACCTGGTGAAACTTGGATGGAATCTAATATAGATGGTAGTAATGTATTAATATTAATTTCTTGATTTTGATAATATATTGTGGTTATGTAGGGACATCTTCAGGGGTGATGTGGCATTAGGTCAGCAATTTAGTCTCAAATGGTTCAGGGAAAAAAAGCTCTTTGCACTATATTTGCAACTTTTCTGTGATTTTGAGATTTGATAGATGGATTTTTTTTTTAAGTATGGTGCAGTCTTTAAAAATATCTTGTGAGTTATACTTCTAATCTTAAAATAATTTTTAAAATTCAAATTGAAGCTCCATAGGCCATATATTGGTGCTTCCAAACAGTGAGGTTATTCTTGGCTTTTGATGGATCATAAAATCTTAAGATTGTTCCCCCATAAGGTGATTGACCTTATTTACCTAGAGATTTCTAGTGTGACTTGTCTGGAGCTACTAAGTAAGCCTGATTGTTCATGGCTTCTTTTTCACCCAGGTTGGCCATTTCAAGATTCTACTTCTCTCCCAGGAAGAAATGATCAAGTCTCAAATGAGTTTTAAATAATGTGTTTCTTTTACTTTTTTATTCTGCACTGCAGATAAAGTAGGTCACAATAATCTCAACAATAAGATGAGAAACTAAATGGATATAAATATGTCAGGAAAAAATATAAATTAGTAAGACCATGCAAAAATTGCAATTAGACTATACAGAAATAAGTTAATTTAGAATTGAGCTTTAAATTTGAATCTGACCTTCAAAGGAAAAACAAATTAGGACATAAAATTAGCAAGATTGATTACATAGTTTATGTTGTCTTCCATTTATAAAGCTAATTAATATCTCAGAGGAAAATAAACAATTTTCATGGATACAAAGTAAAGTACTTTTGCATAATTTTGAAGTTGTGGCCCATAGTTAGTCTTTCCTAAGCCTTCTTTACTTTGGTCTCTAAAAATGAAGTGTTTCTCCTCTCAAAAATATTGTATTATCTTTTCTATTCTTGATCCCATTTTTTCCTGTGTCTTCTAGGACATTTCTTCATCTGTTAATACTTAAATATATGAAATAGTTCTTTCTTTACACATTCCCCTTTCTTTACTTATGTCACTTTCCATATCTTAGCAGAAAAACAATTCTTCTATGTGTCCCTATTAGTTAATTCTGATAATAATAGAGGTTAAGTGCATAGACTTAAGAGATAAAAAGGTTTCAATCCTGGCTCCATCACTTTATGTGTGACCATGGGCAAGTTACTTAAGCTGTCACTACCTTAGTTTTATCACCTAAAGATGAGTCTAAATTTTTGGATGGTGGTTTTTTTTTTTTTTTTTTTTTTTTGAGAATTAATGAGTTGTTACATATGACTTGTTTAGAGCAGTGATTGGTACTATTAAGTGTTGAATTAATGTTTGTCAGATTTTTTCTGTCAGGAATAGTACTAACTTAGATCTTGGTGATATCTTTCTATCTCATCCCATTTGTATTATTTTTGTAAGAAAGTCCTCAAAGTATAGGATGTATGAAAGTAAGGATGCCTCACTTTCTTATTTCCATTACAAATGATTTTTTTCTTATTCTGTACTCTTGGAAGTTAGGTTTTTTGTTTTTTGTTATTTTGTTAGTTTTATAAGAAGGAAAGTTAAAATCTGGTCTTCATGACTTTTTTTTTTTTTAAGAAATTTGAAATCTCAGGGTGCCTGGGTGGCTCAGTCAGTTAAGTGTCCGACTCTTGGTTTCAGCTCAGGTCGCGATCCCGCAGTTCATGAGTTCGAGCCCCATGTCAGTCTCTGTGCTGACAGCTCAGAGCCTGGAGCTTGTTTTGGTTTCTGTGTCTCCCTCTCTCTGCCCTTCCCCTGCTCACTCTGTCTCCCTCTCTCTCTCAAAAATAAATAAACATTAAAAAAATTAAAGAAAAGAAATCTGAAATCTCTTCTTTAGCTTCATAAATCCTAATAGGGATCCTTCATAGATCCTAATGGGGTTGGGGGGGAGGGGCTCGATCCCATGAACAGAGAGATCATGACCTGAGCCAAAATCAAGAGTAGGATGCTATTTTGGGATGAGCACTGGGTGTTGTATGGAAACCAATTTGACAATAAATTTCATATATTGAAAAAAAAAAAAAAGAGTAGGATGCTAAACTGACTGAGCCAGCCAGGCACCCCAATATATCTGTTAATGAATAGACTATCAACTCACCAATCCAGATATCATTTTTAAGCTGGAGCAGAAAGAAAAGCCTTGGATTGTAGAGAAAGAAATGTTAAGATGTTCAGATAAGTGACTGATACTGTGTGAATGGTACAAAGTCACATAACAGTTGTTTAGAAGATAACACCTCTGAAATGTTTTCCAATGTTATTGTCTTAAAAGTCCCAGTCTTTTGAGTGGTAGTTGCTATAACTTCTCAGATACCTAGATGGCACTTCAATATATTTCTTATACATCAGGTCTTTCTTTTTATTGAAATTTAGGGGATTATATTCTGGATACCAAGTATCCCCACTTTTTTTGCACTTTGTTTTCATGATTATTTTCCCTTTTACTTGCATTTTTATTCTTTACCTCACCTGCTTTCTTATAGTTATTTGTTTATGTATTCAGTCCTTCAGAATTCTGGTCTTACCAAAACTATTTGACACACAGTTTCATTTTTCATTTCTTTCTCATTTAACTCTTTTCATACATTGTGAAATGGCTCAGAATCATAAATTTAGAGCCATAGGCATAACTTTCATTGCCCTTTTAATGCCTATATCATACTTTAAAAAACTCTCCCATTCCACCCCCATTTTGTTATATAAGTTGCTGCCTTCCTGCCAGCCCAACTCTAGCCTTACTACCCTGTGGGTTTTTTGGTTCTTTTTTTTCTACCAGTTATCTTGTGAAATATAACAAACTATCAAAAATGCATAAAACATAAATGTATGACTTTTTTTCAAGTTTTTCAATTACAGTTAGTTAACATATAGTGTAATATTAGCTTCAGAAGTAGAATTCAGTGATAAATCACTTCTATACAACACCCAGTGCTCATCGCAACAACTGCCCTCCTTAATACCCATCACCCATTTAATCCATCCCCCCCACCTCCCCTCCAGCAACCCTAAGTTTGTTCTCTATAGTTAAGAGTCTGTTTTATGGTTGCTTATCTCTCTTTTTCCCCCTCTATTCATCTGTTTCATTTCTTAAATTCTACATATGAGTGAAACCATGTGGTATTTGTCTTTCTCTGACTTATTTCACTTAGCATAATACACTCTAGCTCCATTCATGCCATTGCAAATGGAACATTTCATTCTTTTTATGGCTGAGTAATATTCTGAATGTATGTATATATACATACATTCATTCATCACTCAGTGGACATTTGAGCTCTTTCCATAGTTTGCCTATTGTTGGTAATGCCGCTATAAACATTGAGGTGCATGTGTCCATTCAAATTAGTATTTTTGTATTCTTTGGGTAAATACTTAGTAGTGCAATGGCCGGATCATAGAGCGTGGGGGATAAGCTTAGGAATCCCCCGGGGCTTACACCAATGAGTTAACAAGGCATAAAGAAATACAAAGTCATAAAATGCTCACACCTGAGTTTGGGTAAATCAGATTGGCACCCCAAGAATAGGGAGGCACAAAGGTGCCAGGATTAGGGAGGTGCAGATGCACCCCAAAATAGAGAGGGGGGTGCAGAGCCCCCAAAATAGGGAGAGGCAAAGGCCTGAAATAGAAATGGTGCAAAGGTGCCCAACACATAGGTATATGAAATAAACAAGATTAGATATTCAGGATGGAAGCACCCCCAATTTAGTACTATAGCAGAAAAGCTGCTTTCACCAGAGAATAGAGCCAAGTTAGGTAAATTGGTGAATTGGACTATGGACCGCTGCGCAGCGGGCAAAGCAGCTGGAGTGGAGATGGTTAACAAAAGAAAAGGTGCCTTGTCAACCCTGAGGTTATTCCCCCTATCTGTCTCATCCCCAGGCTAGCCAAGATAAACCAAGGTGCTGCCTCATGTCCGCTGTAAACAACCTTTCTCCTGACTGCCCAGCGCCTGGATTTTGTTTTGTATTAACCTAAACCCCTAACCATGGGTATCTTCAAGACTCCTTTTTCCTCATGTCCACAAGTAAATGTTCACAGATCCATTGCCTTTTGTACACGTCCATCACCATGTTTGTAAGCCTTCTGATCCTAATAAAAATGGGGTAAGGACCCTTATTCGGGGTTCATGTCTTTTCCCAGACATTAGCGGTCTCTTGCTTTCAATCCTGCGTCCCGCTCTTTTGCTAGACAAGAGAGAACTTTAGACCCAGAGTCTACGACAATAGAGTAGTTTTATTTTTAACTTTTTGAGGAACCTCCATACTGTTTTCCAAGTGGCTGCACTAGTTTGCATTCCCATTAACAGTATAAGAGTATAACATAACAAATTATTATTAAACATCCATGTAAGCAGTATCCTGGTTAAGATACAGAACATTGCCAATTCCCCAAAAGCCCTTCATCAATGCCTTGCAATCACTATTCCAACCTTTATCTTAAATGTAACAATATCCTGACCTTTATGATCATAACTTTTTTTCTTTTTAGTTTCCATAGAGTGTTTTTAATTTTTCCAAATCAATTTTATTGAGGAGTAATATGCTATATTAGTTTTCCAGGACTGCCATAACAAGGTACCACAAACTGTGTGGCTTAAACAACATAAATCATTGTCTCATAATTCTGGAGGCTACAAGTCTGATATCAAGATGTTGGCAAGGCTGGTTCCTTTTGAGGGCCATGAGGGAAAGATCAGTCCCAGTTCATGCTCCTTGGCTTATAGATGGCTATTTTCTTCCTGTGTGTTCACATCATCTTCCCACTGTACACGTGTGTCCTAATCTATGTTTTTTGTTTTTTTTTTTTAAGTAAGCTCTGCACTCAATGTGGGGTCTGAACTCATGACCCCGAGATCAAGAGTTGTATGCTTTACTGACTGAGCCAGCCAGATGCCCCTGTCCTAATCTATTCTTCTTTTTTCTTTTCCTCTTTCTTTTTTAAAATAATTTATTATTTTTTTTAAATTTATATCCAAGTTAGCATATAGTGCAACAATGATCTCAGGAGTAGATT
Source organism: Panthera uncia (assembly GCF_023721935.1). Taxonomy (NCBI): domain Eukaryota; kingdom Metazoa; phylum Chordata; class Mammalia; order Carnivora; family Felidae; genus Panthera; species Panthera uncia. Next base: position 15,298,271 of record NW_026057588.1, read on the forward strand.
CCTTAATGCCCCTCACCCATTTACCCCTTTCCCCTTCCCACAACCCCTCCAGCAACCCTCTTTCTCTATATTTGTCTCTTATGTTTTGTCCCCTTCCTGGTTTTTATATTATTCTTGCTTCCCTTCCCTTATGTTCATCTGTTTTGTATCTTAAATGTCTTAATCTATTCTTATAACAATACCAGTCACATTGAATTAGGGGCCTACCCTAATCCAGTATGATCTCATCTTAACTAATTATGTCTGCAATGACCCTATTTCCAAATAAAGTCATATTCTAAGGTGACTGGGATTACGACTTCAACCTATGGGTGTGTCTAGGTGGCTCAGTCAGTTGAGTGTCTGACTCTTGATTTTAGCTCACTACAACCTGAGACCAAAGTGGAATGTTGTTTGACTTCCTGGAGAAATCTAAATGCCAAGGGAAGGGTTGACTAATGCTGCTTTTCCATCAGCCAACAATCTCAGAGTGTATCCAGAATAAGAATGCATGAATGTTTCCCAAGGACCAGATGTGGCCCTAGGTCTAATAAAGGAAAGCCACTTAGAGAATTGAATAAACTTTAGCATAGAGAATTTAGAAGTATTATTAAAATCCTAAGGGCTGGAGATACATTTGTCTGAATCAAAGGAACTGTAGGGGCACCTGGGTGACTCAGTGGTTGAGCGTCCTACCCTTGACTTCGGGTTGTGGTCCTGGGGTTGTGGGATCAAGCCCCGTGTCGGGCTCTGTACTGAGCATGGAACCTACATGAGATTCTCTCCCTCTGTCCCCCATCTCTAAAATAAAAAATAATAAAACAATTTTTAAAAGGAACTGCAAGTTCCCAACTGCTGGCTGTTCTCCAAAGAATGCACAAAAGCATTCCATTAGGTAGTCATCTATAAATATCTGCCAATTGCAGATAATCACAATGTTGAATCACAGTTTCAGTCAAGTAAGAAATTACCTGAACCCTTTTCCTTATTTTAGGTCTAATCTTGAAGAGATCAGAAATTAACACCATTTGCAACATGATAGATCTAGAGAGTATTATGCTAAGCGAAATAAGTCAGTCAGAGAAGGGCAAAAACCATATGATTACACTCATATGTGGAATTTAAGAAACAAAATAAACAGTCATGGGGGGAAAAGAGAGGAAAACCAAGAAACCAACTTTTAGTAACTATAGAGAACAAACTGATGGTTGCCAGAGGGGAGGTGGAGGGGGTAATGGGCTAAATAGGTGATGGGGATTAAGGAGTGCAGTTGATGATAAGCATCACATGTTGTATATAAATGTTGAATCACGAAAGTGTACACCTGAAACTAATACTCCACTGTATGTTAACCAACTGGAATTTAAATAAAAACCTAAAAAAAAAAAAAACTAGTTAGCCAACTAAGTGATGAGTAAAAGTACTACCATGGTAAAGACAAGTTATTTCTATCACTCTCCTTCCCTGATGGAGACTGCAACAGACTGAAATGTAATTAAGGAGAAGCCTCAAAAGATAAAGTTTGAAGTCTTCATATACCGGATTGCCTAAGAATGACTGAAACCAATGAGTTCCCATGTTTCATCTGGTGGAAGAACCAACCTCAGTGAATTCACTGAATAAATTTAAGTGGGCACCAGGCAATAAAAATAGTTGCCAAGGATCCAACCTATTAATTAGCTGCACACAGTAAAGAGGCAGTACAGAAAAGTGGTTAAGTGTACAGACTTGAAGCAGACTACTCCAAGTTGAACTATAAAAACTTCTATTTTCTCAGATCCAGTAAGACAGTACTTTATGTGGAAAAGCATTGCCAGCAATATTGTGCTTCATTATGAAAACAGAGTTGCCGTCATTTTCATAAGTATCTCCACAGTTTGGTCTGAATCATGGCTCTGCCACTGTAGCTTTGCAAACTTGGCCAAGTTATTTTATTTCCTTGTGCCTCACTTTCCTCACCTAAAATGGAGATAACAATTTCTACATACAGGTGGTGTGAGGATTCAGTAAGTTTATATACAAATGGTAAGTAGACATGTTCTAAGGAATATTGTCTGGCACTATAAACATTCTATAAATGATAACCATTATATATTCCAGGATATCTTGTGGTAAGAATTCCATACATGATCTCTTTTTAACCAGATTCAACTACCCAAAACAGGAAACTAGTGTGCACTGTGAGTCACACGTAGGGAGATTACACCTATCAACACAGTGGCAACAGTCTTTGATTCTCATTGGCTGAAGCCCTGGTAGAGCCAGTTCTCAGAATCATGGGGACTGAGTGGCAGGGGTAGTGACAATGGTTTTTCCACTAGCCCAATGATGTGTTCCAAGATTTCTCTTGGTTTTACTGTCCTTGATCCTTTGCCCTCACCTTCACACCTGAGATTCTGAAAACTATCCTTTAATAAACCCCTTTCTACTTAAACTAGCTATAACTCTGCTGTGGATTAAAAACTTTGACAGGAGAAACAGATAAACTGTAACATATATGTAATGGAATATTAGTCCAGACACAAAAATAAAGTTTATTTGTATATCTCAGCCTGAATAGGTCTCAAAAATAAATAAGGAAATTTATGGAAAGGTAGTATCATTTGAGGAAATTATAAACTATGCAAAATAACATGTTAATAGGTACATATACATTATCTCTCATGATTTGAACATGTATTATCCAAATATTCAGTGTTTAAAATTTTTTACCCCACATGCACCATCTGAATAAAAACCTCAATAATTAATCTTAATTCTCATACTATGTAAAAAGTTTAAATTGAAGCAAGTCTGGGTGATAGGATGTAGAGTATTGTGGTCACATCTCAGCCAACCTAATTGATTTTGTTTGTTTCAGACTTCTATTTCTGTTTAAACATGTTCACTCTCACTATCATTTCTCCAAGCATGTAGCCCTTTATAGAATCCAATTCACTTCCACTATGTGTTCAGGAGCACTACCAACATTTAATTTAGAGTATTTTTTACATTATATCTTTGTTGGGTTTAATTAGAGAACATGCCATGATCTCAGTTTGTGAGTTCGAGCCCTGCATTGGGCTCTGTGCTAACAGCTCAGAGCCTGGAGCCTGCTTCAGATTCTGTGTCTCCTCCTCTCTCTGCCCCTCCCATGCTCATGCTCTGTCTCTGCCTCTCAATAAGAAATAAATGTTAAAAAAAAAAAAAAAAAAGAATCACGTGTTTAAATGCTTTATGTTCGTAAGTTTTTAGTGGATTATTTTATAGATGATAAAGAGTATCTTAGTTGCATTAAGAAAAGTGGAGTTTGGGAATGAGATAAATACACAGTACTAAGAAATGGCTCCTACCACTTCAAAATTACCCATCCAGAGGCACCTAGGTGGCTCAGTTGAGCATCTCTCTCTCTTTTTTAAAAATGTTTATTTATTTTGAGAGAGAGACAAAGTGTGAGCAGGGAAGGGAAGAGAGAGAGGGAGACACAGAACCCAAAGCAGCATTCAGGCTCTGAGCTGTTAGCACAGAGCCCAACGCAGGGCTCAAACCCACATACTGTGAGACCACGACCTGAGCTGAAGTCAGAGGCTTAACCATCTGAGCCACCCAGGCGCCCCAAGCATCTGATTCTTACTTTTGGCTCAGGTCATGATCCCACGGTTGTGGATTGAGCCCCACTTTGGGCTCTGCACTGAGCATGGAGCCTGTTTAAGATTCTCTCTCCCTCTCTCTCTCTCTCCCCCCTCTGCCCCTCTCCCCTGCTCATGTGCTCTCTAAAATAAAATAGTTTGAAAAAATAAAAATTAGCCATCCAACACATTTAGGGAATAAATTAGATCTGGAAAAGTGATAGATACCTATATATGGGCTAGAATTATACACACTAAATCTATAGGGGTACCTGGGTGGCTCAGTCCGTTGAACATCTGACTTTGGCTCTGGTCATTATTTTGCAGTTGGTGGGTTGGAGACCCACATGGGGCTCACTGCTGTCAGCATGGAGCCTGCTCTGGATCCTCTGTCTCTCTTTGCACCTCCTCCACTCATCCTCTCTCTCTCAAAAATGAATAAACATACATACATACATAAATAAATAGATAAATCTATAATAGGGCTGCCTCAGGAAAAGGTTTGAGAAACAATGGGTCTTTGACATTCATAGTTAATGTTTCATATATTTACTATAAAAATATGAAGCAAACATATATGTTAACATGTATTAATTTTACATAATACATGAGAACCTTGTCGCATTTTCTGAACTATTCAAAAGAATTTACCCATCCCATTCATTGCATACTAATCAGAAAGTTAACAATTATTATGTATACCATGGAAAGGTCTAGTAGTCACTACCTTAATCAGTGAACAAATTTAGCAGTACCAATACTAGGACAACTTATTTTACTTATATAATTATATTTAATACTTTATATTCTACACAGTGTATCTTCTGCTATAGTAAGTACATATCATCATTCTATTTATTTTTTACCAAAACTGCTTCTCCTGCATTTATTCATGAGGAAATAGACAAATTTTAAAAGTTGGGCATTCTGCTAAGCCTAGATTCTAAAAATGGTAGTGTCTAAAAGAATGAGATGAGATGAGAGCCTCGATCAGATCCTTGTTTGGAAAAACATTTCATAAGCCAGTTTTGAGATAATTTGGGAACTTATGGAATTATTTTTAATTTTCTAATATCGTGCTCTTATAATTAAGACAATCTCCTTATTTTTAGATTATGCATGAAGTATTTAGGAGTGAAATGTAACTCCTAATAAAGTAGGAGTAATAAAATAAAAATAACTCCATATAAAATTAATAAAGATGTGGCAGGATGTTAACAACTAAGTCAACCTAGGATGTGATGGATAGTCATTGCACTATTATTTTAGCTTTCCTGTAGTTTTAGAAACCTTCAGTAGAAAAATTTGGGGGGAAATTTAGCTTAAAAAGACTTTAAAATACAAAAAATATTAGAAGATATTTAGGAAAATGTGAATAATCTTGGGGTGTATGTAGGAAACACTCTATGTAGATTATATTTCATTCCATAAAAGTAAAAATAAAATCTATGACAAAGGATATATTAAAAAACAAAACAGACTGAAAAATTATTTTTACAACACATATGATAAAGATAATAGCCATAAACACAAAAAACTTCTACAAATTAATGAAAGAAAAAAATACAATAGAAATTGCACAGACTATCAATAGGTAATTTACAGAAAATTCATATGGCTCATAAGCAAATGATATCATGCTCAATATACCCAATATTTAAATAAATTAAAATTAAAGCAATGACATATTTTTCATCAGAAAGACTGACAAAGAGCACCGAGTGCTGTTAAATTGTGGGAAAATGAAAATGGGCAACTCAAACAGTGTTGATGGACTGAATGTACTATATCTGGAAAGTAATGTTACTAGCTATTATAATAAAAAAAATACACATACTACCTGATGTAAGAATCTATCTTACAGAAATAAAAACATATATATGCAAGTATTTATGTATAAAGATATTTATTGACAATTGTCTAACGCAACAAGGAAGTGGAAACAATATAAACATTCATCAATAAACAATATGAACATATTAATACTTCTACATACGTAGTATTCTGTAGCTACTAACACTAAAATGAGTAAGTTAGATTTATATGTACCTGGAATGATGTCCATGATGTATTTTATAGGAAAAGTCACAGTTTGATGTCCATATAGTGATCCTTTTTAAATATATAAATATCCACAAACAACCATGAAAAAAAGAACCATGTATAAACATGTACATTTCAGCATACAGAAAGCTACAGAAAAGTATTAATGAGGCTTCTAACATGTTAGTTTAGGAAGCCATATTTTCTTTTTCCTTTATGTATATTTGCTATAATTTCTCATTTTGGAGGTAATTGCATTATGTAATTTCAGAAGGCAATTCAGTCCAATATGATAAGAAAAACTACATAAAAATATAAGTTTAATTTCTAACACTTCTTTTGAGAATAAGTAAAAAACCATTAGAAGTAGAGAACAAAGTAATGGCACCATGGTCCACTTGACCATCTTTATTCTTCTATTTGTTATACCATTTACCTTAAAAAAACAACCTCTAATTCTGAAAGCTTGATTTATGGACTAGATATATCCGTGATAAAGCCATTTATTTTATTACCATGCTTCTAAAATCCCACAAACCTGTTTTCTTGTTTTTTGTTTTCAATATCTCATTAAGTTGAACTAAGAAGTGGGGTATAGGGAAGAGTAAGAAAGGACTGTGAAGGAAGATCATTACATAGAGGGATTTCCCTTTTTTAAAAGGACAAGGGTCCCATATGTAGAAGAAGAATGTGACTGGTTTGCAGAGAAAGCAACTTGCTCTCTCATAAACTTAGTGGGCCTCAAGCTATAATGGTTTAGAATTTCCACCCCTGAGATTATTTCTTTCAGCTAGAGCAGTGTTTACAAAAATAGTTCACATGCAAAAGATATTAATAGGCATCATAAGAAGGGATTTATGGTCAAGTAAGTTTGGCACATGATGAGGTGAAGTTGAAAAAGCTGCTTTACTACAATATTTATTACAGCCCTGATGAAATACAATGAACTTATTGCTTCAAAAAGACCTTGAGAAACTTAACAGAAGACCATGGGGGAAGGGAAGGAGAAAAAAAATAGTTACAAACAGAGAGGGAGGGAGGCAAACTATAAGAGACTCTTAAATACAGGGAACAAACTGAGGATGGACAGGGGTGGGGGGAGAGGGAAAATGGGTGATAGGCATTGAGGAGGGCACTTGTTGGGATGAGCATTGGGTGTTGTATATAAGTCAATCTGACAATAAATTATATTAAAAAAAAGTGATGTGAAATATGCCATGATTTACAGGCTTGTTTGATCACACAGTCTTTCTTTCTAATACCATCTGAGTTCTAGCATTACTTGAAATTACTACAGGAAATTTTAGGCTAACATATTATCTGTGGAATTAAATTAACACAGAGATATGGTCCTTAGTAAAAGGATTAAAAACAAATCGTTTTAAGGTAGCACATGCTACATTACTTTTACATCATTATAAAAATATTTTTCATGAGACATCCTATAGAGGCACCTGGGTGGCTCAGCTGGTTAAGCTTCTGACTCTTGATTTCGGCTCAGGTCATGATCCCAGGTCATAGGATCAAGCCCCGTGTTGGGCTCCACACTGAGCACGGAGCCTGCTTAAGATTCACTCTCTTTCCATCTGCTCCCCACCCTGCTCATACACTCTCTAAAATAAAAAAGAAAACACATCCTATAAAATGACAATAATCAAGGCAGTGTAATATTGGCAGAGGGATAGATACATAGATCAATGGAATAGAAGAGAAAACCCAGAGGTAAGATATACACAAATACATTCAATAGATTTTTGACAGAGGTACAAAGGCAATTTAATGGAGGAAACACAGACTTTTCAGCAAATGGTGCTAAAGTAAACGGACATCCATAAGCCAAAACAAATTAAGAAAGAACACCAAGCTAAAGCATACAATATACATGAAAAGTTAACTCAAAATGTATCACAGACTTATGTGTAAAACATAAAATCATGAAAAATTTATGCAAAAACATAGGAAAAAAGTCTTCAGGATGTGGGCTAGGCAAAGAATCCTTAGATTTGACAGCAAAGCAAGATCCATAAAAGGAAAAACTGGTAAAGCAGACCTTATCAAAATTGACAACTTTTGCTCTTCAAAAGACCCTCTTAAAGGGGTGCCTGAGTGGCTCAGTCAGTTAAGTGTCTGACTCTTGACATTGGCTCAGGTCATGATCTCATGGTTTGCAGGATCAAGCCCCACGTGGGGCTCTGCACTGATAGTGCTGAGCCTGCTTAGGATTCTGTGTCTCCTCTCTCTCTGTTCCTCCCCTGCTTGCACACACACACACTTTCTGTCTCTCTCAAAACAAACAAACAAACAAACAAACACCCTTAAAAAAAAAGGAAAAAAAGATAAGCTACGCACCTGGGAAAATATTTGCAAACCACATAACAAAGGACTACTATCATCTAGAATACAGAAAATACTCTTTCAAAACCTAGGAGTGAAAAATAAAACAATTCAAAAATGACTAAAAGACACAAACAGGCATTTCACCAAAACAGATATACAGATGACAAGCACATGAAAAGGTGTTCACCATCATTAGCCATTAGGGAAATTCATATTAAGACCACAAAGAGACATCACCATACCTAACATGAGGGCTAAAACAAAAAGTGATGACAACACCAAATGCTGAAACACTGGGTTACTCATATGCTCCTGGTGTAAATGTAAAATGGTAAAGCAATTTTAGAAAATACTTTGTCCATTTCTTGTATGAGAAAACGTGACTTTAGTGTAAGACCAAGAAATTGTACTCTTAGGCATTTATACCAGAGAAATGGAAATTTACATTCACATAAAAATCTATACACAAATGTTCATAAATAGCTTCATTTGTAACACCTAAAAACTTATTTTTTTCCTTAAGGTTTCCTTCTAGTAAGAATTTTAATGTTCAGAATGAGGTACAACCTCACATTAATTATATGAGGACGTTCTGCTCCAAAATCATTTATCTGATGATTAGTAAGAATGATAAAAGATTTACCTTATGTACTGTATTTGAAAAGTCTTCCTCTCATTTGAATTCTATAATAGTACACAATTAAAATACTGAAAAAAAGAAACCCCCCTGCACTGTTGGTGGGAATGTAAATTGATGCAACCACTGTGGAAAACATATGAAGTTTCCTCAAAAATTAAAAATAGAAATACCATACTATCTAGTAATTCCACTACTTCAGTATTTACCCAAAGGAAATGAAAACACTGATTTGAAAAGATATATGCACCCCAATGTTTATTGCATTATTTACAATAGCTAAGATATGGAAGCAACCTAAATATCCATCAACAGGTGAATAAATAAAGAAGATGTAGTATGTATATACAATGTAATATTACTCAGCTATAAAAAAATGAGATCTTGCCATTTGCAACAATATGGATAGACTTAAAGGACATTATGCTGAGTGAAATAAGTCAGAGAAAGACAAATACCATCTGATTTCACTTAATCTGGGATCCAAAACACAAAAATAAAAATATAATCATAAATACAGAGAACTGGTGGTTGCCAGAGGGGAGGGGGCTTGGAAGATGGATGAAATACGTGAAGGGGATTAAGAGGTACAAACTTCCAGTTATAAAATCAATCTATCAATAAATTAATTAAATAAACAAATCATAGGGATGAAAAGTACAGCATATGGAGTATAGTCAATAATACTGCAATACTGTGGTATTGTGACAGATGGTAATGACACTTATTTTGGTCAGTATTGAGTAAAGTACAGAATTGTCAAATCACTATGATATATACCTGAAACTAAAATAACATTGTATGTCAACTATACTTCAATTAAAAAAAAAAAAAAGATGATTCTTGAGCCCAGAAGGAAACAATTTTAAAATACTGAAAAACACAATTACAGTAATAACTAATATTTATTTATTATAAACTATGTATTACACATTGCTTTAAGGCTTTTTATGTATTTGCATCTTTAAATCATTATAATGAGAGTGATTTTAATGTTTTATAAATGAAAAAACTAAAGCAAACAGGGGTTAACTAGCTTTTTCCAAAGGAATACATGTGTAGTAAATGGTGGAGTTCAGATCATGCTGAACAAGAGAATGATGCCAAACAAGAAAACTCTACATTTTATGGTTGTGCTCTTGTATAAATTCACCAATGTCTAACAAAGATTGAAAAATGATGGAAACTGATTCTCCATTATATTACACTAGCCTCTCTCTGTTTGAATTTTCTGATAGAGTTACCTATGGATGAAAGTAAAAAAGGATTCCCACTTTGATAATCTGAATTTTCTGATATTCCAAAGCTGAGTATCAATGAGCAATCAAAAGATTTAATAAATTTATATTTTCATAAAGTTTTTCTCAATTATGAAGTTTATGATGTTGAGTGAGGTGTGAATGACGTCTGAAGTCCTTACCACATTCGTTACATTTATAAGGCTTCTCACCAGAATGAATTCTCTGATGTTGAGTAAGTTGTGAGCCACGATTAAAGGCCTTCCCACATTCATTACATTTGTATGGTTTCTCACCAGTATGAATTCTCTGGTGCTGAGTAAGATGTGAACCACGAATAAAGGCTTTCCCACATTCATTACACTCATAGGGCTTCTCACCAGTATGAACTCTCTGATGGTAAGTCAGCTGTGAGCCACGAATAAAAGCCTTACCACATTCTTTACATTCATATGGCTTCTTACCAGAATGAGAAATCTGATGTAGAGTAAGTTGTGAGGCACAAATAAAGATCTTCCCACACTGCTTACATTCATAGGGATTCTCACCTGTATGAATTCTCTGATGCTGAGTCAGTTGTGAGCTATAAATAAAGGCCTTCCCACACTCTTTACATTCATAGGGTTTTTCACCAGTATGAATCCTCTGATGCTGAGTAAGATGTGAGCCACGAATAAAGGCTTTCCCACATTCCTTACATTCAAAAGGTTTTTCACCAGTGTGAATTTTTTGATGTTCAGTAAGTTGTGAGCCACGAATAAATGACTTCCCACATTCTTGACATTCATAGGGTTTCTCTCCAGTGTGAATCCTCTGGTGTCGAATAAGCTGTGAGCCATAGTTAAAAGCCTTCCCACACTGCTTACATTCATGTGGTTTCTTACCTGTATGAATCCTCTGATGTTCAGTAAGTTGTGAGCCACGAATAAAGGACATTTCACAGTCTTTACATTTATAGGGCTTTTCACCAGTATGAAGTCTGTGATGCAGGGTAAGCTGTGATCCATAACTAAAGGCTTTCCCACATTTCTTACATTCGTAGGGTTTCTCACCCGTATGAATTCTCTGATGTTCAGTAAGTTGGGAGCCACGAATAAAGGCCTTTCCACATTCTTTACATTGATAGGGTTTCTCTGCAGTATGAACTCTCTGGTGGTAAGTAAGTTGAGAGCCACGAAAAAAGGCCTTACCACATTCATTACATTCATAGGGTCGTTCACCAGTATGAATTCTTTGATGCTGGGTAAGGTGAGAGCCACGAATAAAGGCCTTCCCACACTCTTTACATTTATAAGGTTTCTCCCCAGTATGAATTCTTTGATGATAAGTAAGCTGTGAGGCACAAATAAAGGCTTTTCCACATTCCTTACATTCATAGGGTTTCTTAACAACATGAACTCTCTGATGGTAAGTAAGTTCTGAACCCCGAATAAAGGCCTGTCCACATTCTTTACATTCATAGAATTTTTCATCAGAATGAGCTTTCTGATGTTCAGTCAGTTGAAAGCCATGGATAAAGTATTTTCTGCATGCTTCACATTCATAGGATTTCTCAGGAAAATTAATTCTTTGTTTTAACATAAGGGATGCAGTCTGGCTAAAATTGGGGATTCCTTTACAAGTGATTAGTAGTTGCTTGAAAAATCCCTCTTTATTTCCCAATTGGCTTTCAAACTGGTCTTTGTATTCCCTATCATCTTGAAGACTTTTACAATCACACTTAAGTCTTGTAAGCTGTTCTATGATCTCCCACTGAGATGATTCTATTTCATAAATTCCTTTTGTTGAGAACAGCTTTTTGGTCTCACATCTGGATTCCCAGGCTATAAAGTAAAAAGAAAGAAAATGTTATTTTCATATTCCTTGAAAAATGAAATTTCTAAGGTAGAAACAGTAGACTCAAATTGAGTATCATAGTCATAAGATGTCAATGGAACCAATGGAACAGAAAAGAAAAATCCAGAAACAATTATAAGTGTAAATTTAGTACATAATAAAAGCTGGCAGCTCAAATCAGTAGGAAAAACATGAACTCTTTTTAATAAATGAAATTGATAAACATACAGATAAACACATCAAAAAAAGAAAACTGCATTAATTCTGCATATCTTACAGTTGGATAAATTCCAAATGGATCAGACATCCATATTTACAGGAATGAAAACATACATATAATTAGAATAAAATTTGGGGGACTTCTATAAACTAGGAATAGGGAAAACTTTCCTAGTCATAATTTGATAAAAATGACTGCACTGTGGTTAAAGAAAAAAGAAAGGCTGGCATGTCAAAAACACGGTTAAGGTTAGGTTAAGTAAAATGACAAACTTGGAAAAAATATTTGCCAGGTTGCAATATCCTTAATATATAAACAGTTTCTAAAATTAGACTAGAAAAAAAAGACTACCATATAAAACTGGGCACCAACACTATGTAAAAATAGTCTAAGAAAATGGGACAGTTGATAGAAAAGTAATGTAAGTAGCTTTTAACCATATGAAAATATACTCAACTTTGCTCATAAGATAAATGTAAATTAAAGCTAAACAGAGGTGAAGATATGAAGAAATTGGAATCCTCGCAGCTTGCTGATGGGAATGTAAAATGGTACAGCTGCTTTGTAAAACAATTTTGTACTTCCTCAAAAAGTTAACATAGTTTCCATATTACCATGCAATTTTACTCCCAGTTATATGCCCAAGAGAAGTGTCCAACGTAGAGTTCCCACATAACCCAAAAGTCCACTCGTAAGTATACAGCCAAGAGAATTGAAAACACATATCTATATAAAAACACGAAAAAAATGTCCAAAACAGCATTAATCATAATAAGCATAAGGTGGAAACAAGTCACTCATTAATTGATGAATGGGTAAAAATGTGGTGTATCCTTACAATAGAATATTTGGCAATAAAAATATTGACACATGCTACAATATGAATAAACTTTGAAAATATTATGCTTAGTGAAAAAAGCTAGTCACAAAAGACCACATATTGTATGACTGCTTTTATATGAATTATCCAAAGTAGGCGAATCCACATAGACAGAAACATCAGTAGCTGAACAGGGCTGGGGGATGGACAGAGATACAGAGTATCTTGCTACTACAAGATACTGGATTTCTTGCTGGAGTGATAAAAATGTCCTCAAATTGTGATGGCTATATGAGACTGTTAATATAATAAAAGTCATCACTGTTTACAGAAATGGGTAAACTGTACAGTATGTGAAATATATCTTAATAAAGTACTTTTAAAAAACTACAGAGATGCTATTTCTTACCTCTTGGAATAGGGCATTTCCAAATGTGACATCAAATACTATTAGCAAGACTGTAAGGAAATTGGTACTTATAGACATTACTAGTAAGAATATGAATGGTACAAAGGAACCTATGAAAGGAAATACAGCAGTATTTAGCATAATTACATATATCTTTTGATCTAACAACTCCACTTCTGTGAAATCAATCCCAAAATTGCCCTAACAAAATGTCAAAAACATGATGCACAAAAACTGAAGCACAATGTGTTAAAGCAAGAGATAAAAAATAATCTAATTGGGGGTGCCTGGGTGGCTCAGTTAATTGAGCATCCAACTTTGGTTCAGGTCATGATCTCACAGTTTGTGAGGTCAAGCCCCACATTGGTTCCGGTGACAGCTCAGAGCCTGGTGCCTGCTTTGGATTCTGTGTCTCCCTCTCTCTCTGTCCCTTCCCCACTTGTGCGCTCTCTCTCTATCTCAAAAATAAATAAACATTAAAACAATTTAAAAACTATAACCCAATTGTCCATTAGATGACTGATGGAAGTAATTCATGGTATACCCACATCACAAAGTACTATGCAGCAGTTAAAAAAGGGGAATATATTAATATGAAATGCTGTTTACATACATTATTAATTGCGAGAAAATGTGTATGCGAGAAAAGCATGTATAGTTATGCCTTTTCTCTTAGGAAGAAAGGGAGAAGAGTAAGTATGCATGTATAAAGTACATTTGCTTTTATTTTTTTAAAGGGGGGATGGATTGCAGGGTGAAGAAGGAATAAGTGGGGGGGGGCAAGGATAGAAGTCAGACCTCTTTCAATACAACTTGTTTTGTAAATTTCACTTTGGAGCTACATAAATATTTTCTGTTATTATAAAACAAATTATAACAAGTACAGTGTAAAAGTGGAAAATACTGAATTAAAAAAACAACACTATTTACAATTGTTGGAATAACCAAAGAAATTATTTCAAATAACTTTCAAATATAGTAATTTGACTGAAATATACATGGGGGGAAAAAAGAATTGCCAAAACAATTGACTCAAACTGTTTTGAGTAATCATACTATTGGTAGTAATGCTGATCTTCTTTTAGAGACTTATATTTATAAGATAGGATAAAATAAGTAATTATATGATATTCCAATCCTATAATTTTTAGTGTTCATGATAACTGGGACTCTTAGCATGGGAGAAAATGGATACAGATATAAGATCATTAAAAGGGTTAAATAAAAAGCCTATAATTAAGAATATGAATTGGAAATACTGGTATGAACTCATGCTATAGTTTACTTTGTTTTTTTTTAATTAATGCATTTTCTTAGAGCAGTCTTAGGTTTTAGGTTTATAGAAAAACTGACCAAAAGTCAGAGTTCTCTCTTTCCTTGCCACTCTCTTATTATTAATATCTTAATACTTTGCACTGGTGTGGTACATTTGTTATAACTGATGAAGCTTTATTGATATATTATTAACTGAATCCAATAGTTTACATTAGGGTTCACTCTTTGTGTTGTAAAGTTATATGGGTGTTGCCAAATGCATAATGTCATGTATTCACCATTACAGTATCGCACAGAATAGTTTACTTAAAAATCCCCTGTACTCCACCTAGTTATTCCTCCTCCCTATTTCTCACTGATTGCTTTACCAACTCTACTATTTGCCTTTTCCAGAATGTGATGTAGTTAGAATCATAAAATATGTAAACTCTTCAAACTGGCTCCTTTCATTTAACAAGACACTAAGCATTTTCATGGTCTCATGGTTTGATAGTTATTTTTCATTTCTGAATAATATTCCTTTGTATGGATTAACTACATTGTTTATCCAATTACTAAATGAAGGGCATCTTGGTTGCTTTCAAGTTTTGGCAATTATGAACAAGCTTCTATAAACTTATGTGCAGGTTTTTGTATGAACAAAAGTTTTCAATTTATTTGGATAAATATCTAGGAGCACAATTGCTGGATCATATACCAAAACTATGTTTATTTTGTTTTGTTTTGTTTTTTTCAAGTTAGTTAACATACAGTGTAGTTGGCTTCAAGAGTAGAACCCAGTGATTCATCTCTTACATATGACACCCAGTGCTCATCCCAAAAAGTGCCCTCCTTAATGCCTGTCACCCACTTAACCCACTCCCATCATCCCACAGTTCATTCTCTGTCTTTAAGAGTCTCTTATGTTTTGACTCCCTCTCTGTTTTTATCTTATTTTCCCTTCCCTTCCTCTATGTTCATCTGTTAAGTTTCTCAAATTCCACATGAGTGAAATCATATGTCTTTCTCTGACTGACTTGTTACGCTTAGTATAATACCCCATCCACATTGTTGCAGATGGCAAGATTTCATGATTTTTTCATCACCGAGTAGTATTCCATTGTGTGTGTGTGTATGTGTGTATGTATGTATGTATGTATATATCACTATTCCATTGTATGTGGGTATGTATGTATGTATGTATGTATTACATCTTCTTAATACATTCATCGGTTGATGGGACATTTGGGCTCTTTCCATAATTTGGCAATTGATGATAGCGCTGCTGTAACATTGGGGTGCATGTGCTCCTTCAAATCAGCATTTTTGTATCCTTTGGATAAATTCCTAATAGTGCAATTGCTGGGTCATAGGGTAGCTCTATCTTTAGTTTTTTTGAAGAACCTTCACACTGTTTTCCAGAGTCGCTGCACCAGTTTACTTTCTCACCAACAGTGTAAGAGGGCTTCCTTTTCTCCACACCCTTGCCAACATCTGTTGTTTACTGAGTTGTCAATTTTAGCCATTCTGACTGGTGTGAGGTGATATCTCCTTATGATTTTGATTTGTATTTCCCTGATGATAAGCGATGCTTTACTTTTGTGTATGGTGTAAGAAAGTGGTCCAGTTTCCTTCTTCTGTATGTTGCTATGCAGTTCTCCTAGCACCATTTGCTAAAGAGACTGTTTTTTCCATTGGATAATCTTTCCTGTTTTGTTGAAGATTGGTTGGCCATATATTTTTGGGTCCACTTCAGTGTTTTCTATTCTATTCCATTGATCCAGGTGTCTGTTTTTGTGCCAACACCATAGTGTCTTGATGATTATAGCTTTGTAGTACAGGTTAAAGTCCGGGATTGAGATGCCTCCAGCTTTGGTTTTTTCAACATTACTTTGGCTATTCAGGGTCCTTTGTGGTTCCATACAAATTTTAGGATTGTTTGTTCTAGCTCTGTGAAGAATGCTGGTGTTATTTTGATAGGGAATGCATTGAATGTATAGATTGCTTTGTGTAGTTATCGACATTTTAACAATATTTATTCTTCTGTTCCATGAACATGGAATGTTTTTCCACTTGTCTTCTTCAATTTCTTTCATAAGTTTTCTACAGTTGTTGGTGTACAGATCTTTCACCTTGTTGGTTAGATTTATTCCTAGGTATCTTGTGGGTTTTCGTGCAATTGTAAATGTGACTTATTCCTTACTATCTTTCTGTTGCTTCATTATTGGTGTACAGAAATGAAACCGATTTCTGTACACTGATTTTATATCCTGTGAATTTACTGAATTCCCATATCAGCTCTAGTAGTTTTTTGGTGGCATCTTTCAGGTTTTCCATGTAAAGTATCATGTCATCTGCAAAAAGTGAAAGTCTGACTTCTTTGCCAATTTGGATGCCTTTTATTTGTGTTATCTGATTGCTGAGGCTAGGACTTCCAACACTAGTTGAACAATAGTGGTAAGAGTGGACATCCCTGTCATGTTCCTGATCTCAGGGGAAAAGCTCTCAGTTGTTCCCCATTGAGGATGATACTGGCTGTGGACCTTTCATATATGGCTTTTATATTAAGGTATGTTCCTTCTATCCAGACTTTCTTGAGGGCTTTTATCAAGAAAGGATGCTTTATTTTGTCAAATGCTTTTTTCTGTATCTACTGACAGGATCATATGGTTCTTATACTCTTTTCCATCATTGTGATGTATCACACTGACTGATTTGCAAATATTGAACCTGCCCTGCAGCCCAGGAATGAAGCCCACTTGATCATGGTGAATAATTTTTTTTAAGTACTGTTGAATTCAATTCATCCAGATTCATCAGGGATATTGGCCTGTAATTGTCCTATTTAGTGGGGTCTTTGTCTGGTTTGGGAATCAAGGTAATGCAGGCTTCATAGAATGAGTTTGGAGGCTTTCCTTCAATTTCTATTTTTTGGAACAGTTTGAGAAGAATAGGTATCACCTCTGCTTTAAATGTCTGGTAGAATTCCCCTGGGGAGTCAACTGGCCCAGGACTCTTATTTGCTGGGGGATTTTTGATAACCAATTCAATTTCTTTGCTGGTTGGACTACATTTAGTTTTGTAAGAATGTGTCAAACTGCCTTCCAAAGGGACTGTACTATTTTGCATTCCCATCAACAATGAAAGAGAGTTTCTGTTGCCCTACATTCTTGACACTATTTGGAGCTGTCAGTGTCTTGGATTTTAGTCATTCTAAGAGACCTGTAGTTACATCCCATGGTTCTTTAAAAATGTGATACCCTGGGGTGCCTGGGTGTCTCGGTCGGTTAAGCGGCCAACTTCGGCTCAGGTCATGATCTCACGGTCCGTGAGTTCGAGCCCCGCGTCGGGCTCTGTGCTGACTGCTCAGAGCCTGGAGCCTGTTTCAGATTCTGTGTCTCCCTCTCTCTCTGCCCCTCCCCTGTTCATGCTCTGTCTCTCTCTGTCTCAAAAATAAATAAACGTTAAAAAAAATTTAAAAAAAACAAATAAATAAAAATGTGATAACCTGATGACATATGACATCTGAATATCTTTTCATATACTTATTTGTCATGAGTTTATCTTCTCTAGTGAGGCATCGGTTCAGATCTCTTGGCCACATTTAAACTGGGTTCTTTTGTTATTGAGTTTCAAGAATTCTTTGTATATTTTATATATAAGTCCTTTACCAGGTACTGTCTTGCAAAGATTTTTCTCCCATTCTGTGATTTGCCTTTTCATTCTCATAACTGTCGTTCACTCAGAAGTTTTTAATTTTAATGAAAACCAACTGTATCTTTTGTGTTCATGATTATAGTTTTAGGTGTTTATATAAAAACTCATTCTGAGCCCCAAATCACCTAGATTTTCCCCTCTGTTATCTTCTGAAGTTTTATAATTTTCATTTTACATTAAGGACTATGATCTATTTTGAGTTAATTTCTGTGAAAACGTATGACATCAATATTGAGATTTTTTTTTAAGTGTGTATGTTCAGTTGTTCCAGCAACATTTGTGAAAAAGACTATCCTTTCTCCATTGGATTGCCTTTACTCCTTTGTCAAGGATCAGCTGAGTATATTTGTATAAGTCTGTTTCTGGGCTTTCTATTCAGTTCCATGGATGCATTTATTCTTTCACCAATAATACAATGCCACCCTGATTACTATAGCTTTATGGGAATTCTTGAAGTCAGGAAGTTAAGTTTGTCTCTCATTTCCTGCATACTACAGTCTTCTTTTTATTCTTTTCACTTCTTTTAGTTGACTTTTGTAGAGAAATATTTATATTCCTTTCTCATTCCTTTTATGTACAGTTGACCCTTGCACAATAAAGGGGCTTAAAGGTAACAAATACCCAGTCAAAAATCTGCATATGACTTTTGACACCCTCAAAACTTAACTAATAGCTCACTGTTAACCAAAAGCTTTAATGATAACATAAGCAGTTAATTAACACATATTTCATGTTATATGTATTATATACTCTATTCTTTGTTGTTTATTTATTTATTCTCAGAGAGAGAGGGAGAGAGAGCAAGAGCGGGTGAGGGGCAAAGAGAGACGGGGAGAGAGAATCCCAAGCAGGCTCCATGCTGTCAGTATGGAGCCCGACATGGGGCTTGATCCAACGAACGGTGAGATCATGACCTAAGCTGAAATCAAGAGCTGGACGCTCAACTGACTGAGGCCCCCAGGGGCCCCAATATACTCTATTCTTACAATAAAGTAAGCTAGTGAAAGAAAATTATTAAGAAAACCATAAGGGAAAGAAAATACATTTATGGTACTATACTGTAAAAACTACACATATAAATGGACCTGCACAGTTTAAACCCATGTTGTTCAAGTGTCAACTGGGTCTTCTTTTGTGTATGGCTATTTTCGTTGTTATTACTGGGGGAGGGTTACATTTAATGTCCTAAAGTTATAACTCTTTAATTTGAGTTTATACCAGCTTAATTTCAATAACATACACTTAATTTCAATAACACTACTCCTTTATGTCTCAGTCCCCACCCCCTGTGATTGTCAGTGTCACAAAATTACATCTTTATACATTTGTGCCAAAAAACAAACTCAGTCTCTTAAAGTATTAGTCACTCCAGTTAAGTAGAAAACAAGATTTGAAGCTACAAACCAAAGTTAACAATAATACTAGCTTTTAGACTAACATTGTGGGGTTTTGTTTGTTAACTTTATCAGTCTCTTATATCACACAGAAGACAAAAAGTAGTTACAAGCTATTGTTACAATAATAGCTTTTATAATTGCTCATCTATTTGCCTTTATTGAATTCTGTATTTCTCTATATGGCTTCTAGTTACTGTCTAGTGTCCTTTTATTTCACCTTGCAAGAATCCCTTAAACATTTCTTGCAGAGGAGGTAAGGTAAAGTGGTCACAAACTCCCTTGGCTTTTATCTAAAAATGTCTTAATTTATCCCTTTGAAACACAGTTTTCTTGGATATAGGATTCTTGGTTCACAGTTTTTGTCTTTTAGCACACTGTATATATATATATATATTGACCCACTACCTTCTGATCCCTAGTGTTTCTGAGGAGAAATCTGATCATCTTACTGAGGATCACTGTGTATAATTATTTGCTACTCTCTTGTTGCTTTCAAGATTGTCTTTGACTTTTGAAAGTTTGATTATAATGCATCTTGGTACAGATGCCTGAGTTCATCCTACTTTAGTTTGTTGAGCCTGTATGTTTATATTTACATCTTTCATAAAATTTGGGAAGTTTTTCAGCTATTGTTACTTCAAATGTTGTCTCTGCTCTTTCTGCGACTCCCAAAATACATGTTTAGCTGCTTGATGCTGTCCCATAGGTCCTATAGGCTCTGTTCACTTTTCTTCTACTTTTTTTTTTCTTTCTAATCCTCAGACTAGATACTTTCTATTGTCCTATCTTCAAGTTCACTGATTCTTTCTGCCTGCTCAAACCTGTCTTTGAATCCCTCTAGTGAATTTTTCATTTGGGTTCTTGTACTTTTTAGTTCCAGAACTACTTCTTGGCATCTTCTTAGGTTTTCTAGTTCTTTATTGGTTTTTGTTTTGTTCATATACAGTTTTAGTGACTTTATCCACATCTTCCTTTAGTTGTCTATCTTTAAGACAGTTGTTTTACAGTCTGTCTGGTATATATGCCATCAGGTCTTTTTCCAGAACAGTTTCTGTTGGTTTATTTTTTTCCTTTGAATGGGGCATATTTTCCTGTTTCTTTGTATGCCTTGCGATTTTTTGCCGCAATACTGGACATTTTATACAATTCTTTCTTTTATACGTTTATTTATTTTGAGAGAGAGAGAGAGAGAGAGAGAGAGAAAGAGAGAGAGAGAGAGAGAGAGAGGATGGGTGGGGTAGGGACAGAGAGAGAAGGAGAGAGAGAACTCTAAGCTTAGTACAGAGCCTGACACAGAGCTCAAACTCACCAACTGTGAGACCATGACCTGAGCCAAGATCAAGAGTTGAATTCTTACCCAACTGAACCACCCAGGTGCACCCATTTTATACAATTCTAAGTAATTCCAGAAATCAGATTCTCTCCCTCTCTCAGGGTTTGACAATTTATGTTACTATTGTTGTTTTGATTGTTGTAGGCTTCTGTGCTGAGGACCACATGCAGGTATAAACTTAAGGTCTTCTCCAATCTTTTCTGGGCTTTTCTCTGGGTAGACATGGTCACTTTCTAATTTTCTCTAGACATGCCACTGTTTTTGAATGTCCTAGTCTTTAATATCTGGCTCCCAAATGGGAAAGAAAAAAATGAACAAGGTGAAAAAATGGTGCTGGCCCTTCAAGCCGTCCCCTGGAAGTCACTTCAGCCAGAAGGGGAGGGACTTAGAGCAAATGGGGAGGTGCAACAATGGCCACTTCCACTTTGTCTACAACTCTGTGATCAGGACATTGTTAGGAAACATATTGGGGAAAGTCAATATTGTAGACTTGTCAATTTTCTCCCAAAATGATTTGTAGAGTCAATGCAATCTTAATCAAAATCCCAACACATTTGAAGGGAGAAGGCTGTCAACCTAATTAGAAAGACATAAGACCATGAATGGTCATAACATTCTTAAAGAGAAGATGAAAATATTTTAAAAGCAACTATAATTAAAAGCAACTATAATTAAAACTATGTGGTATTATCACAGGGCTTAAATATACAAAGTCCAGAAATATGCCCACATAAAAAAAGAAGTTATATTTGATAAAAGTAGCATTTCATGGGGAGAGAAAATAAACTTTACAATCAATCTTGCCAAGACAACTAGAAAAACTAGACCCCTATTTCACACACCATGAGAGAAGTCAACTATAGGTAGGATGAAAACCTCAATGTGAAAGGAAACATTAAAAATCTTTTTAAGGGGTGCCTGGGTGGCTCAGTCGGTTGAGGGTCCGACTTCAGCTTAGGTCATGATCTCAGGGTTCATGAGTTCAAGCCCTGCATTGGGCTATGTGCTGACAGCTCAGAGCCTGGAGCCTGCTTCAGATTCTGTGTCTCCCTCTCTCTCTGCTCCTCCCCTGCTCACACGCTGTCTCTCTCTCAAAAATAAATAAAGGTTAAATTTTTTTTTAATCTTTTTAAAAATAATTATATAGAAGAATATCTTAATGAATTAAAGGTATAGAAGGATATTTTTTAATAGCTCACAAAAAATATCCATCATAAAGGAAAAGATTGATAAATTCTACTACTTTAAAATTAGGAACTTTTATTCATCGAAAGATTCTAGAAAAAGGGTGAAAAGTCAAGGCACACAGCAGAAGATACCTGAAACACAAATATACTACCTATAAAAATAAAAAAACCCATCTAATCAGTAACAGAAAGATTAACAATCCAGTAGAAGAATAAGCCAAAAATAAGAACAGGAATCTACAAAAGAAAAGTTCCAAATGGCAATAAATATATTAAAAAACAGCCCATTAGCAACCATTAGTAATCAGGGAGATGGAAATAAAATTCTAATGACAGATACAAGCTGAGTAGATAGGCAAAAATTTTTAAATCTGACAATATTATGTGTGGTCAAGGACGTGGTGCAGATTCTCATATACTATTGATAGGGACTGGACACTGGTACAATTACTTCAGAACACAGTTTGGCAGTATCTAGTAAAATCAAAGATACACATATCTTTTGACCCAGCACCTTCACTCTTAGAATATCTATCTAAGATAGATATTCCAGAGAACCTCATGCTCAGGTATATGAGTAAACATATCAAGTGACATTTATAGCATCAATATTTATAAACAGCCCAAATTAGAAATGACCTACATTTTAGCCAAGAATATACTAAAAATTAGTAACCAAGAGTTAATTCTGGTATATTCAAACAGTGGAATTCTTATAAAAATGAATGAACTAGAGCTACCTTTGGATGACTCTCACAAATACAGTATTGAATAAAAGGAGCCTGACACAAAAGAATATGTACAATATGACCCCACTCACCTAAATCCTAAAATGGGCAAAACTAAACAATACATTTTAGACCTGTATACCTAAGTCACAAATATATATACTCATAGGGTGTTTCTGGAGTGATGGCAATGTTCTGTTTCTTGTCATGGGTGGTTGTTAATCAAACTGTACATATGTTTTATGTACTTTCCCATATATTTCACTATAAAAATAGGTTTTTCAAAGTTTATTTATTTATTTATTTTGAGAGAGAGAGAGAGAGAGAGAGAGAGAGAGCAAGCGTGTGTGCACATGCATGCAAGCAGGGAAGGGACAGAGAGAGGGGGAGAGAGAAAATCCCAAGCAGGGCTCTATCTCATGAACTGTGGTATCATGACCTGAGCCCAAATCAAGAGTTGGATGCTAAACCAACTGAACCACTCAGGCACCCTTAAAAATAGATTTAAAAAAATCATATGGCTGATAGTTTTACTTGTTCTAAATGTTAGCAATATTCCCTAAATAAAAATTCTATAAGTAAGAACACTGGATTCCCCTAATGCTCCCTGTGAGGGTCCAGGGCAAATTTGGAACCTGATGCTTATATTCTTCTCCTTTCAACTAAAACAGTTTGAGTTGGCCCAGTGTGGTAGAACAATAAGTGAAGGGATGCTAATCCATACAAAGAATTAGACTAAGAGATAACAAAACTATTAAATGAATCTGGCACCAATTAGAGATCAAAGGGATTATTCTATGTCTAAAGTATGAAATGTGTTATAATCTAATTTTTTTTTAATTTTTTTAATGTTTACTTATTTTTGAGACAGAGAGAGACAGAGCATGAACGGGGAGGGTCAGAGAGAGAGGAAGACACAGAATCTGAAACAGGCTCCAGTCTCTGAGCTGTCAGCACAGAGCCCAATGCAGGGCTTGAACTCACGGACCTCGAGATCATGACCCGAGCTGATGTCGGACGCTTAACCAACTGAGCCACCCAGGTGCCCCACAATCTAATTTTTTAAAATAAGCCATTTCTAGTTCACATAGCCTGGGGGTCAGACTGCAG
Source organism: Panthera uncia (assembly GCF_023721935.1). Taxonomy (NCBI): domain Eukaryota; kingdom Metazoa; phylum Chordata; class Mammalia; order Carnivora; family Felidae; genus Panthera; species Panthera uncia. The sequence continues at coordinate 15,322,124 of NW_026057588.1, forward strand.
GTCTCCTTGCAGTGGCGGCATCTCCAGAGCAGAGTAGGAACTGCGGCAGCTGGAGTCATGGCAGGACAAGTGTTTAGAAAGTTTCTTCCCCTTTTGACCGAGTTTTAGTTGAAAAGAGTTGCAGCCAAAACTGTAATCAAAGGTGGTATTATGCTTCCAGAAAAATCTCAAGGAAAAGTTTTGCAAGCAACAGTAGTAGCTGTTGGATCAGGCTCTAAAGAAAGGGTGGAGAGATTCAACCAGTGTGAAAGTTGGAGATAAAGTTCTTCTCCCAGAATATGAAGCACCAAAGTAGTTCTAGATGACAAGGATTATTTCTTATTTAGAGATGGTGACATTCTTGGAAAGTATGTGAACTGAAATAAATCATTATTGGAATGGCATAAAGTGAAGGCACCCATTCCAGTGAAGCTGTGAAATCTTTCATGTAAATAATTTTCATGTCTCTTTTTTATAATAAACTAATGGTGTCCAAAAATAAATAAAATAAGCAATTTCTGGGGCATGCTATAAAACTGTCCAGGGAGGAAGAGAAAAGGCACTCAGCAATGGCTATAACTGTAGCTGAAGAGGCAAGGGAGAATGGGAGGTAAGGAAGTATAGGTAATTCATGGCCATCAAGGAGAGCAGAGTAAAGGAATGGAAAATGTAACATCAAGCACAATTTTTTAAAAATATGGAAGACATTACACTATGTGGGTTGAAGTGGTAGTATTAGAGTAAGTCAGTTGAAAAGTTTAAAAATAGCTGTCAGAGAGAGTGAATGTTTGAAACAGATTTTGGGCTGGTAACTACAAGGTTTATGTATCAGGGTGTGAATAAATGAAGGAATTTGGAAGAGAAAGATAATTTGAAATGAGATTAAGGAATTGAGAATTAAGATGTATTATTATAAGGATGCTGAGATCACCAACAATGGTGACAGGTGTAGTGGAGGAGAGAAAGTTAGTGGGCAAAGTGTTTTGATCTTTAGTCTACTCAAGGAGAGGAAATTGGTAAATAATAGAACAAGAATACCTGGTGGGTGGTTCAGTCTTTAAAGTGCTTTAAAGGAGCTGGGGGCTTTGATAATGGAAAATAATGGACTGTGAGGGAAGACAAAACAAGAACAAAGACAAAGCAAGTGCTTTAAGGGAAAGCTGTATATTCATGGCATGGCTAAAGTGTTCATTTGAAGACAAAAGGTGAAAGGAATATTAAAACACGCTGAGGATAATATGGGATATTTCTTATAAAGTTTCAAACAGTAAGGTGGAAAAGATTTGGGTGTTAAGAAAAGAGTGGGGAATGAAATCCAATTGGGAGACATATAGATCTGGATGAGATAAGAGTTCAGCTGATGATTGATGCCCTGGAAAGACTGGACTTCTGGACCTGAGTGAAGTAACTGAAGATGTAAGACAAATTGGAATTGGTCCTAAATAACCTCTTAGGAGAAGGTGGATAATTTTGCTAATGGAAATTGGTTTCTATGAAGACAGTTCTAGTGGTAAGAAAAATATTGCCATGTTAGTATAGGAAGTGATCTTGTTTCCCTTAAATTCTGCTGGAGGCCTGTATGGAGGGGATAATTTTCTTAAGAGCACATGAGATTTTTTTTTTAATATGAAATTTATTGTCAAATTGGTTTCCATACAACACCCAGAAGAGCACATGAAATTTTGAAGGTTCACTTAAGTCAGAGGCACATAGAGCTCTGCAGATCTCCTTTACAGACAACAATGTATGGTGTTGCAGCCAAAGAGTTATGATCTTACTAGGATTACTATATTATAGAATTATAGCTTGGAAATTACCGTAAGAAAATCTGAAAGATCATTACTGAGAATGAGGTCAGGAAAGAATTCTCAGGATATAATGATATATAGGTTGAACCTAAAGAAGCATAGGAGTTAGGTGAGCAGAGTGAGTGATGTAAAGAGGTAGAGCACAGACACTAGATACATAGATACTAGATGTATCTGAGATAATGAATGAAGGCTACTGTGGCTGGAGTCTAATGAGAAAGGGGACAGGTAGCTAAGGAAGGGTTGTAAAACCTTTCAGGAGCTAGACTAGGTAGGGCTTTCTAGTTTTGATTTTATCGTTATGTGATCTGATTTATATTTTTTAAAAACATTACTCTCTTGTGTCAAAACCATTTAGAAGGGTAGTGCAATACCCCAAATTAGAGACACTATAGGTTTAAAGTGTTGCTAGTGGATATTGTGAGAGCACACAGAATCAAGAGATATTTAGTTAGAAGAAATCTTCAGGAAAAACTTGATTGTATGGTAGTCACAACATAGAGTAGCCCCTAGAATGTTTTCTAGCCTTCTGACAGGAGCTATTCACAAACTTCTACTTTGAAATCTTCTGTCTGCACTTCAAAATGCAGCAGTGTAGTTTTTTCATTTCTCCTAATTTTCCTTCCACAAAAATGATCTCTTATTGAGAACTTAGTATAATGTAATTGTATTCAGTATTCCAAATCTTCTCAACAATCTTATCAGTCTGGTAAAGTAATGTGCTTAAGACAAAAGCTGGCATTAAAACCATGGTCTAAGTGATTCCAGTTCTTCCAATCATTCCCTATACTAAATTCCCTCCCATTTCCCTTCTCTTCCCTTCTATCTGAACCAATCTACAGCTTTCTTTTCCCTCATTACCAAATCCAGTGATCAATTCTGAGTCCTCAACTTACTCATGTTCCCCGATATGAAAGATGCTGCCCTTTCGTAAATACCTTTTTCCACTTGGCTTCTGAGATACCACATTTTCTTTATTTTCCTATTAGCTCACTAGCTATTCCTTCTCAGTCTCCTTTGCAGAATCTTCCCCTTCTTTCTAACTAAAATACAGAGTGGATTAGGGTTTTTCTCTTTTTTAACTGTTATATAACTTCATAAATTATTTCTTCTAAGTTTTAAATTCTATTTATATGTATATTATTTCTTTCCAGGTCATTTCTTGATTTCTTCCGATTTCTAATAGATATCCCTAAAGTATCATGAACAAAACAGAACTCTTGAATACCTGTCTTTCCTAACAAAGAAAAAGATATTCAGTTGCTCAGGCATAAATCTAAGAAGTTATTCTGGATTTCTCTTTCATCATATACCACTTCCAATTAATTAGCAAGAGGTACTACCTTTAAAATCTGATCAGAATCTGGGGTGCCTGGGTGGCCCAGTCGGTTAAGCGTCCGACTTTGGCTCAGGTCATGATGTTGCAGTTCTTGGGTTCAAGCCCCATGTCAGCTCTGTACTCACAGCTCAAAGCCTGGAGCCTCCTTCTGATTCTGTGTCTCCCTCTTTCTCTGCCCCTCTCAGCTAATTCGCTCTTTCTCTCTCTCTCTCTCTCAAAAATGAATGAACATTAAAGAAAAATTTTTTAAAAATCTGATCTGAATCTGACTCTTTCATGTCACCTTTACTTATAAGCTACTGCCCTCATCTAAACCACCATAATTTCTAATGTGGACTAAAAACGGCTTTCCAACTGGTCTTCCTGCTTCACTCTTGCTCCCATTTTATTTCCTATACAGTATCCAGAGTAGTCTTTGAAAATAACAAGTTCAGTCACATAACTCCCCTGCTCGAAATAATTCTTATCGTACTTTCAACATAATCCCAATTCTCCATCATGGCATACAAGTCCCTGCATGACCCAGCCCCACCTCCTCTCTCAGCTCATTTTCAATGTTTATGCTCCCTCACTCATCCCAGCCACACCTGTTTATCTGCTGATCCTTAAAAGCATCAAACTCATTCCTACCTCAGTTCCTTTGCAATTGCTAGTCTCTCTGCCTTACACACTCTTCTCTCAGAATTTGCACGACTTACTCCAGCACTTTAGTCATTTCTCTCCTCAAATGTCAGCATCTCAGAGGGCCATCCCTGACCACCCTCTATAAAACACCTCCTCCCATTACACCATTATTCTCCTCTGCTTTTTGTTTTACTTCATAACACTTATCACTCCTTCCTTCTACATTCTTATTTGTAACTATCTCTTCTGCTAGGAAAGAACAGATCTTTCCTAGGGATGGGGATAGGGAGTTTTTCTTGTTCACTCAAAACTTAGACCATAGAGGGTATTTTAAAAAAATATTTGTTAGATAAAGGCTCATACAGGTTTCACTGGATCAAAAATACAGGTAAAATTGTTATCACAGGAGAAGAAGGAAGGCTTTTCCCTGTTTGAAAATATAGGTGAATATGAAAGAAAAGCAAGGAAGTGGTAATTCGGGTAAAAAAAGGGGTTTCCTTTGGTAACTGATGCTAAAACAGTTTTACCTTCCAGCGTTCAAGCTTTTACTCCACATGCCTTGGTTTGATCTTTGAGGAGAACTGTTCAGCTAATATCTCAAAGTTGTAGCCAATGAATTAAGCGATTTGACTGTTCTCCACAATGGCCTCCCCTTGTTTGACCATCTCTTACTCACCTGAACTCTGACTTCTTGTCACATCCTGTACAACCTTCCAGGGCTCTTTCCCTTGTTTCAATAAGGAAAGTACATCTGTCTTAGAAATGGAAAATCCTGCTTATAAGAATGGAAATAGATATGGTTATACTCTGCTCATCCAAAATAAAATTGAACCCTTGTTCATAAAGGAAGAACGTCTGAAGAATACAGAAAGATTCACAAGAAGATTATCTGAAGAATAGAGATGATTAAGGTACTCAATGGAGCTGCCCATTTTAAAGTCTATAAGCAATAAATTACTTAGTTGGGAACAGGGATCTGAAATTCATCTAGGTACTTAAGACATTTCCTGAATTTCACAAAGATTGAAGTTGAATTATTGGGACCAAACTTACCCAGTGAGACCAGATTGTTATAGTTTTCCAACATCACATCTCTGTACAAATCCTTCTGTTCCAAGTCCAGGCATTCCCACTCCTCCTGAGAGAAGTCTATGGCCACATCCTTGAACAACACCAACCTCTGAAATGACAAGTCCAAGTGTTAATGGCAAAATAAAGAAAGTTTTTTTAGAAGTAATTGAGAGGAACACACACACACACACACACACACACACACACACACACAAGTAATGAGAGGAAGAGAAAATCAGTGTGGGTAAGTAATAGAAAGGAAGTGAGTGTGAAATACAGAGTATTTCAACAATTCTGAACATTCCTATTACTTACTCTTATTCATAGCCTCTTGGGAATAGCAATGGGAATGAACAAAACCCAGGTAAGTACAGTTTTCTGATTAAATAGAATAATGTATGCTAGCACATAACACATGCAAATCCTCGAATAAACTCAAAGTTCCTTCCTCCCCTTTCCCTTTAAAGAATGAAAACAGAAAGAAAAGAAGAGAGGGAAAAAGAGAGGGCTGGAAGGAGAGGAGGAGGAAGACAAAAGAAAAAATAAACCTGATGGGCACATTCCAAAATGTCTTTTAAAATGTTTACCTTAGAAAATAAGATTTATATATAATTTCAGAATTTCTAAGTCAAGTTTCAGAATAATTTCGTAATAATATTCTTTCTTCCTAGCCCTGGAAAATCCTTTCATAGATAACATTTTTAGACTATGTAATATTCCATATTAAGATTGTCATCATTTTCATATTTTGCAGTAGTTTGCACTCTTCCTCTAACGATCTTCACAGCTCTGTTTCTGAAATTCTCAATCATTTAATCATCTGGCTGATCATATTTACCACTTATCATTGCTCACTGTACACTTCTGCTTATTATGAGCAACAGAAAGCTAATGAAAGATGAGCTACACTCACACAGATGTGGCCCTTGGCTTCTACATACTATTTAATTCAAAATGGACCCTGTCAATGGTATTAATCACTGAAGTATTCCCTTACACAATTCTCTCTCTGTCCTCAATCCTACATTTGATCACATTACCAATCTTAAAATCACAGATTAGAACTCACCACATTCTGAGACTAACACCAATTTCCGTCTTAATCAGAACATTCAGGTCAATGAGAAAGACCAAATTTTTCATGTGTAGTACCATCTCATCAAACCACATCCTGACTGGAGAGGTTTTATGCTTTCCTCAAATACATTTCCTGATTTGCAAATGTATCCCTAAAATATTGTTAGAGAAGTGGGGGGCAATTGAGAAACACCTGGGACCCATTCTCATCATTCACTAGAAGGGGAGTGAGCAGGAGAGCACTCAGTAAAGCAGAAAGTCTGGAGATAAGGATACTGAATATTCATATCCCAAAAAACAGTGATTGTTTGATATAAAGGGGAAGAAGAAACATGAACTCACACAAGGCATGGCTTAGAATTTCAATTTATGAGTCCTCCTCTGGCTTCTTCTCATGGAGAAGTGCAGTCCTGAGAAGACAGGGGAGGGGAAAGGAAACCATGAAAAGAGGCCTACTTCTAAATGACTAAGTGAAGTATTTCTTCCCCTTTTCATGGCACCTGGTCCCTTCCACACCCCAACTTATATACTGAGAAGATCTTCAGAAGTTTTTTTGTTTTTTTATAAATATGAAATTTATTGTCAAATTGGTTTCCATGCAACACCCAGTGCTCATCCCAACAGGTGCCCTCCTCAATACCCATCACCCACCCTCCCCTGCATCCCACTCCCCATCAACCCTCAGTTTGTTCTCAGTTTTTAAGAGTCTATTATGTTTTGGCTCCCTCCTTCTCTAACCTCTTTTTTTTTTTCTTCCCCTCCCCCATGGTCTTCTGTTAAGTTTCTCAGGATCCACATAAGAGTGAAAACATATGGTATCTGTCTTTCTCCGTATGACTTATTTCACTTAGCCTAACACTCTCCAGTTCCATCCACGTTGCTACAAGAGGCCATATTTCATTCTTTCTCATTGCCACGTAGTATTCCATTGTGTATCTAAACCACAATTCTTTATCCATTCATCAGTTGATGGACATTTAGGCTCTTTCCATAAAAAGATCTTCAGAAGTTTAAACAATCTCATCCCTTCCCTAATTCCAGATAAAAGAAATGTAGAAGAATTAATTTATGCTAAGGCAGTATCCAATCCCCATGATGTTGTTAGGGTTCTCTGACCTGGCCTGAATGGCTCATCTTTTACAGCCTAGGGAACCCTGATGCAAATTTATCTAAGTAGTACCCACCTGAAGGACACTGATGGGGCCCTCAGGCCTGGAAATGGTGATCTTTGTAGGCCAATTCCTTGAAAAAACACTTTCCACGACTAAGATCTGCCTCTTCCCCCCAGGTCTCAACACACTAAATACATCAGGTGCTTCCCTGGCGCATTCTCACATTCATGTGCAAGAAGCATTCTGAATCCAAAGCATAGGTTTCATCCAGGCCACAGAAAGTGACATTACCCTCACCCAGTAACCAAGGAACAAATCCAAAGCATTCTCTAGCAGAAAACAACAGCCTGTTGCATGGAATCATGGCCTTAGCTGAACTCAGGAATTCTGGGGGCAGCAGCTCTCTGTTATCCTGCCTAACATCATCCTGTCTCCCAATGTCAGACTAAAGATGGTTTGAAAAAGTACCTGTACAACAAATAATTTCATCAAGCGCAAAGTATGTGCTCAATGCCTTATACACATTAACACTTAATTGATCAGCAAACAGGTCTGTGAATTTAACCACCACTACAACCATTCTCCACCCCTATTAGGTCGAACATCTTTCTTGTATTAGTTTCTTTTTCTAACAGCTTTATTGATATATAATTCACATTTCATAAACTCATCCCTTTTTTAAAAAATTTTATTTGTTTTGAGAGAGAGCAAGTGGGAAAGGGGCAGAGAGAAGGAGAGAGAGATTGTCAAGCAGGCTCTGCTCTGACAGCATGCTCGAACCCACTAACTGTGAGATCATGACCTGAGTTGAAATCAAGAGTTGGACACTTAACTGAATGAGCCATCCAGGTGCCCCATAAATTCATCTTTTTAAAAATATAAGCTATAGGTTTTTATTATATTCACAGAGGTGTGCAATCATTACCACTATCTGATTTTAGAGCATTTCATTATCCAAAAACAAAACCCATATGCATTAGCAATTACTTCCATTCTCATTTCCCCAGACCCTGACAACAACTAATCTATTCTGTCTATAAAATTGCCTATTCTAGATAGACATTTTGTATAAATTAAATTATATAATATGTGGTCTATTCTGGCTGGCTTCTTTCATATTATACATAGTATAATGTTTCAAGGTTCATTTATGTTTAGCATGGATGGGTACTTCATACCTGTATATTGCCAAACATTCCGTTGTATGGATACATCTTTTTTCCCCATTCATTAGTTGATGGACATTGCATTGTTTTCACTTTTGTTACTATAAATAATGCTATTAAGAACATTCAGGCACATGTTTCTGTGTGGAACACATTTCATTTCTCTTAGATATATACACTTAGGAGTGGATTTGCTGGGTCATATTGTAACTGGTAACTCTATGTTTAACATCTTCAGGAACTGCTAAACTCTGTTCCAAAACAACTGCATCATCTTTCGATTCTGACAAAAATATGTCAAGGTTCCAATTTTTCCACATCATCACCACCATTTGAGGTTATAGCCATTCTTATGAATTTGAAACAGTATGTCATTTTGATTTTGATGTGCATTTCCCGAATGATAATGAACACCTTTATGTGTATATTGACCATTTCTATTCCTTCTTCAGAAAAATATGTATTCAAATTCTATGCTCATTTAAAAAATCTGATTGTCTTTTTATTGTTGCTCTGTAATAATTTCTCATATATTTTAAGATACAATGTTTTAATGAACATATAATGTGCACATTTTGGGCACCTTTTGTGGGCTATATTTTCACTTATTTCATGGTGTCTTTTGAAGATCAAAAGTTTTTAACTTTGATTAAGTCCAATTTATGTTATTTTTTCTCCTTTGGTTGTTTGTGCTTTTGGTGTCACATGAAAGAAACCATTGTCTAACCTAAGCAACAGAGATCTCCTTTGTTTTCTTCTAAGAGTTTTAAGGTTTTAGCTTGTTTCCTTTTTAAGCTTTTATTTAAATTCCAGTTAGGTAACACACAGGGTAGTATCAGTTGCAGATACAGAATTCAGTCATTCATAACTTATATACAACAGCCGGTGTGCATCACAACAAGTGCCCAAAACACCCATCACCCATTTACCCATCCCCCAATCTACCACCCCTATAGTAACCCTCAGTTTGTTCTCTATTGTTAACAGTCTGTTTTCTGATTAGCCTTTTTTCTTTTATACCCTATGTTCATCTGTTTTCTTAAAGTCCACATATAAGTCAAATCATATGGCATTTGTCTTTCTCAGACTTACTTCGCTTAGTATGATACATTCTAGCTGCATCCATGTTGTTGCAAAAGGAAACATCCCATTCTTTTTTATGGCCGAGTAATATTCCATTGTATACATACACCACTTCTTTATCCATTCATCAGTGAATAGTCATTTGGGCTCTTTCCATAATTTGGTTAACGTTGATAATGCTGCTATAAACATTAGGATGCATGCATCCCTTCGAATCAGTATTTTTCTATACTTTGAGTAAATATCTAGTAGTGTACTGCTGGATGATGGTAGGGAAGTTCTATTTTTAACTTTTTGAGGAACCTCTACACTGTTTTCCAGAGTGTCTGGCCCAGTTTGCATTCTCACCAACGAGAGTTCCCCTTTCTCTGCATCCTCGCCAACACCTGTTGTTTCCTGTGTTGTTGACTTTAGCCATTATGACAGATGTGAGGTGATATCTCATTATACTTCAGGTTTGTATTTCCTTAATGATCAATGATGTTGAGCACCTTTACACGTGTCTGCTAGCCATTTGTATCTCTTTGGAAAAACGTCTATTCATGTCTTCTGCCCATTTCTTAACAGGATTTTTTTTTGGGGGGGGGTGTTGAGTTTGATAAGTTCTTTATGGATTTTGGATACTAAACCCTTATCAAATATGTCATTTATAAGTATCATCTCCCATTCCTAAGCTTGCCTTTCAATTTTGTTAATTGTTTCCTTCACTGTGTAGAAGCTTCTTATTTTGATGAAGTCCCGATAGTTTGTTTCCCTTGCCTCAGGAGACATATCTAAGGAAGAAGTTGCCATGGCCAACATCAAAGAGGTTACTGCCTGTATTCTCCTCCAGGATTTTGATGCTTTCCTGTTCCACATTTATGTCTTCCATCCACTTGAATTTATTTTTGTGTATGGTATAAAAAGTGGTCTGGTTTCATTCTTCTGCATGTTGGCATCCAGTTTTTCCAAAACCATTTGGTGAAGAGACTTTTTTCCATTGGATATTCTTTCTTGCTTTGTTAAAGGTTAATTGACCATATAGTTGTGGGTTCATTTCTGGTTTTTCTACTCTGTTCCATTGATCTATGTGTCTGTTTTTGTGCCAATATCACACTGTCTTGATCACTACAGCTTAGTGATAGGGTTTTCTTAGTTTATTTATTTAAGACAGAGTGAGCAACAGAGTGAGCAACAAAGAGAGCGCACATGAGCATGAGTAGGGGAGAGGCAGACAGAGAGAAAGAGAGAAAGAGAGAAAGAGGGAGAGGAGAATCCCAAGCAGGCTCCACACTGTCAGTGCAGAGCCTGATGCAGGGCTTGAACTCACATTCAAGAGTCAGATGCTTAATTGACTGAGCCACCCAGGCACCCCTGTAATATAATTTGAAGTCTTGAGTTGTGATGCCTCCAGCTTTGCTTTTCTTTTTCAAGATTGCTTTGGCTATTTGGGATCTTTTGTGGTTCCACACAAATTTTAGGATTGTTTGTTCTAGCTCTGTGAAAAATGCTGGTGATATTTTAATAGGGATTGCATTAAAGGTGTAGATTGCTTTGGATATTATGGTGATTTTAACAATATTTGTTCTTCCAATACATGAATACGGCATGTTTTTCCATTTCTTTGCATCATCTTCAATTTCTTTCATCAGTGTTCTATAGTTTTCAGAGTATAGACCATTTACTTCGTTTAGGTTTATTCCTAGGTATCTTATGGGTTTTGGTCCAATTATAAATTGGATCAATTTAATGATATCTCTCTCTGCTACTTCATTATTGGTATGAAAATGCAACAGATTTCTGTACATTGATTTTGTATCCTGCAACTTTGCTGAACTCGTATAACAGTTCTAGCAATTTTTTGTGTGTGGAATCTTTTGGGTGTTCTACATAGAGTATCATGTCATCTGCAAATAGGGAAAGTTTTACTTCTTCCTTGCTGATATGGATCTTTTATTTCCTTTTGTTGTCTGATTTCTGGGGTTAGGACTTCCAGTACTATGTTAAATAACAGTAGTGAGAGTGGACATCCCTACCTTGTTCATGACCATAGAGGAAAAGCTCTCAGTTTTTCCCCATTGAGGATGAGGACTCTGTGTCCCACACATAGTGTAAAACCCTGAAACCTGGGTTAAATTACTGAAAATTACTAGTAAAACAGGGCAGTTTTATCCTTGACACTGTCAAGAAACCACAGTTAGGGGTTCCAGTCCAAGATGGCAAGGTAGGAAGAAGACCCTGAACTCATCCCTTCCACAGAATACACCCAATTACACCTATCATAGAGCAATTCCTCCTGAAGAAGACCTGAGAAACAACTAAACAGATTCTGTACAACAAAATACAGAGAGAACAGCACAAGAGAATAAGATAGATAGAGACATGGTGACAAAGGGAACCCCCACCCCTGATGCTGTGAACTGCAGTGGGAAGGGATAACACTGAAGGGCCTGTGAACAGATTCATCTGACCTTGCGCACAGGATAATCCAACTGCAGTTTAAGAGAAATGCTGTACTTGTTTTGGCAGCACATATACTAAAATTGGAATGATATAGAGAAGATTCAAATGGCCCCCACACAAGGATGATGTGAAGTTTCTATATTTTTAGTCTTGTTTCCTCTACTAAATTTACTGCAGTGGGAAACAAGAGCTATATCAATAAATGCCATCTGGTCACTGTGAAAAAAAAAATAATAAAAAATAGAAGAGTAATGGGGCACCTGGGTGGCTCAGTCAGTTGAGCGTCCAATTTCGGCTCAGGTCGTGATCTTGCGGCTTGTGAGTTCAAGCTCCACATTGGGCTCTGTGCTGGAAGTTCAGAGCCTGGAGCCTGCTTTGGATTCTGTGTCTCCCTCTCTCTGCCCCTCCCCTGCTTACACTCCGTCTCTCTCTCTCAAAAATAAATAAACTTAAAAATAATAATAATAAAAAAATAAAACTAAAAGAGTAACTACTTTATAAAAGCAAGCCCCAGAACACCAACAAATGGTGGAAAATCTTCTGGAACTCTCTCTGGGTCAAAGGGACTGGAAAGCAATAGGGTTTACACTCCCCTATCCACCTTGAAAAACTGGAGGAGGGTCCAGACACCAGAGCCAGCCTCCTTCAGTGAGCCCTGGGTGCCCTAGTCCACACCAGCCCCAGTTGTACTGGGGCACAGGGGGGAAAAAGCCTGGTTTAAAAGAACTAGCAAATAAAAAGTCCAGCCTTAAAATTATGCCAAAAGGCAAGGATGCTGCTGGAACTGTCCCCACGTGGGAGGAGCTAATGGACAGTCTAAGTGCCCTACCTGCCTGCCACCTCAGTAAGCCCTAGGTCCCTAGCCCACACCGGCCCCAGCCATTCCACCAAGGTGGCCACAGAGTAATGCACACTAGGACACCAGTTAGTGCTCCCTACAGCTCCAGCCTTCATGCCAAGGTGACACAGCAGGCCCACACCACTTTTGCCTCAGATGGCTTACCTACAGCATCCCCAGGGCAGAGAGCTCTGGAAACTCCTACCTGAGTTCGCTTTAGATTCGGCCAACCTGCCAGGGTGCCCCCTGCATAGTGTACCCTGGGAACTCCTGGCCCATGCCTGCATTGGTTCCCACCACTGTGCCAGGGCAAACCCTGTGCTGCATACAGTGAGACACCCTAGCTTGCACCTAATTCAGGTTCAGTTATCCTGCCAGGTTGTCCTTAGTATGGAGAACCCTGGGACACTCCAACTTGTGGCCACATCAGCTTCCAATGCTCTACCAGGACACATTTTGCATGGAAAGCCCAAAGACCCCATTGGGCTATGACTTGCCTTAACTCCAGCTACCCCTCTGGGGCACAGTCTGTACAGAGTCCTGGAACACCCTGGTTTACACCCACATCAGCTTCAGCTATCCTGCCAGTATACCCTCTGCACAGAGCCCAGGGACCTCCCAGCCCACACACTGTCTCAGCTCCAGCTGCCCCACCAGGGCACCCCCAGCCCAGAGCACACTGGGATTTACTAGCCTGAACCCATTTCAGTTTTAGTTGACCTGCCAGGACGCCCTCAGTGCTTAGAACCCTGAGAACATCTGGGCTGCACCCACTTTAGCCTTAACTGTCCTGCCAGGGTGCCCTCAGTTCTTAGAACCCCGAGACCCACCCCCACCCAGCCTGTACCCACTTCAGCTTTAGCTACTCTGCCAGAATGCCTGCTGCACAGAAAGCCCCAGGACCTTCCAGCCTGCACCCTGCCTCAGTTCTAGCCACCCTGCCAGGACACCCTCCCCACAGAGAGCCTTGTGACACCCCAGCTTGCACCCACGTTAGCCTTAACTGTCCTGCCTGGACAAGAGCTGTGTGGAGCATCCGGGGACCACACTGATCTGCACCCACTTCAGCCTTAGCTGTTCAGCCAGAATGCTCACTGCATGGAGGGGACTCCCAAGCCCATGCAAGCCACAATTCCAGCCAGCCAGCAAAAGTCACCAAACACACACAATCTATAAAGGGGACAACCATACACAAGACCATTCCTTCAAGTTTAAGTAGCTGTTCTGCCTAATCCATAGAAACAAACACAGAAAGTCAAGCAACATGGGGAGATAGATGAATATGCTCCAAAAGAAAGAACAAAACAAAACCTCATACAAGGAACTAAATGAATTGGAGATAAACAATATGCCTGAAAAAGAATTTAAAGTAATGATCAAAAAGATGCTCACCCGGCTGGAGAGAAGAGTGGAAGAACTCAGTGAGATCTTCAATAAAAAGACAGGAAATATAAATAAGAACTAATCAGAGTTGAAGGAAATATAAATAAGAACTAATCAGAGTTGAAGAATAGAATAAGTGAAATGAAAAACACACTACAGGGAATCAACAGATTGGCAGATGCAGAAGAATCTATCAGCAATCTGGAAGACAGGCTAACAGAAAGCACTCAACTGAACAGCAAAAAAAAGAATGGGGGAAAAATGAGGAAGTTTAAGGAATCTCTTGGATAACATCAAGCAAACAAACGTTCACATTATAGCGGTCCCAGAAGAAGAGAGAAAGCTTATTTGAAGAAATAATAACTGAAAACTTCCCTAACACAAGGAAGGAAACAGACATCTAGGTTCAAGAACCAAAAAGAGAACCAAAAAAGATGAACCCAAGGAGCTCCACACCATGACACATAATGAAAATGTCAAAGGTTAAAGATAGATAATTTTTTAAATGTTTATTTACTTTTATTTTTGAGAGAGACAGAACGTGCATATGCATGTATGCAAGCAAGGGTGAGGCAGAGAGAGAGGGAGACAGAGAATCTGAAGCAGATTCCAGGCTCCGAGGTGTCAGCACAGAGCCTGACACAGGGCTCAAACTCACAAACCGTGAGATGACTTGAGCCAAAGTCGGATCTTAACCGACTAAGCCACCGAGACACTTGATAAAGAGAATTTTAAAAGCAGCAAGAATGGGCGCCTGGGTAGCTCAGTCAGTTAAGCGTCTGACTTCCACTCAGGTCATGATCTCGTGGTCTGTGAGTTCAAGCCCTGCATTGGGCTCTGAACTGATAGCTCAGACCATGGAGCCTGCTTCGGATTCTCCCTGTCTCTCTGCCCCTCCCCCACTCATACACTGTCTCTCAAAAATGAATAAATGTTAAAAAAAAATTAAAAAGCATCAAGAGAAGCTGAAAGTTATGAACAAGGGAAACCCAATAAACCTATCAGCTGATTTTTCAGCAGAAACTCTGCAGGCCAGAAGGGAATAGCAGCATATATTCAAAGTGCTGAAAGGAAAAAAGGAACAACCAAAAATACTCTGCTTGGCAAAGTGATCATTCAGATTTGAAAGAGAGGTAAAGAGTTTCCCTGATATGGGGTGCCTGGGTAGCTCAGCTGGTTAAGCCTTTGACTCTTGATTTTGGCTCCATTCATGATCACACAGTTCATGAGGTCAAGCCCCCAGTGGGGCTTTGACAGACAACACACAGGGCCTGGCTACGACTCTCTCTCTCTGCCCTTCCCCTGCTCATGTGCATGTTCTCCCTCTCGCTCTCAAAATAAATAAAGAAAGAAAAAGGAAAAAAAATTTTCCCTGACAAACAAAAGTTAAAGTGTAAGGGTTAAATTGTAGTGTAGGGCTAACGCTTAGCTTGAAAAATAACAGCTTTGTTCTGACACTGAAGGTCAAAAGATAACAGCCTTGTTTTTACTCTTGTAAATCATGCTTCATACTCTTGTGAATCAGGCTTTACCAATGAAGGAAACAAAAGCTCAAAGAAAAGAGCATCAAAGACAAGGTCAAGGAGATCCACTGGTTGCCACTTAGCGGCAGAAAGTCTAAAATAATTACCTCATTCCATAACTGTTTCTGACTCATCTGGCAACTGTTTCTAACTCATCTGGGAACTGTTTCTAACTCATCTGGGAACTGTTTCTCTGTTCTGTTCCCAGATAATGATAATACGATGTGATCAGCTTTAAAAATTCTGTACCCGGGCTGTTTGGGGCCGCACTCTTATCAAGAGCGTTGGTCCCATTCGGTTGGCCTTGCCTCTCATTGTAATAAACTTTGTTGTGACTATCTCTGGTGCCCGTAGCATTCTGTTTCAGGAGTCCTGTGGATGCAACAAAAGCACTTCAGCATTTAACTAGCCTTGCAAGAAATGTTAAAGAGACTTTATTAAGTGGAAAAGAAACCATCATAATTAGATGCAAGAAAATTATGAATAAAAAAGATAAAAAATGACAGCATATACATAAAACCTGGAGGGAGGAGTAAAATGAAAACTAGTTTGTTTTTTTTCTTAGAATGTGTTAGAACTTGATAGGCTGGAAGATACTGACGTAGGAGGACGCTGGGCTCACCACATCCTGCTGATCACTTAGATTCCACCCACACCTGCCTAAATAACCCAGAAAACCACCAGAAGACTAGCAGAATGGATTCTCTGGAGCCAAGCATAGACGAGAGGCCCACGGAAGAGGGTAGGAAGGACGGAGAGGAGGTGTGCACTACACGGACTGGCGGAGGGAGCCAGGGCCGAGAGGCAGCCCGCCGGAAAAGCAAAGCCCCCAAGTCTGGCTTGCAAAAGCTGAGGGGCCGAACGGAGTGTGTTCTGACAGCAAGCGGGACTTAACATCTGGAAGGTTATAAGTTAACAGCTCTGCTCAGAGAGTGGCAGGGATGGAGGGCAACGGGAGGGAGAGTTGTTGAGCCCCAGATGACAGAGCTCAGCTTGGCGGGGAACAAAGATGCTCGCCAGCGCCATCTCCCTCGCCCATCCCCCAGCCAAAATCCCAAAGGGAACCAGTTCCCGTCAGGGAACTTGCTTGCACCGCGCAAACACCCAACGCTGTGCTTCTGCGGATCGATCCCTCCAGTGGCGGGTCTGACTCCCTCCCGGTGCCACAGGGCCCCTCCCGAAGCAGATCACCGAAGGATAAGCGAGCTGAGCCTGCCCCTCCCGCCCCTGTGCACCTTGCTGATCCACCCCAGCTAATACGCCAGATCCCCAGCACCACAAGCCTGGCAGTGTACAAGTAGCCCAGATGGGTTACGCCACCCCACAGTGAATCCTGCCTGTAGGAGAGGGGAAGAGAAGGTACACACCAGTCTGACTGTGGCCCCAGCAGTGGGCTGGGGGCAGACATCAGGTCTGACTGCGGCCTCACCCACCAACGCAAGTTATTCAAGACAGCACAGGGGAAGTGCCCTGCAGTTCCACACCGCTCCAGGGACTATCCAAAATGACGAAACGGAAGAATTCCCCTCAAAAGAATCTCCAGGAAATAGTGACAGCTAATGAACTGATCAAAAACAATTTAAACAATATAACAGAAAGTGCATTTAGAATAATAGTCATAAAATTAATTGCTGGGCTTGAAAACAGTATAGAGGACATCAGAGAATCTATTGCTACAGAGATCAAGGGACTAAGGAACAGCCAGGAGGAGCTAAAAAATGCTATCAATGAGCTGCAAAATAAAATGGAGACGACCACAGCTCGGATTGAAGAGGCAGAGGAGAGAATAGGTGAACTAGAAGATAAAATTATGGAAAAAGAAGAAGCTGAGAAAAAGATAAAAAAATCCAGGAGTATGAGGGGGAAATTAGAGAACTAAGTGATACAGTAAAGAGAAATAATCTACACATAATTGGTATTCCAGAGGAGGAAGAGAGAGGGAAAGGTGCTGAAGGGGTACTTGAAGAAATGATAACTGAGAACGTCCCTGATCTGGGGAAGGAAAAAGACATTGAAATCCAAGAGGCACAGAGAACTCCCTTCAGACGTAACTTGAATCAATCTTCTGCATGACATATCATAGTGAAACTGGCAAAATACAAGGATAAAGAGAAAATTCTGAAAGCAGCTAGGGATAAACATGCTCTAACATATAAAGGGAGACTGATAAGACTCATGACCGATCTCTCTACTGAAACTTGGCAGGCCAGAAAGGAATGGCAGGAAATCTTCAATGTGATGAACAGAAAAATTATGCAGCTGAGAATCCTTTATCCAGCAAGTCTGTCATTTAGAATAGAAGGAGAGATAAAGGTCTTCCCAAACAAAAACTGAAGGAATTCGTCACCACTAAACCAGCCCTACAAGAGATCCTAAGGGGGATCCTGTGAAACAAAGTACCAGAGACATTGCTACAAGCATGAAACCTACAGACATCACAATGACTCTAACCCCATATCTTTCTATAATAACACTGAACGTAAATGGACTAAATGAGCCAACCAAAGACATAGGGTATCAGAATGGATTAAAAAAAAACAAGACCCATCTATTTGCTGTCTACAAGAGACTCATTTTAGACCTGAGGACACTTTCAGATTGAAAGTGAGGGGATGGAGAACTATTTACCATGCTCCTGGAACTCAAAAGAAAGCTGGAGTAGCCATACTTATATCAGACAAACTAGACTTTAAACTAAAGGCTATAACAAGAGATGGAGAAGGCCATTATATAATAATTACAGGGTTTATCCATCAGGAAGAGCTAACAATTATAAATGTCTATGCGCCAAATACCGGAGCCCCCAAATATATGAAACAATTACTCACATACATAAGCAACCTTATTGATAAGAATGTGGTCATTGCAGGGGACTTTAATACCCCACTCACAGCGATGGATAGATCATCGAGACACACGGTCAATAAAGAAACAAGGGCCCTGAATGATACATTGGATCAGATGGACTTGACAGATATATTTAGAACTCTGCATCCCAAAGCAACAGAATATACTTTCTTCTTGAGTGCACATGGAACATTCTCCAAGATAGATCACATGCTGGGTCACAAAACAGCCCTTCATAAGTATACAAGAATTGAGATCATACTATGCATACTTTCAGACCACAATGCTGTGAAGCTTGAAATCAACCATAGGAAAAAGTCTGGAAAACCTCCAAAAGCATGGAGGTTAAAGAACACCCTGCTAAAGAATGAATGGGTCAACCAGGCAATTAGAGAAGAAATTTAAAAATATATGGAAACAAACGAAAATGAAAATACCACAATCCAAACGCTTTGGGATGCAGCAAAGGCAGTCCTGAGAGGAAAATACATTGCAGTCCAGGCCTATCTCAAGAAACAAGAAAAATCCCAAATACAAAATCTAACAGCACACCTAAAGGAAATAGAAGCAGAACAGCAAAGACACCCTAAACCCAGCAGAAGAAGAGAAATAATAAAGATCAGAGCAGAAATAAACAATATAGAATCTAAAAAAACTATAGAGCAGATCAATGAAACCAAGAGTTGGTTTTTTGAAAAAATAAACAAAATTGATAAACCTCTAGCTAGGCTTCTCAAAAAGAAAAGGGAGATGACCCAAGTGGATAAAATCATGAATGAAAATGGAATTATTACGACCAATCCCTCAGAAATACAAGCAATTATCAGGGAATACTATGAAAAATTATATGCCAACAAACTGGACAACCTGGAAGAAATGGACAAATTCCTAAATACCTAGACACTTCCAAAACTCAATCAGGAGGAAATAGAAAGCTTGAACAGACCCATAACCAGCAAAGAAATTGACTCAGTTATCAAAAATCTCCCAACAAATAAGAGTCCAGGACCAGATGGCTTCCCAGGGGAGTTCTACCAGACGTTTAAAGCAGAGATAATACCTATCCTTCTCAAGCTATTCGAAAGAATAGAAAGGGAAGGAAAACTTCCAGACTCATTCTATGAAGCCAGTATTACTTTGATTCCTAAACCAGACAGAGACCCAGTAAAAAAAGAGAACTACAGGCCAATATCCCTGATGAATATGGATGCAAACATTCTCAATAAGATACTGGCAAATCGAATTCAACAGCATAGAAAAAGAATTACTCACCATGATCAACTGGGATTCATTCCTGGGATGCAGGGCTGGTTCAACATTTGCAAATAATCAACGTGATACATCACATTAATAAAAGAAAAGATAAGAACCACATGATCCTGTCAAGTGATGCAGAAAAAGCATTTGACAAAATTCAGCAAGGTTTCTTAATAAAAACCCTCAAGAAAGTCGGGACAGAAGGAACATACTTAAACATCATAAAAGCCATTTATGAAAAGCCCACAGCTAACATCATCCTCAATGGGGAAAAACTGAGAGCTTTTTCCCTGAGATCAGGAACACGACAGGGATGCCCAGTCTCACCGCTGTTGTTTAACATAGTGGAGGAAGTGCTAGCATCAGCAATCAGACAACAAAAGGAAATCAAAGGCATCAAAATTGGCAAATAAGAAGTCAAGCTTTCACTTTTTGCAGATGACATGATAATAAACATGGAAAATCCGATAGACGCCACCAAAAGTCTGCTAGAACTCATACATGAATTCAGCAGAATTGCAGGATACAAAATCAATGTACAGAAATCAGTTGCATTCTTATACACTAATAATGAAGCAACACAAAGACAAATAAAGTAACTGATCCCATTCACAATTGCACCAAGAAGCATAAAATACCTAGGAATAAATCTAACCAAGATGTACAAGATCTGTATGCTGAAAACTCTAGAAAGCTTATGAAGGAAAATTGAAGATGATATAAAGAAATGGAAAAACATTCTGTGCTCAAGGGTTGGAAGAATGGATATTGTCAAAATGTCAATACTACCCAAAGCTATCTACACATTCAATGAAATCCCAATGAAAATTGCATCAGCATTCTTCTCGAAGCTAGAACAAGCAATCCTAAAATTCATATGGAACCATAAAAGGCGCCGAATAGCCAAAGTAATTTTGAAGAAGAAGACCAAAGCAGGAGGCATCACAATCTCAGACTTTAGCCTCTACTACAAAGCTGTCATCATCAAGACAGCATGGTATTGGCACAAAAACAGACACATAGACCAATGGAATAGAATAGAAACCCCAGAACTAGACCCACAAAAGTATGGCCAACTAATCTTTGACAAAACGAAAAGAATATCCAATGGAAAAAAGACAGTCTCTTTAACAAATGGTGCTGGGAGAACTGGACAGCAACATGCAGAAGGTTGGAACTAGACCACTTTCTCACACCATTCACAAAAATAAACTCAAAATGGATAAAGGACCTGAATGTGAGACAGGAAACCATCAAAACTCTAGAGGAGAAAACAGGAAAAGACCTCTCTGACTTCAGCCGTAGCAATTTCTTACTTGACACATCCCCAAAGGCAAGGGAATCAAAAGCAAAAATGAACTATTGGGACCTCATGAAGATAAAAAGCTTCTGCACAGTAAAAGAAACAATCAACAAAACTAAAAGGCAACCGGGGCGCCTGGGTGGCGCAGTCGGTTAAGCGTCCGACTTCAGCCAGGTCACAGTCTTGCGGTCCGTGAGTTCGAGCCCCGCGTCAGGCTCTGGGCCGATGGCTCGGAGCCTGGAGCCTGTTTCCGATTCTGTGTCTCCCTCTCTCTCTGCCCCTCCCCCATTCATGCTCTGTCTCTCTCTGTCCCAAAAATAAATAAAAAAACGTTGAAAAAAAAAATTTAAAAGGCAACCAACGGAACGGGAAAAGATATTTGCAAATGACATATCGGACAAAGGGCTAGTATCCAAAATCTATAAAGAGCTCACCAAACTCCACACCCGAAAAACAAATAATCCAGTGAAGAAATGGGCAGAAAACATGAAGAGACACTTCTCTAAAGAAGACATCCGGATGGCCAACAGGCACATGAGAAGATGCTCAATGTCGCTCCTCATCAGGGAAATACAAATCAAAACCACACTCAGACATCACCTCACGCCAGTCAGAGTGGTCAAAATGAATAAATCAGGAGACTATAGATGCAGGAGAGGATGTGGAGAAACGGGAACCCTCTTGCACTGTTGGTGGGAATGCAAACTGGTGCAGCCACTCTTGAAAACAGTGTGGAGGTTCCTCAAAAAATTAAAAATAGACCTACCCTATGACCCAGCAGTAGCACTGCTAGGAATTTACCCAAGGGATACAGGAGTACTGATGCACAGGGCCACTTGAATCCCAATGTTTATAGCAGCACTCTCAACAATAGCCAAATTATGGAAAGAGCCTAAATGTCCATCAACTGATGAATGGATAAAGAAATTGTGGTTTATATACACAATGGAGTACTACGTGGCAATGAGAAAGAATGAAATATGGCCCTTTGTAGCAACATGGATGGAACTGGAGAGTGTGATGCTAAGTGAAATAAGCCATACAGAGAAAGACAGATACCATATGTTTTCACTCTTATGTGGATCCTGAGAAACTTAACAGGAACCCATGGGGGAGGGGAAGGAAGAATAAACAAAAAGAGAGGCTAGAGTGGGAGAGAGCCAAAACATAAGAGACTCTTAAAAAATGAGAACTGAGGGCTGATGGGGGGTGGGAGGGAGGGGAGGGTAGGTGATGGGTATTGAAGAGGGCATCTTTTGGGATGAGCACTGAGTGTTGCATGGAAACCAACTTGACAATAAATTTCATATATTTAAAAAAAATAAAAAATAAATATCCATATACAAAAAAAATCAGAGGCAAAAAAAAAAAAAAAAAAGAAAAAGAAAAATAGAACTACCTTATGACCCAGCAATAGCACTGGTAGGAATTTACCCATGGGATACAGGAGTACTGATGCACAGGGGCATGTGCACCCCAATGTTTACAGCAGCACTTTCAACAATAGCCAAATTATGGAAGGAGCCTAAGTGTACATCAACTGACAAATGGATAAAGAAGATGTGGTTTATATACACAATGGAGTACTATGTGGCAATGAGAAAGAATGAATTATGGCCCTTTTTAGCAACGTAGATGGAACTGGAGAGTGTGATGCTAAGTGAAATAAGCCATACAGAGAAAGACAGATACCATATGGTTTCACTCTTATGTGGATCCTGAGAAACTCAACGGAAACCCATGGAGGAGGGAAGGAAAAAAAAAAAAAAAAGAGGTTAGAGTGGGAGAGAGCCAAAGCATAAGAGACTCTTAAAAACTGAGAACAAACTGAGGGTTGTTTGGGGGGGGGGGGGGGGGGGGGGGGGGAGGGTGGTTATGGATATTGAGGAGGGCACCTTTCGGGATGAGCACTGGGTGTTGTATGGAAACCAATTTGACAATAAATTTCATATATTGAAAAAAAAAATAAAATAAATAACATAAAATAAAATAAAATAAAATAAAATAAAATAAAAGAACTAGAACAAACAATCCTACAATTTGTATGGGAACACAAAAGACCCTGAATAGTCAAAGCAACCTTGCAAGAGAAAAACAAAGCTGGAGGCATCATAATCCTGGACTTCAAGTTATGTTACAAAGTAATCAAAACAGTATGCTACTGGCACAGAAACAGACACATAGATCAATGGAACAGAATAGAAAGCCCCCAACTATATGGTCAATTAATCTTTGACAAAGCAGGAAAGAATATCCAATGGGCAAAGGACAGTCTCTTCAACAATGGTGTTGGGAAAATTGGACAGCTACACATGCAAAAGAAAGAAACAGGACCACTTTCTTACACCATAGACAAAGCTAAACTCAAAATGGCTTGAAGACCTCAATGTGAGACCTAAAACCATAAAAATCCTAGAAGAGAACACAGGCAGTAATTTCTCTGACACTAATAACTGTAGCAACTTTTTTCTAGCTACATTTCTTGAGGCAAGGGAAACAAAAGCAAAAATAAACTTGGGACTACATCAAAATAAAAAGCTTCTTTCTGCACAGCAAAGGAAACAATCAACAAAACTTAAAGATAACCTACAGAATTGGAGAAGATATTTACGAATGACATATCTGATAAAGGGTTAGTGCCCAAAATATATAAAGAACCTATACAACTCAACACCTCAAAAAATAACCCAATTAAAAAATGGAAGACATGAACAGACATTTCGTCAAAGAAGACATCCAGATGGCCAACAGACACATGAAAAAATGCTCAACATCACTCATCATCAGGAAAACGCAAATCAAAACTACAATGCAATATCACCTCATACCTGTCAGAAGGGCTAAAATCAGCAAGACAAGAAACAACCGGTGTTGGTGAGGATGTGGAGAAAAGAAAGCCTTGTGCACTGTTGGTGGGGATGCAAACTGGTGCAGCCACTGTGGAAGACAATATGGAGGTTCCTCATAAAGTTAAAAATAGAACTATTCTACAATCCAGCAATCACAGTTCTGATATTTACTCAAAGAATAAAAAGACAATAATTCAAAGGGATAAAAGCTTTTTAAAAGAATGTGTTGTTTTTTTTTTTTTTTTTTAGAGAGAGAGGACATGTGTGAGCATGAATCAGGGAGGGACAGAGAGAGAGGGAGAGAGAATCCTAAGCAAGCACCTTGTTGTCAGCTCAGAGCTGGACTTGATCTTTGTAAGATCATGACCTTAGCCAAAATCAAGAGTCAGATGTTTAACCAACTGAGCCACCCAGGCATCCCAAAATAAGCTTTTGCACAACAAAAGGAAACCATCAACAAAACCAAAAGGCAACCTACTGCATAGAAGATATTTGCAAATAATATATCCTGTAAGGAGTTAATATCCAAAAAGAACCTACAAAACTCAACACCAAAAAACACAAACAACCTAATTGTAAAATAGGCAGGGATGCCTAGGTGGCTCAATTAGCTAAGTGTCCAATTCTTGATTTCAGCTCAGGTCATGAGCTCATGATCTGTGAGATCGAGCCATCATCGAGTTGTGCTGATAGCGTAGAGCCTACTTAGGATTCTCTCTCTCCCTCTCTCTGCCCCCACCTTAAAATAAATAAAACATTAAAAACACTTTTAATGTTTTTTTATTTTTTAGAGAGACAGAGACAGAGTGCGAGTGGGGAAGGGGCAGAGAGAGAGGGAGACACAGAATCCGAAGCAGGCTCCAGGCTCTGAGCTGTCAGCACAGAACCCAATGCGGGGTTTGAACCCATGAAACACAAGATCATGGCCAAAGTCAGACGCTTAACCAACTGAGCCACCCAGGCACCCCAAAACAAATAAACATTTTAAAAACAATTAAATGAGCAGAGGATCTGAATAGACATTTCTCCAAAGAAGACATAGAGATGGCCAAGAAACACATGAAAAGATACTCAGCATCACTAATCATCTAGGAAGCAAATATAAACTACAAAGAAGATGTGGTATATACACACAATAGATTATTACTCAGCCATCAAAAGTAATGGACAGGAGGAGGTCAAACTTTCACTCTTTGCAGATGACATGATACTCTATATGGAAAACCCAAAAGATTCCACCGATAGAATTGATTCGTGAATTCAGCAAAGTTGCAGGATATAAAACCAATGCACAGAAATCAGTTGCATTTCTATATACCAACAATGAAGTAACAGAAAGAGAAATCAAGGAATCGATCCCATTTACAGTTGCACAAAAAAACATAAAATACCTAGGAATAAATCTAACCAAAGAGGTGAAAAATCTATACACTGAAAACTATAGAAAGCTTATGAAAGAAATTGAAGAAGACACAAAAAAATGGAAAAAGATTCCATGCTCCTGGGTAGGAAGAACAAATATTATTAAAATATCAATACTACCTAAAGCAATCTACACGGACAATGCAATCCCTATTAAAATAACACTAGCGTTCTTCACAGAGCTAGAACAAATAATCCTTAAATTTGTATGGAACCAGAAAAGACTCCAAATAGCCAAAGCAATCTTGAAAAATAAAACCAAAGCAGGAGGCATCACAATCCCAGACTTCAAGCTATACTACAAAGCTGTAATCATCAAGACAGTATGGCACCGCACAAGAACAGACACTCAGATCAATGGAACAGAATAGAGAGCCCAGAAATGGACCCACAAACGTATGGCCAACTAATCTTTGACAAAGCAGGAAAGAATATACAATGGAATAAACACAGTCTCTTCAGCAAAGGGTGCTGGGAAAACTGGACAGCAACATGCTGTCCAGAATGAACCTGGAGCACTTTCTTACACCATACACAAAAATAAACTCAAAATGGGTGAAAGACCTAAATGTAAGACAGGAAGCCATCAAAATCCTCAAGGAGAAAGCAGGCTAAAACCTCTTTGATCTTGCCCGCAGCAACTTCTTACTCAACACGTCTCTGGAGGCAAGGGAAACAAAAGCAAAAATGAACTACGGGGACCTCATCAAAATAAAAAGCTTCTGCACAGTGAAGGAAACAATCAGCAAAACTAAAAGGCAACCAATAGAATGGGAGAAGATATTTGCAAATGACATATCAGATAGAGGGTTAGTATCCAAAATCTATAAAGAAATAATCAAACTCAACACCCAAAAAACAAATAATCCAGTGAAGAAATGGGCAAAAGACATGAATAGACACTTCTCCAAGGAAGACATCCAGATGGCCAACTGACACATGAAAAAATGCTCAACATAACTCATCATCAGGGAAATACAGATCAAAACCACAATGAGATACCATCTCACACCTGTCAGAATGGCTAACATTAACAACTCAGGCAACAACAGATGTTGGCGAGGATGTGGAGAAAGAGGATCTCTTTTGCATTGCTGGTGGGAATGCGAACTGGTGCAGTCACTTTGGAAAACAGTATGGAGTTTCCTCAAAAAACTAAAAATAGAACTACCCTACGACCCAGCAATTGCACTGCTAGGTATTTATCCAAGGGATACAGGTATGCTGTTTCAAAGGGGCACCCAATGTTTATAGCAGCACTATCAGCAATAGCCAAAGTATGGAAAGAGCCCAAATGTCCATCAATGGATGAGTGGATAAAGAAGATGTGGTATGTATATACAATGGAGTATTACTCGGAAATCAAAAAAAATGAAATCTTGCCATTTGCAACTACATGGATGGAACTGGAGGGTATTATGTGAAGTGAAATTAGTCAGAGAAAGACAAAAATCATATGACTTCACTCATATGAGGACTTTAAGAGACAAAACAGATGAACATAAGGGAAGGGAAGCAAAAAGAGCATAAAAACAGGGAGGGGGACAAAACAGAAGAAACTCATAAATATGGAGAATAAACTGAGGGTTACTGGAGAGGTTGTGGGGGGGGGATGGGCTAAATGGGTAAGGGGCACTAAGGAATCTACTCCTGAAATCATTGTTGCACTATATACTAACTAATTTGGATGTAAATAAAAAATAATAAAAAAACAAGTTAAAAATGAACAAATAATAAAAATTTTAACAAATAAAATAAATAAAATGTAAAGTGGTACGTGGTACTAGATACATGTGGTAAACTCTTATCAATAGGACTAATTAAAAGAAAAGACATTCTAAGTTAGTGAAAACTCTATATTAGAGTTTTTTCAAAAGAAACTCAACTTCTTTAAAATATACAAAATAAATATCTGGAGTCTGATAATAATAATATACATTTAATAAGTAATGCCTTTGAAGGGCTTAAAAACAGTTAGCTTGTGTATTTTATAGACTAAAGTGTTTCCGTACAAATGTGAATGGAGCTAGAATGTATTATGCTAAACAAAATAAGTCAGTCCAAGAAAGACAAATACCATATGACTTCATATGTGGAATTTAAGAGACAAAACAGATTAACATTGAGAAGAGAGAAGGCAAAGAGAAAAAGAGAGAGAGGCAAACCCTAAGAAACTCTTAACTATAGAGAACAAACTGAAGATTGATGGAGGGGCAGTGGGTGAGGGATGTGCTAAATGAGTATTAAAGAGAGCACTTGTTTTGATGAGTGCTGTGTGTTCTATGTAAGTGATGACTCACTAATTTCTACTCCTGAAAGCAGTATCATACTATATGTTAAGTAACTATAATTTAAATAAAAACAAAATAAAAATAAATAAATTTATTTTAAAAACTACAGTGAGATATCATCCTACACCTGTCAGAATGGCTAAAATCAAAAATAGAATAACAAGCATTGAGGATGTGGAGAAAAAGGAACTCTCATGTACTGTTGGCAATGCAAACTGGTGCAGCCACTGTGGAAAACAGTATGGAAGTTCCACAAAAAAATTCAAAAGAGAAATATCATATGATCTAATAATTTCACTACTGGGTATCTGACCAAAGAAAATGAAAACACTAATTCAAAAATATATTATGTACCCTTATGTTTGTTGCAGCCTTATTTACAATAGCCAAGATATGGAATCAACCTAAATGTCTGTCAATAGATGAATGGGTAAGGAAGATGTGGTGTACACACACACACACACACACACACACACACACACACACACAGGAATATTATGCAGCCATAAAAATCAATGAGCTCATACTATAGATGGACCTTAAGCATATTATCCTCAGTGAAATCAGTCAGACTGAGAAAGATAAATACCATATGATTTCACTCATATGTGAAATCTAAAAATGCAAATGAATAAACAAACAAAAAGCAGAATCAGACTATGAATACAGAGAACAAACTGATGGTTGCCAGAGGGGAGGGGGGTGAGGCTGGGCAAAATGGGTAAAAGAGAATGGCAGATACAGGCTTCCAGTTATAGAATGAATAAGTAATGGGAATAAAAGGCACAGCATAGGGAATATAGTCGGTGATATTGTAATAGTGTTGTGTGGTGACAGATAGTCATTATACATGTGGTGAACATAGCATAACCCAGAGAAATTAAACCACTAAGTTATACACCTGAAAACATGTGTGTCAACTATACTCAAAACATTTTAATTCAAAAACTACAATTAAATCTCTCAGTACCCATAATGTCTTTTAGGCTTATTTGGGTTCTGGAGGCAACATAACCTCATTTACAAATTCTACTTAATCTCACGGATGCTAATACTTACAAATTGTCTCAACATGAAGAGGGCCCCCTCCAACGAAAGGCTCCACAATCTATTCAAATTAAAATCAACAGTCACTCCTGTTAGTGTCCTCAGAGTCTCCTTCACTGGAGAGGCTATAGTTGCCTCCTCTCATATCTCTGGAGTCTGTGGATCACCTATGATGGCCACAAACTGCCCATAGGCTTATAAGACAAGAAACTGCCCTTTTTGGCCCTGCGACACACCATTAGAGTGACAATTACTGGCCTTCTACTGAGATCTCTTGAAAATAAAGGCTTTCACAGACCCTGAGCATGGGACCCTCTGAACCCAACTGCTCATTATGCCTTGAATCATAGAAGCAGCACCCCCACAAGCTTGGCAAAGATACTGAGGCCTCCTTGATTCAATCCTATAGGATGGAGCCGAATCTAGAGGAACACTCCACCTGCAAAAAAGGAGTGTTCTTCCCTGTTCTTAGTCCCTTGCCAGATGTCATAGCGCTAAAGGAGATCACCTCTTCCCCAAGCACCTTAAACACCTCAGAAGGCCCTTGGTATTAACTCAGTAAATAACAATGGAAGTTCACAAAACAGTATGGTAACACTGCCTCTTGTCACAGGTGACAGAACTCAGTGACATGCTTTTGCTTTCCATCCCTGAACTAGAATGTCTTCCTCAATAAGGGATGAGATTCAAGGGTCAAAATAAGTGGTCAAACTTCAGGAAGTCATCTTAGCACTGAGTGTCCTTTCAACAAATGGCCCCATCTGTATCCTTTAACAAACTCTTGGGCCACTGCCTAAAGGTTTCCCCCTTTAAGGGTAAAGAACTCTGGGAATCTCTGGCCTCACAGTTACCCCAAAATAAATCAAAACCACATGTCTCTACATATATTAAGGCTATGATACAAGGCCTCATCAGGATACTTCTTATTCCCCTCAGAGTTCCAGACATTACTGACAGTGACTTAGGGCACACATTTCACCTCTCAAAATATACAGTGCTGGGCTCCTGGGAAAGATATTCGATGGAACTTTCATCTCCCAATAGGTACCAGACAGCTGGTTTAATTAAGAGACATATCTTCTCTTCAAACAATTCCCTTTTAAACACTAATCTGGCAAAAGGGCCCCTTAATGTGCCTCTCTCGCCCCAAACCTTAATCTCAATTTGAGTCCTCCTGGCTGACATTTCTCACAGAAACTTTAAGAAACCCCCTATCACCATTTCCTATATGTCTTGCCCTCCATGTGTATGAAGATTCAACAAATATGAGGTCTTTTAATAATGTCTCCCTCAGGGTGCCTGGATGGCTCAGTCAGTTGAGCATCCAACTCGATTTTGGCTCAGGTCATGATTCCAGAGTCATGGGATTGAGCCCCACATTGGGCTCTGCACTGAGCATGGAGCCTGCTTAAGATTCTCTCTTTCTCCCCCTCTGCCCATCTCTCCTGCTTATGTGCTCTCTCTCCAAAATAAAAAAATAAAATAGGGGCACCTGGGTGACTCAGTCAGTTAAGCATCCAACTTTGGCTCAGGTCATGATCTCACAGTTTGTGGGTTCAAGCACTCCAGACTCCACGCTGGCAGTGTGGAGCCTACTTGGGATTCTCTCTCTCTGCCCCTTCCACAAGCTCATGCTTTCTCTCTCTCTTGATCTCTCTCAAAATAAACTTTAAAAAAATAAATAAAATTTAAAAATAAAATAAAATAATAATGTCTCTTACCCTAATGGATTTTTTTTAGTTTATTTATTTATTTAGAGACAGAGAGGGCATGAGTGGGGGAGGGGCAGAGAGAGGGAGAGAGAGAGAGAGAATCCCAGACTCCACACTATCATATCAGCACGAGCCCAATCTCAAGAACCATGAGATCATGACCTGAGCCAAAACCAAGAGTTAGATGCTTAAATGACTGGGCCACCCAGGCGCCCCCTACTGGATTTTCAATTCTGCCGCCACTTCACAAGAGCTAGAGGTCAGATCAAGGTCACACACTTTCCTAACACCAATTAACCATAGATTATTATAAACCAGACACATATCCACCTGGTATGTGATCCATATGAATCTGAACTCTCCCTATCTAAGACACCATCCCAACATTTGGGTTACAGGGGTTGAAAATTAATCTGGGCTCTCCTGATCCCTTTCAGGAAATTAAAATTAGTATTCTAGGGCTATTCCCATAGATAGTGTGGACAACTAAGAAGGGAGATAGAAAACTCCACTTAGTAAGCAAAAATCACATTCAGAGATAATAGTGAATAGCATATCCCATAAAATGAAATCAGAGGACTCCTCTTTGATAATAACACATGCCAGAAGAAAATCAGTATCAGGTGACAAAAGCCTGTCAAGTAAAACTGCACATCATTCTGTTGATTATTGGTCTTATTACTATTGGTCTGAGTGTTTTCACTGATTTGCTATCTGAAGGCCCAAACCCTCCAAAGCAAGCCATTTTTCAACCAAATGTGGGAAATGATGAGGCCCACAGGCCATTGAGTATGGCTACAAGCCCTACAGCACAAAGGCCCTATTGGTTTCCCCAACAGCAATCAAATGAGTACTTAAAACAGAGGTCCATAGGTTGAAAGGCCTGCCTACATGCTAGTGGTAGGACTCCAATCTCATCTACAGAGATCTTAATTGGAAATCAATCTAAAACCTTACTGACTGCGCACACGCAAATCAGGTGACATGATCTAAAACCCATTTGCAGCAGAGCCACCCCTCATTGTTTACTTGGCCAAAACCCTGGAAAACCAGGAACTCTTAGCTACCATCAGTGGGATCTCAATTATGTTAGTCATGTCCCAGCTACTCTGGCCCACCTATGGCAACATCAAAAATAATAGCAGTGTTTTGTTAACTGTGCACCAACAAAACCCCTGAAATTAAAAGATATTTATAAATCGAGCTCTAACACTGCCTTCAAATTTTACAAAAGATTCAAAACCAATATATAACCATAGAGCCACAAAAAAACATGACCCACAGAAAACTCAACAGATTGCTGCATGGGAAGGGTTCCCTGGGCCTGCAGTAGAGATGACTTCATCCCAGGCACTGACACCACCTTGCTTTCAACACTCATGGACTGCCCCTCCTAAGGTGCTGACAAACTGGACATACAACTTTTACTATTTTTCTTCCTTTTATATTATGTATCTTATTACATTTCCTAAAGCTTGCTGTTTGCTTAATTCACAACTTGTTCTATTTCTTGTTCTACACTGAAATATAAGTCCCCATCCCCATGAACCTGAAACTACCTTAACCCACTATAAATTCATTTGGGATCACAATGTCTCCTCAATGCCTTTTTCATTTCACCAGCTAACACTCCCACATTCCCACAGTTAAAGGGAAATCTTGTAGGGGCGCCTGGGTGGCTCAGTCGGTTAAGCATCCGACTTCAGCTCAGGTCATGCTCTCACAGTCCATGAGTTTGAGCCCCCGCGTCAGGCTCTGTGCTGACAGCTCAGAGCCTGGAGCCTGCTTTGGATTCTGTGTGTGTGTCTCTCTCTCTGCCCCTCCCCTACTCATGCTCTGTCTCTCTCTGTCTCAAAAATAAATTAAAAAAAAAAAACATTTAAAGGGAAATCTTGTAGAAGTTACTATTATCTATGCCACTTTAAAAATTAATAGAGATTATTGCTCCCCCCAGAAGGTAACTACCTCCTATCAATCAACTCCTCACCCCTATAAAGAGAGGACTTCCCATTGCATGGCACCTTCTTCTACTGCCCGCTCTTCCTCCAGCTTCCCACCATAACCTCCCACCCTGCCTCACCAACCTTGCCCACTATAACTACACAGTCCTTTTGGTTTTAAATGAATACCACTAAGTTTTACATGTCTTACTTATAGTTCATACCCTTCAACCACATAGCTATTGGACTTATCATTTATATTATTGTCATGAAAAATATAACCCATAACTTTTAACATATTTTACAACTCCACCAAGACATTGTTAGAGACCCCAGAAATTTCAGATGTTTCCTTGGGTAATACCATGTGAATGGAAAATTTGGTTACAGGCCAGCCTACAAGAACTTGTATTTCTCCTTGTTTTCCTCCTTTTTACTCTCATAATAAAATGCTGTCTTTTTTATATTAAAGGGTGACATTTGCTCTATTATCTAGACGTTGCATTCACCATTTGGGCCATCCAAATATCTCAAATAGCTGAGCTCAAAACTGATGTCAAGAGATCAAGGAATCAATTGTAATGTTTTACAAGTGATTTCCTGCCCCAGGTTTGAAGTCATGGCTAAAATCTCTTAATTGCCCTTCACAGGCAGTTTGCTAAACCTCACCCTAACTTGCTTCATCAGGCTCTAACATTTATGGGTTATAATACACATCTAATCCAGTAGGCAAAGGCCTCTAGATACCTAACACCCAGGGACGGCCCCTTCTTCCTTGGGCCCATAGAATTATACAAAATACCCAATCTGTAGGAAGCCCACAAAACCTAGCTAACGCCACCCCACTTGCCATACATAAGAGGCCTCCTACTGCTCCAGTTTGCTGTTACCGTGTTCCTAGGTTCAATTACCTGTGTAGCAGCCTTCTAGTGTTTAGAGCTACAAATAACAAAGGGCTCTGTCTTTCATCTATTCAAGTGCCTTTATGATGTATCCTATTATCAAAAAAAGCTTGGAATGTTATACAACAGAGACCAACTTCATTCCTTTGCACGTGGATATCCAGCTGTCACAGCACCACTTGATGAAAGGACAATTTTCCTCCATTAAATTATCTTGAAACCCTCCTTGAAAATCATCCCCAAATGTGAGTTTATTTCTGGACTCTATTCTATTCTCTTGACCTGTATGTCCAACTATCCTTATGTCACTCCCAGGTTGTCTTAATTACCGTAGCTCTGAAATAAGCTGTAAAATAAGGAATTATGAGACCTCCAACTTTACACTTCTTTTTCAAGATTGTTTCAGCTACTTCAATTTTCATATGAAATTCAGAATCATCTTGTCAATTTCTGCAAAGAAGCCAGCTGTGATTCTGATAGAAATTGCAGGGTATTTGTAGATCAGTGTGGGGAGTACTGCCATCTTAACAAATCCATGAACATGGGATATTATTACTTTATTTAGGTCTTAACTTCTTATAAGAATATTTTGTAATTTTCAGTATACAAATCTTGTATTTTTGTTAAATTTATTTCTAAATATATTTTTATGCTATCATAAATGAAATTTTTAATTTCATTTTCAGATTATTAATTGCTACTGAATATAAATTTATTTTTGCATATTTACCTGTATCCTGAAACTTTGCTGACCCCATTTATTAGCTCTAATAGTTTATTTTTAATACATTCCTTAGGATTTTCTTTTCTTTTTTTAAAGTTTTTTATTTATTAAGTAATCTCTATACCCAATATGGGGCTCAAACTCATGACCCTGAGATCAAGAGTTGCATGCTCTTTCAACTGAGCCAGTCAGGTGCCCCAATTCCTTAGGATTTTCTATAGAGAAGATCATGTGATCTGCAAATAGAGATAGTGTTACTTCTTTTCCAATGTGAGTGACTTTTTATTTCTATTTCTTACCTCAAAAACAATGTTAAATAGAAATGGTGACTGCAGACACCCTCACATTTTTTCTGATCTTAGTATCCA
This sequence comes from Panthera uncia, assembly GCF_023721935.1. Lineage (NCBI taxonomy): Eukaryota > Metazoa > Chordata > Mammalia > Carnivora > Felidae > Panthera > Panthera uncia. The sequence goes on from NW_026057588.1 coordinate 15,356,231, forward strand.
GTGTGTTAACTATTAAATAAGACAGTAGCTGTGGATTTTTGAGAGATGTTCTGTATCAGGTCAGACTGCCTTCTACTGCTGGTCTGATGAGTATTTTTATCATAAAAGGTTGTTGAATTTTGCCAATTGGTTTTTTTTGCATCAATCGACTTTTGCCCTTTATTCTACTATTATGGTATACTATGTATACATATATTTTTTCAAATGTTAAGCCAACCTTACATTCCTGACATAACTCACTTAGCCATGGTGTACAATCTCTTATATTTGCTGGATTCAGTTTGCTGGCATTTTTGTGTGTGGATTTTTGCTGTGTAATCTTAAATACTGGTAATTTTCTTTTGTAATGTCTTGTCTAGTTTTGAATTCAGGGTGTTACTGGTCTCAGAAAACTCACTAGAAAGTGCTTTCTCCTTTATTTTCTGGAAAAGATTGTGAACAAGTGATGTTAATTCTTTTTTTCTTAAAAATTTTTAATGTTTATTTATTTTTGAGAGACAGAGAGTGAGCAGGGGAGGGGCAGAGAGAGGGAGACACAGTATCTGAAGCAGGCTCCAGGCTCTGAGCTGTCAGCACAGAGCCAGATGCAGGGCTCGAACTCACAAATTATGAGATCATGACCTGAGCTGAAGTCAGCGCTCAACCGACTGAGCTACCCAGGTGACCTGAATGATGTTAATTCTTTAAATGTTTGATAAAACTCACCATGAAACCATCTAGGCTTCATTTTTCTATGTGCAAAGTTCTTTGATTACTAAATCAGTATCTTTGTATAGGTCTACTTAGATTTTTTTTTTCGAGTCACAAGCTTCAGTAATTTGTGCCTAAGTATTTGTCTATTCATCTAAATTATCAAATGTATTAGCATACATATGTTGATAGTATTTCCTTATAATATTTTTTATTTTGGTTAGATTGGTTTTGAAATCTGCCCTTTCATTCCTGATGTTAGCAATTTGAGTCTTCTCTCTTTCTAAGTTAAGCAAAAGGTTGTCCATCTAGTTGATCTTTTTAAACAACCAAGTTTTGGTCTTGTAGATTTTTCTCTACTGTGTCTCTGTCCCCTAGATTATTTATCTTCAATTCCAATCTTCAGTATTTCCTTCCTTCTCTTTGCTTCCGGTTTAATCTGCTCTTCTTTTTCGAGCCTGAGGTAGAAATTTAAATTATTGTTTGAGACTCTCTCTTTTTATAATATGGGAATTTGTAGCTATAAATTTCCCTGTAAACAATGCTTTTAGCTGCATCCCAATTTTGATATGTCATGTTTTCATTTTCATTCATATCAAAATATCTTCTAATTTCTGTTGTGATTTCTCCATTGATTCATTTGTCATTTATGAGAATGTTGTTTAATGTTAATATATTTGTGAATTTTTCAAATTTTGTTCCATTGTTAATTTCTAATTTAATTCCATGTGGTCAGAAAACATAATTTTATGACTTCAATTCTTTTAAATCATTTGAGACTTATTTTATGGCTAGCATATGGTCTATCCTGAAGAATGTCTCATGTACATATAACAAAAATGTGTATTCTGTAGTTTTAGGTGAAATGTTCTATAGATGTCTGTTAGCTTTAGATAGTTTAGAATGTTGTTCAAGTTCTCTATATCCTTATTTTTTGCCTAGTCTTCTATCAATTATTGAAAGTAGACTTATGAAGTCCCCAACTATTCTTGCTGTCATCTGTTTTCCATTAAATATGTCCATTTTTGTTTCATGTGTTTTGCAGTTCTGTTACTAGGTGTTATATCTTCTTGATATTCTGAGTCTTTTTATCATGATAATATGCTCCTTTTTATCTAATACCAGCATTTGTGTTAAAGTCTATTTTATCTGATATTAATATAGCCAATCCTACTTGCTTAAGGTTGTAATTTACATTCTTTTCTCTCTCATCCTTTTCAACCTATTTGTGTCTTTGAATCTAAAGCGAATCTCCTGTAGGCAGCATATACCTGGATCTTATTTCTAATTTTTAAAATGCAGTCCAAAAAAATCTGTCTTTTGGCAGATTGGATTGCTTAAGCCTTTCACATTTAATATTAATATTGATATGGATGAACAGCATCTGCCATTTTGTTATTAGTTTTCTTTAGGTCTCATGACTATGTTCCTTAGTTTCTCATTTTTTACCCTCTTTTGTCTGAAGTGGATGTATGTTAGTTTATCAGCTTAATTCTTTAAATGACTTAAAGCTATATATTTTAAAGTGCTTTTCTAATGATTGCTCTTAGGCAATCATTACAATATCCATCTTATTAGAAGCGACTTAGATTATTACTAACTATTCCAGTTTGGGGGAAAGTCTTTACTTTCAAATTTGAAAGATAGCTTTGCTGAATACAGGATTTTGGTTGTTTTTTGGTTTCCATTTTCTGCACTTTAAATACATTGTCATACTGCTTTTTAGCTTCTATTATTTCTGATGAGAAGTTGGCTGTTAATCTTATTGTGGTTCCATTGTACATGATGAGTTAATTTTCTCTTATTACTTTCAAGATTATCTATTTTGGGCTGTCAACATTTTGATTATGATGTCTCTGGGTATACATTTCTACATTTATCCTACCTGGTACTCATTTAACTTACTGGATGGCTAGATTAGTGTTTTTCATCACATTTGAAAGTTCTTTGACCATTATTTCTTTGAATATTTTTTCATTCAAATGTAAAATTTAGCCTTGATACATTACAATATAGTCTTAGTATCAAGACTGTTTTGGCTTTTGCCTCAATATCATTAGTCATTCACTCAATTCTTGTTTTACTCTTGCTGGTTTTCTGTTCCATGTGTTTTATGAAGTTTTGAATTTCTGATTTAGATGTTGTTTCACATTGTCAAAGCTTATTTAGTGAATTAACTCACACCAGAACCCTGTTACACTTTTCCTCTGTTTTCTTGTTTAGTTTTGTATACAGTATTAGCTAAAATGGTTTAATTCTCACTTCTGTTTTCTTTTAGTAACTTTGCATATATGTGTATGTCCATATATACGTGTGTGTGTGTATATATACATACACACATACATTTTCTACCATTTTCTGTTAATTTTTTCAAGTATTAGATTTGTGTTAAAGTCTATTTTGTCTGATATTACTATAACCAACCCAACTTGCTTAAGGTTGTAGTTTTTACATAAACAGGTACCATTAAAGAAGGATGTGAGATTTGGGGTAACTTAATAGAATTCCCAATTCAAGGGCATTTTCTTTTTTTTTTTTTATTTTGTTTATTTTAGAGAGAGAATGTGTGTGTGTGTGTGTGTGTGTGTGTGTGTGTGTGTGTGTGACAGAGAGAGAGAGAGAACACGGGAGAGAGAGAGGGAGAGAGAATCCCAAGCCAGCTCCACGCTCAGTGTAGAGCCTGACATGGGGCTCAATCCCACGACCCTAGGATCATGACCTGAGCTGAAATCAAGAATTGGACGCTCAACCAACTGAGCCACGCCCTGAGAGCATTTTCTTCTTTGATACTGTGATCTGCAATGTTCTTAGTAATAACAGCATAAACAGGTATCATTAAAGAAGGATGTGAGATTTGGGGAAACTTAATAGAATTCCCAGTTCAAGGGCATTTAGTTTCTGACACTTGATTCCGTTTTTCCTTTCACTATCATCCTTGAAGGCATGCCTCCCCTCCAGGAGTGGGCATTTCCTACGACTGCCAACTTCCAACTCACCGTTTTCAAGAATCTTCCTTTCAAGGCACCTGAGTGGCTCAGTTGGTTGTGTCCCACTTTGGCTCAGGTCATGATCTCAAGGTTTGTGAGTTTGAGCCCCACACAAGGCTCACTGCTGTCAGCACAGAGCCTGCTTTGTATCCTCTGTCTCCCCCCACTCAAAAATAATTAAAAAAAAAAAAAAAGAATCTTCCTTTCAACCAAAAGGCAATGCTCTAGTCTAACAGGCTGTGAGTCATGTTGTATTTTCCCACTCAAGGTGGACTTCTATCTTCATGGGATTAAGTTATCCATTTTCCAACACTGCCAGCACTGCAATGTTTCCCTCACTTTTCTCTCCCTTACTCTTCAGTCTAGGATGGACATCAGAATTGGATCTGCCTGTTTGAGGAATGTATTTCTCCACTTACATAGAAACTGAAGTTTATAGTAACCTCTAGCTCTGAATAAGGCTGTAGGCACAGACTGTTACATGCAGTTTTAATTGTTTTCCTTGTTGATTCATACTGCTTTTAAAGGATATGTGGGAAGATACAAATTTAGGTATCCTATGGGAACCTTCAGAAGCTCTCCTAATTTCTTTCAATTCTTTCAAAATTATAGAGAGAAAATCCAGTGAAAATTGTGAGATCTAAAAAACTGACCCAAATATTTGGAAATTTCATATTTGATAAAGGTGGAATCTTTAATCAGTGAGAAATATATGGACCTTTAAAAAGGTGATGAAGGGGATGCCTGGATGGCTCAGTCAGTTAAGTGTCTAACTCTTGATTTTGGCTTAGGTCATGATCTCACAGTCATGAAATCAAGCCCTGTGTTGGACTCCACACTGGGTATGCAGCCTGCTTAAGATTCTCTCTCCCTCTCCTTCTGCCCCTCCCTTGCCTGCACACAGGCTCTCTCTCAAAAAGAAATAAATAAAAAATAAAAATAAAATAAAAAGGTGATGATGAAGTAAAATGAAAAATGAAAAAAATGGACTACTCCTCAGAATATATCAGATTAAGTTCCAGATGGAGGCCCTTGTGAAATGTAAAAATTTAAATCACGTAAGAGGAAACAATGCCTGGATTTTTCTAAAATTCAGGAGTTAGAGAAACTTATCTAGCCATGAGCCAAATCTATAGATATTAAAGGAAAGATGGATATTTAACCACAAAAAAAAATTGATTTTAATTGGGAAAACACGGTTAGTAAAAGAAAAGTGACAACCTGGGAAAAGACATTTGGAACTTATATTACAGAGAAAGGGCTAACATAAATAAGATATAAGATGGCTTTAAAAGCAGAAAAAGAATACTCCTATAGAAAAATGGACAACAGAAATGACAGTTCAAAGAAAAACAAATGCAAATACACTAAAGTATATAAAGAGATGCTCAACTTTGCTCACTACAACAAAAATGTTAATTAAAATTACAATGAGACCAATATCAATGGAAAATACCCAAAAGTTTGCCAGTATATTCTTCTGGAAGATCCCTGAGAAAACCAGTAGTAAAATGTTGATTGAGTAAATGTACAATTTCAAAGGAAGGAATTTAGCAATAACTAGGAAATTATAGAAGCATTTTACCAGTGACCCCACTCCTAGTAATTCCTTTCAAAGATAAACTAGCAACATTTCAAAAAGATAAATGCTGTTGAACTTGGTTTTTTATTATCTTGTTGATTTTTCATTTCTTAATAATTTTTAGAATACTTCCACATTTTTTTGTATCCCTATAGACAATCATTATCTGCTAATCAAGTTTTGGTTGCTTTTCAACAGTTACACTTTTTACTTTTTCCCCCAGTCTTGGTGAAGTGCCTACAATCTAAAGTAAATGTTGAATAGAAGTAGGGACATTACTCATTTTTCCTGATTTTTATTTATGGTCATACATTTTAAAACAATTCTGTTGAGATTTAATCCACACACCATACAATTCACATTTTTAAGTGTACAAATCAATGGTTTTTAGTATATTCACAGAATCCATTACCATAATCAATTTTAGAATATTTTCCTTATCCCTGCAATTGTTAGTCAACACTCCTCCAGACTATTTTCCAAAGCAGCTGCACCATTTTATATTCTCTTTATATTTAAATGTTATATTCTCACCAGTTGTATATGAGGGTTCTAATTTCTTCACATCCTTCTTAACACTTATCTGTCTTTTCTATTCGAGCCATTCTAGTCAGTGTGAGTGATATTGCATTGTGGTTTTGATTTGTATTTTCCTGATGGCTAATGATGTTGAGGATCTTGTCACATGCTTAATAGTAATTTGTTTATCTTCGAAGAAATGCCTACCCAGATACTTTGGCGATTTTTAATTGGGTTGTTTAACTTTTTATTTTTAGACTGTAATATATCTATCTGCTGGACATAAGTCCCTCATCAGAAAAATGATTTGTAAGACTTTGGCCCATATTGTGTGTGGGCTGTCTTTGACTTTCTTGATGATGTTCTTTGAAGCACAAAAGTTTTTAATTTTGATGAAGTCCATTTATCTACTTTTTGTTTTGTTGCTTTTGGTATAGATAAATACAAATACCTATAATACATATACACTCATGTGCTTCCTTATAGTATATTTTAAAAGATGGAATAAACTGCAACACAGAAGAAAGCGACTACTTATAGGTAGAAAGTACAACAATGGAGGAAGAGATCAAATTAAACCTTCTTTTGCATATTTGACTTTGGGACCAAGTACTTTATATAATTATAGGACAAAATTAAAATTTTAAATTTTTAAAAATTAAATTAAATTTTAAAAGACAAAATTAAATTTTAAAAGAGCAATCTCTAAAAATTAAAAAGTGAAACAAACAAATGTGATTCCAATTTGTGGCATAGCCTCTCAAGAGGCACTATTCCAAATGACTCTAGAACACAGTAATTTGATTCCATATTCCTACTAGAATATACCCTAAAAAAAAAAAAAGATTAAAATAAACAAAAAACACCAAAAATAGAAAATTGGTTTCAGTAATCAAATCACTATTATTATTGAGTGCTCTTTATAAAGTGGGGAATAAAGAATCAGAATATTTTTTCCACACTTTATAAAGCAAGGAATAAAGAATTGTCCTTTTTCAGTTTCATGATCCCATCCAAGATACATTACATTAACTCATCATATCTCTAGGCTCCTTGGGATTGTGACAGTTTATTTTTTAATCTTTTCTCTTTTTTTAGTGTTTATTTTTGAGAGAGAGAGAATGAGCCCACAAGCAAGCGGGGGCGGGGTAGGGGGGGTGGGGGTGGGGGGGAAGAGAAAGAATCCCAAGCAGGCTCCATGCTCAGCGGGAGCCGGATGTGGAGCTCCATCTCACAATGGTGAGATCATGACCTAAGCCGAAATCGACAGTCAGACACTCAAATGACTGAGTGGTTGTCACTGAGCCACCCAGGCGCCCCTATTTTTTAATCTTTTAAAAGATACGTATATATTAGCTTTGTAAAGCCATAGAAACAATGATCAACCCAGTAGCAATGAATATCCTAGCACCTAGAATATCATCTTAAAATACCATTTCCCATTAATATGAAGGAGGCCTGAGTTAGGAAATGTACAAGAGCCTAGAAGAGGGTAATAATGGCGTGTTGGCCCAATCAGCCCACTGCTTGATTTCTGGTTTTGTTTGCAATTTATTTCAATTAAATATAATTCAATACAACTCAATCACTTTGGATCCCTGCCATGAGACAAGTCCTATTTGGGGCATTATTCAGCCAGTAACCTCACAAACAAAGGGTAGAAATGCATAACAATAAAATAACACATATTAATATGAGTCTTCTACTTTTCCTTTTCTCTCAAATTTAACTCCAATAAATTCCATGTATCCATTTTTTCCCCCTAAACACACTATCAAGTTTATAAGAGGCCTTTTCATATAAAAGGTGAGGTTCTGATTTGAAACATTACCAGAAATCTGACAATTGCTTCTTAGAAACAGAGTAATAGCATTTCTCTTTCATGGGTGTTACAGGGAATTTGATTTCCATTAAGTGTGTGTTCAGAAGGTGTGTATGTGGGAGGTGTTTGCTTAAAAACTGCAGCTGGTACCTATTCTTTGTAACAATGAAATCATCTCTATCAGCATTCACTAAAGTAGATACTAAATTTCACCTTTAAAACTTTTTTTTTTAATTTTTTTACGTTTGTTTATTTTGAGAGAGAAAGAGAGAAAGCATGAGCAGGGGAGGGGCAGAGGGAGAGGGAAAGAATCCCAAGCAGGCTCTGCACTGACAGTGTACTTACAATGCAGAGCCTGATGCAGGGCTTGAACTCATGAACCATGAGATCATGACCTGAGCTGAAATCAAGAGTCAGACAGTTGGGGCGCCTGGGTGGCTCAATCGGCTAAGCATCCGACTCTCCGTTTCTGCTCAGGTCATGATCTCGCGGTTTCATGAGTTTGGGCCCTACATTTGGGCTGTGCGCTGATGGCGCAGAGCCTGCTTGGGATTCTCTCTCTCCCTCCCTCCACCCCCCTCTCTGCCCCTCCCCTACTCATGCTGTCTCTGTCTCTCTCAAAATAAATAAACTTAAAAAAAAAAAAAGACACGTAACTGAGTGAGTCACCTGGGTGCCCCTCACCTTTTAAATTCCGCTCCTATTTGATATACCCATTGTCTGTTTTTGGAAATAAAGTTTCATTGGAACTCAGCCACATCCATTTGTTTATGTATTATATATGGTTGCTTTCACTCTACAGCAAAGTTGAGTGGTTGCAACTGAGAAAGTATGACCCATAAACCTAAAAAACTAACTATATGATCCTTAGCGGAAAGTTTGTCAACTCCTGACAGAGAAGATCTACCAAAAAGCAAGAAAGCTATCAAAGGCTACTAAGATCAAGTCAAAAAGACCCATGAGCCAACCTGAATAGGCTCCAAATGGTCAAATATGACACAATACGAATTTAAGTATACATAAATAACTACAATAGATTGAAACTTTTAAGTGTATCAAAATCCATACCTTTATAATAATGGTAAAGAAGAAAATCAGTGGTCCCCAGAAGAGAATGCTAGCAAAACATCATTTCATTATCGTTCATTATTTCCTCATTTTGAAAACTGGTAAGTTAGGAGAAAAAAAAATCTGTCCTGCCTCCCTTGAGCAATCTGTACCTCAAGATAACCAAGAAGTTGATATGGAAAATTTTCACTTTCTATAATTATTCCAGTTAAAGAAAGAAGATACAATTAATGAATTAGACCATAACTATTTAGCAATCTCTAATGAAATAATAATAGAAAATATCACAAAAAGAGGCAGACATTATGTGCCTCTTCGTGGAAATATACATTAGCATCAGTGAAATCATTTTGCCAAAGAGGTGGGGAAGAGGGTGGAAGGAAGCCTCTAGATACAACTTCTTGATTGAGCCTCTAGATACAACTTCTAAGAAATACATAAAAACACGTTAATGATGACAAATTGTGGGAAATTTTACTGGACAATCACCCAGTTTCTTCAAAAAATTCATTGCAAGGAAAGAGACAAAGAATGAGAAACTAAACATTTTAAAAAAGACTTTATTAAAAGACTTATGAATCATCACAACGCATGGATCCTATTTGGGCCCAGATTCAAAGAAATCTTAAAAACAAAGTTATCTGCCCTGTGGGGAAATCTAAACTCTAACTGGATATCTGATATTAAGGAAATATTATTATTTTTTCAGTGAGGATAATGGTATTTGATTATATTTTTAAAAGGCTATCATTTATGGGGCACCTGGATGGCTCAATCAGTTAAGCATCCGATTTTGGCTCAGGTCATGATCTCATGGTTCATGGGTTCGAACCCCACATCAAACTCTGTGCTGACAGTTCAGAGCATGGAGTCTGCCTCTGATTCTGTGTCTCCCTCTCTCTCTCTGCCCTCTACCACTCACGCTCTGTCTCTCTCAAAAATAAATAAACATTAAAACAATTTTTTTAATAAATAAAAGACTATCATTTATACACACATTTATGAATAGAATGATACTTCTGGTATGTACTTCAAAATACTTCAAAATAATCCTAGGTGGGTAGATTAAAGACAACTGGTCATGAGTCAATCACTACAGAAGCCTAGCAAAGTGGTACATAGAGGTTCATTGCTATTTTTTTTTTTTAACGTTTGTTTATTTTTGAGACAGAGAGAGACAGAGCATGAACAAGGGAGGGGCAGAGAGAGAGGGAGACACAGAATCGGAAGCAGGCTCCAGGCTCCGAGCCATCAGCCCAGAGCGCGACGCGGGGCTTGAACTCAGGGACCGCGAGATCGTGACCTGAGTTGAAGTCAGACACTTAACCGACTGAGCCACCCAGGCGCCCCGGTTCATTGCTATTTTATCTATTTTTGTACATGTTTGAATTTTTCACAATGAAAAGTTAAAGAAAATGCTGGTCAGGACTTAGCAAATTGATTTTACCACACACAAAAATCAGGTTAACAACCCCATAGTTTGAAAAACCCTACAATAGCATATTAATAATTTCCTTAAACTTTCCAACAACCAGCAAAATACCTTGACTGAAACACAAAATCAGAAAATATTGGTTAGAAAAGTGACAATATAGCCTTTATGAGGGAAAACATAGCAAAAACTATTAAAATTTAAAGTCCACATAAAACTCATCCAAGAAATTAGCATTCATCCTACCAATAAACTCATTGATAAGCTAAATGTTATATATTCAAGGAAAGTTATCCCACCATTGTTTATAATAGTGAAAGACTGATAGCCACCTGAAAGTACAGAGAATTCCTTTGGCAGTCAGTACTCAAGAAACTAGTCACACTGGCTGCCTCTGAAATAGGAAAAGTATGAGACTAGAGGCAAGGCTGGAAGGAGGAATTCACTGTATACTCTTCTGAACCTTTTAAATACTTAAACAATAAAAAATAAAATTGAGGGGCACCTGGCTGGGTCAGTGGGTGGAGCACATGACTCTTAATTTCAGGGTCGTGAGTTCAGGCACTACACTGGGCCTGGAGCTTACTTTAAAAACACACATACATAAAAGAAAACAAGAAAATTGAAAAATAAATACTCAAAATCAAGGCTTTTGAATTTTACTCAGAGATGTGTTCTAGTCCTTAAAAAATCTTAGAAAAAGACTAAGTATAAAAATGGAATTGAAATATTTATCAGGTGAATAAATGTACCTTAGGTCAAAAGGAGCAAAATGGAGTGGAATAACTTCTTTGGGTCCATTCCTTCTGGCCCCATTATTCTATGGAATAGCCAAGCCTAAAGACCAGAACACTAAAAGGATCCCTTTTATGGAGTTTCAAAAGAAAAAAAGCAAAAATTCCCACACCATGAAAAAACAGAAAACACTTCAGAGACGAAAGAATGATTTACCTTGGATAAAACTCTCAGTTGTCCAATAGTGGCTCTTCCTTTAGTCTCTGGTGACCCGTGTAAGTTAACTTACAAAGTTAAGACAAAGCCATTAATTGGTAAGGAATAAAGAATATTGAGACACCAAGTCTTTCTTTCTTTCTTCGTTTTTTCCAATTTTTATTTAAATTCTAGTTAGTTAACAGTGCAATACTGGTTTCAGGAGTAGAATTCAGTGATTTATCACTTGCATATAACACCCAGTGCTCATCATAATAAGAGCCCTCCTAACTACCCATCACCCATCTAGCCCATCCCCCCCCCCCCCCTTCCCTCCATCAATCCTCAGTTTGTTCTCTATCTTTAAGAGTCTCTTATGGTTAGGGCGCTTGGGTGGCTCAGTCAGTTGAGCGGCCAACTTTGGCTCAGGTCATGGTCTCACATCTCCTGGGTTCAGGTCCCATGTGTTCGGGTCCCGTGTCAGGCTCTGTGTTGACAGCTCGGAGCCTACTTCGAATTCTGTGTCTCCCTCTCTCTGTCCCTCCCCCACTCACACTGTGTCTCCCCCTCTCTGTGTCTTCTCAAAATAATTAACATCAAAAAAAATTTGTTTAAGTATCTTATGGTTTGTTTCCCTCTCTCTCTCCCCCCTCCCATATGTTCATCTGTTCCTTAAATTCCACATATGAGTAAAATCATATGCTATTTGTCTTTCTCTGACTGACTTATTTTGCTTAGCATGATACATTCTAGCTCCATCCACGTCGTTGCAAATGGCAAGAGTTCATTCTTTTTTATGGCTGAGTAATATTCCCTTATATATATACCACATCTTCTTTATCCATTCATCTGTCGGTGGACATTTGAGGACATCAAGCCTTTCTTTGAGCCCAGACTGACTTGTTAGAAACAAGCAACTACTTCCACCCCCTCCATTTACTCAGAAGTAAACATTCAAAGGAAGGTTAGAAAGAGACTGAGAACCAGAAAGTCAGAGAGTACCACAGAGTGAAGGTCGAGAATTCCCACAGGTCTCCCCAGGTGATTTCCTGAGGGAAGTGATTGGAATCTTACAACCCTGGCTTTTTTCTCAGCCTTCCCCCGCCCCAACCTGGGACTATTTCTGGTTCTTAAAGTCTCAATCTGAGATCAGGTTTGTGACTTAAAAGATAAATTTATATGGAATCTTTAATCTGGGACTCATCTTTCTAAGTTCCCAAATCAGGCAGGGACATTTCCAGGGAACTTGGGCCCCCATGGCTACAAGGAGAGGGAGCAGCTGTTAATGGCTGACTCTAGCTGGTCTTAAGAGTTAACTTCCGGGGCGCCTGGGTGGCGCAGTCGGTTAAGCGTCAGACTTCAGCCAGGTCACGATCTCACGGTCCGTGAGTTCGAGCCCCGCGTCAGGCTCTGGGCTGATGGCTCGGAGCCTGGAGCCTGTTTCCGATTCTGTGTCTCCCTCTCTCTCTGCCCCTCCCCCATTCATGCTCTGTCTCTCTCTGTCCCAAAAATAAATAAAAAACGTTGAAAAAAAAAAAAAGAGTTAACTTCCTTCACGTTAACACACTCCTTGCTTGCTGACTCAAGGCCCCTGATCTGTGACAGAACTAATTTGCTTCCTTTGAGATATGCAGACCACTGACCTTCAGGAATAAAGGACCAGAATGTTCCCAGGCCACAGAGGCAAGTCTGTCTGAAGCTCTCTTAGCTTTCTGATTAGCCCAGCAATCTTTTAGCAAAATGTTTTTCTCGTTTAAGGTCACACAAATGACTTTACTAACCTCCCTCTGTGCATCTGTAGACCTTGCCCTCCTTTTCAGAAAGAACAGAGTACTCTTGCACAACCCCCAGGTACCAAGGAACAAGACTTTCTTGCACAACCCGCCCAAACTCAGAGTACCAAAGAACCAGAACTTCTTGCACAACCTCCAAGCACTGAGATAACTCTATAGCTGGCATCAACAAGTCTACACATAATCCAGAAATGTCACACACCACTGCACTCCCTTACTGATTAAACCCCTTTAAAATTCTCTGGGCCGGGGGTGCCTGGGTGGCTCAGTTGGTTAAGTGTCCGACTTCAGCTCAGGTCATGATCTCGCAGTTTGTGGGTTTGAGCCCCCTGTGGGATTCTGTGCTGACAGCCCAGAGCCTGGAGCCTGCTTCGATTTTGTGTCTCCCCCTCTCTCTGCCCCTCCCCCATTCACACTCTGTGTGTGTGCGTCTCTCTCTCTCGCAAAAATAAACATTAAATTTTTAAAAAAAAATCTCTGGGCCAAAGATAAACAAGAAAACAAAAACAAAAAGACAAAAAAAAACTAAATAAAAATGTCCGGGCCAGGGAAAAACCAGAGAGCTGGCCTTTGGACAAGAGTTGGCCTACCCAGCTAGCTGACCCGCCTCTTGAATAAAGCTCATATTCCTTTTCAATCAAAACTCATCTCTTGTATTGGCCTTTCCAGCTGGTAGCCCAGCTTGGATTTCCGCAATGCAGCAAGCCACAGAGACCCCACAACCACAAGCTTCCAGAAACTGTCGAACCTCCAAATAGCCTCAGTGTGAGCATATCTCTATCAATGCCTGCCCGCAATCGGCTCCCGGCTAGGCACAGCTGAGAGGGAATAGACACATAAAAAAGCAACGACATAATTAAAGGAGGAGTCAATCTCACAGCTTCGCACAAGTACGCTCACAGCTGGAGACACAATCAACACTCCTTCAAGTGGTCACACATAACCATGCAGTCTCACAGGCACATTACGTCACATACTCACACATACACTGACGTGTTAAAGCCTAGGGCTCCACACACGCCGGTCTCCGACGCCGGGCTCTGACACGCCTCACCTTCAGCTTCCCCAGCGTCAGGCTCACGTCCCCCAGTCCCGGAAGAAACCAATGGCCTCGGTCGCTGCGCTGTTCCACTCGCTCCAGCACTACGGAGCTGACCACCTTAGAAGGAAGTGACGTTACACCCGGAGGCCTCCAGAACGCGACAGACCCCAGAGAGCGGACAACCCGAGTAATCCTCCCCGGGCTCCTAACGACAACCTGCTGCTCCTCCGCTCACTACCGACGAACCACGCAACCTGACAGTCCCAGTTTCCCACCGGGGTCACTCGCAATCGCAATCCCGGTTGCTTCCGGCTAAACGCCGGAAGTTTATTTCCGCCCCGAGGACTTCTGGGACTTGTAGTGTGGCCTAAAATCCCCCCCACCCCCCCCCCCCCCGGAGAGCTGATCGGGACAGTCTTGAACCCTCAGCCGCAGCTTGAGCCTTGCTGCGGGAGGTGACCCCGCAGAGTTTGGAAGACCCGCAGTTGGAGGACACGATAGAGCGGAGTCTGTAGAGGCTAAACATGAGGAATACTTGGGCCCTAATGGCAGTCAGGCTTGTGGGGAAGGAGAGGAAGAGTGATGGTGTGAGTGCGTTGGCTTCAGTTTATGACCTCTGTGATTATGCTGCTGTGCCCGAGACTGTATTTTACGGTTAAAAAAAAAAAAAATGTTGAATGTTTAAAGTACAGTTTTTGAATGTAGCATAAAAAACTGCCCAAATCAGCTGGGTAAATTTTCAGAGATTTCTCAGACCGTATAACTAGCACCCCAGAAGTCCCCTACCTGCCTCCTGTAAAGTCTCCATCATCTAACTTACAATGTAGATTAGTTGTGCCTGATTTTGAAGCTTACATAAATGTTATCATATTGTATGTACACTCTTTTCCCCCTTTGGTCTGACTTCTTTCCGCCAATTATTGTTTGTGAGTTTAATCAATAAAGTTAGTTTATTCTCATTGTTGATGGTATTTGGCTTGTTTTCAGCTTGGGGCTACTAAGAATAGTGCTCCATAAACATTATTGTTTGTAGTCTTTTGCTGTGTATATGTGTCATCTTGGTTACATATATTTTTAGGAGGAGAGTTGCTAGGTCATAGGTTACATATATGTTTAGCTTTAGTAGGTATTGCCAAATGGTGTTCCCAGGTGGTTTCCCAATTGGAATTCCACCAGCTCTGTCTTGTAGTACTAATTGTTCTGCCTTTTAACATACTTAATATTGTATGCCTTTTCCTTTTTAAACTTTCTGGTGGATGTATGGTTGTTTTCCTTTGAATTCCCCTGATGTGTACATTTGTATACCTTCCATAACAGGCAAAGATACCCAATCAACTTTAGCATTTATTGTGGACAAACAGGAGCAGCAAGAAGATTTATGTCCCCTTGCAGAGGTGTGTGTTGTATGTATTGGTGTTGATCCAATGCTTTCAATATTGCCTCTTTCCAAACCTGATAAGGACAAATAGGACTGGAGTAAAGGCAAAGGTCCATTCTTCCTGAAGAGCGACCCAAGGCCACATGCACTAGTCAAAGTATGTTGGGAACTTGACAGTGACCAAGGTTGCCAAATATTTAAAGCCCTTTTGGACATTGGAACATAAGTTACTGTGATTCCAGGAGTTTTTTTTAAGCCCCTTTGGCTTATATCAAGGTATTAGTTGGCCTGAGTTCTCATTTAATGGATCCAGAGAAAAATTTACTTCCAAGCTCATTTTTGTTGGCAGATTTCAGTTCCTTGTGTTGTAGGACTGAAGTCCCTATTTCATTACTGGCTGTCAGCTGGGGACCACTCTCTGATATTTTCCAAATGTCCCCCACAGGCAATTCACAATGAATGTTCGCTTTCTTTCAGGTCAGCTAGAACACATCTCTGAATTCTTTTCTGCTTAGTAGACAGAGAAAACACTGCTTTTAAAGGGCTCATATTAGATTCGGTTCAGCCAACCCAAATAAACTATCTTAAGGTTTCTGATTAGTCACTTTAAATACATTCAAAATCTCTTTTGCCATGTATTATAACATTATCACAGGAATAACATCAGGGGGCTGTATATCATGGGTGACTTCTTAGAATTCTACCTACTGCAGCTATGGTAATCAGAACAGTGTTATATTTGTACAAGGATAAAACACAGACAAAGGAAATGCAATAGAAAATAAAAAAAATAGTCACTTTAAAAAAAAATTCCACATCAGTTCAGTGGAGGAAGGATGGGGATGGTCTTTTCAGTATATAGTGCTGGAACAATTAGACATCCACATGGGAAAAAAAAGAATCTTTATCCTCACCTTACATAGTACACAAAATTAATGAAAGATTTTCTTTGACAAAATGCCTAATGTGAAATTTTCACTTAAATGTAAAAATTAAGATAACTTTAAAAGAATACATATGTAGAAAAATACCTTCATGTTGTTGGGGGAAAGATTTATTAAACAGAATGTAAAAAGTACAAGCCATAAAAGAAAAAGTAGGACTTCATTAAAATTAAGAAATGTAAGGGTGCCTGGGCGGCTCAAGTCGGTTAAGCGTCTGACTTCGGCTCAGGTCATGATCTCACCATTCATGGGTTCAAGCCCCGTGTCAGGCTCTGTGGTGACAGCTTGGAGCCTGAAGCCTGCTTCAGATTCTGTGTCTCCCTCTCTCTTTGCCCCTCCCCTGCCTGTGCTCTGTCTTTCTCTCAAAAATAAACATTAAAAATGAAAAAAAAAACCACAAAATAATAAAATTAAGAAATGTCATTAAAAGACACTATGAAGACAGTGAAAATATTTGAAAGGGGTCTTTGTAATACATTATAGACTTCTATCATAAATTTAAAAAAGACCTCCTACAATTCAGTAAGAAAAAGGTGACAAGCAACCCAATAAAAGTGGGCAACAGGTTTGCACAGACATTCACCAAAGTGTGTATTTAAATGGCATAGGAAGATGCTGAAAGTCAGTACTTATCAGAGAAATGCAAATTAAAACTGCAATGTAATTCTACATACCAATAAAACAGTTAAAATTGAAAAAACAGTATCAATTGTTGATGAGGATGTGAACCAAACAGAATTCTCATACATTGCCAGCAGGAATGCAAAATGGGATAGCCACTTTGCAAAACTGGCAGCATGTGGAAGGCAGGAAGCCACAAAGATGTTTACAGCCTTGATGTATTAGGGTTCTCCAGCAAAACAGAACCAACAGGAGACCATATATGTATGTATTCCATCAACTTAGAATCTTATGCCCCCAAAATATCTTCCAAAAATTAAGACAAAATACTTATTTTGACAAACTGAGATAATTGACTGGCAGGATACCTGAACTAAATAGATGCTAAAGGAAAAAAATTTTAAGTTTATTTCTTTAAGCAATCTTCACACCAAATGTGGGGTGGAACTCATCACCGTGTGATCAAGAACTACATGCTTCATTGACTGAGCCAGCCACGCAGCCCAAAGGAAATTTTTGATGTAGAAAGAAAATTATACCAGATGGATCAACACTTTTAACTTTTTTTTATTTTTCTAAATAAACTTCTTGTTTATTTATTTATTTATTTATTTATTTATTTATTTAGAGAGAGTGCACAGGAGGGGGAGGGGCAGAGGATCTTAAGCAGGCTCCACACTCAGCATAGAGCCCTCAGCAGAAGCTCAAACGACTGAGCCTATCCAGGTGCCCCAGGATGGATCAACACTTTTAAAAATAACCTTTTGGGGGCACCTGGGTGGCTCAGTTGGTTAAGCATCCAACTCTTAATCTCAGCTCTGGTCATGATCTCACAATTCATCAGATGGAGCTCTGCATCAGGCTCTGCATTGCACTGACAACACGAACCGACTTAGGATTCTCTCTCCCCCTCTGCTCCTCTCCTCTGTGCTCTTTCTCTCTCAAAGTAAATAAACTAAAAAATATTATATTAAAAAAAGAACCTTTTGGACTTTATGTAAACTATGTAAACTATAGAAATATTATTCAACTTCTTTGGAATGAACAATCATCTAGATTTTACTGAATAGACTTGTGAATTAAAATTACTGTTTTATTCAGGATGTCACACAAATATTCATAACTGATATCAGAAGTTTTGTCTTGCCCTTCAACTGTAAAATCAATGCTATGCAAGAGTCATAGAATTAAATGTCAAGCTTCCATGTTTAAATAAACTATGAGAAGCTCCTCAAAATTTTGGGAATTTTGCTTATAAAAAAGATCAGGTACTAGACATGTCTCCTGAGGCAAGGGAAACAAAAGCAAAAATAGACTATTGGGACTTCACATCAACATAAAAACCTTCTGCACAGTGAAGGAAACAATCAACAAGACTAAAAGGCAAGTTTGGGAATGGGAGAAGGTACTTGCAAATAAGATATCTGATAAAGGGTTAGTATCCAAAATATAAAAAGAACTTATAAAACTCAACACCCAAATAACAAATAATCCAATTAAAAACTGAGCAGAAGGGGCGCCTGGGTGGCTCAGTCGGTTAAGCGTCCGACTTCAGCTCAGGTCACCATCTCGTGGTCCGTGAGTTCGAGCCCCGCGTCGGGCTCTGGGCTGATGGCTCAGAGCCTGGAGCCTGCTTCCGATTCTGTGTCTCCCTCTCTCTCTGCCCCTCCCCCGTTCATGCTCTGTCTCTCTCTGTCTCAAAAATAAATAAAACATTAAAAAAATAAAAAATAAAATAAAAATAAAAAAAATAAAAACTGAGCAGAAGACATGAATAGACATTTTTCCAAAGAAGGCATACAGATGGCCAACAGACACATAGAAAGGTGCTCAACATCACTCATGATTAGGGAAATGCAAATCAAAACTACAATGAGATATCACCTCATACCTGTAAGATGGCTAAAATCAACAACACATGAAACAACACGTGTTGGAAAAGATGCGGAGAAAGGGGAACCCTCTTATACTGTGGAAATGCTAACTTGTGCAGCCACTCTGGAAAACAGTAGGGAGTTCTCAAAAAGTTAAAAATAGAACCACTCTATGACCCAGCAATTGCACAAGGAGGTATATACCCAAGGAACATAAAAATACTAATTCAAAAGGCTACATGTACCCCTACCTTTATAGTAGTATTATCTATAATAGCCAAATTATGGAAACAGTCCAAGTGTCCATCAACTGATGGATAAAGAAGAGGTGGTATGTATATATACACAATGGAATATTACTCATCCATAATAATGAATGAAATCTGACCACTTGCAATGATGTGGATAGAGCTAGAGAGTATTAAGCTAAGTGAGATAAGTCAGTCAGAGAAAGACAAATGCCATATGATCTCACTCATGTAGAATTTAAGAAACAAAACAAATTAGGATGGGGGGAAAAGACAGAGGCAAACCGAGGAACAGACTCTTAACTATAGAGAGCACACTGATGGTTACCAGAGGGAAGGTATTGGGGGGATAAGTACACTTAATGGAGATTAAGGATTGCATTCATTGTGATGAAGAGCAGGTGAGTTGAAGGTAAGTGTTGAATCACTAAATTGTACACCTGAAGCTAATATTACACTGTATGTTAACTAACTGGAATTAAAATTAAAACTTAAAAAAAAGGTCAGGTGATGTTTTTTAGCAATGAGTAATTTATTCATTTAGTTTTACTGGACTACTAAGTGCTTATATTTCTCTTGACTGAGCTCTGGAGACTTTTTGAAGAATATCATGCATTTTATTTTTTCAAAATTATTAGCAAAACAAAGGATATATATATATATATATATATATATATATATATATCCCATAAACTCTCTAGCTTGTAGTAACATCAATTTCTAAGTCATAATGCTTATCTTTTTTTGACCAAAATCTCTACATTGTTAATTTTTCAAGAGACATCATTCTGAAAGGTTGCATTGTAACACCTCACTTTCACAAAATACCTACATTTGCACCTGTTTTTGCTAACAGAAAGAAATACAAAGAGGATATTCACTATTACAAAAAAACAATAAGAAAAAAGATCGGAAAAAAAAAAAGAAAAAAAACAAAAAAAAAGCTGTCACCATACTAATATAGGTCTTTCCTAAAAAGCAAAGTGGCATATGGTGAACTTTGGAAAGCAGGGGATACTCTCTGCTTTATATCAGTTCAGTCTGCAAAAGGTTTCATAGGGACACCACTTTTGTTCCTTTTTTTTTGGGGGGGGGGGGTAGGGGAACACTGTACTTTTGAATAGCAGGGGAAACCTGTACTCTATTTCAATTATTTTCACAAATGCATTCCATTGTCTTTAGCTATTTCTGTGTTTTTTCAGAGTTTCTTAAAAATATAGATTATAAAAGTTTCTAGCATTCTAGTACATGCATCAATGTAATTTTCTTCCATGTACTTTTGTCAAACAACATTTTCTATACAGAATACCCACTATTATTTATTCCTAGAGCAATTGTAACTTGTGTTGATTTTATCCTTAACAAAAGGGTGATGTCAATAAGAATCAAGTCAGTATTCAGATAGGTAGCTACCCTATGTGTTCTCTTATCAGTCAGATAATGTGTTCTGTATTATACATTTGGTAATAAACCTCTTCTCATTATGCCGTGACAGTTGTGATCTCAACCACCCCATACCCATTTATATACACTTTCTCTCTGATATGAATGTCATGATCAGCATAAAGATTGAGTTCTGCAGGAAGAGCTTACTACGTCTTAACATCTTTATTTGATTTTGTTTTTTTTCTTCCCAATATGGAGTATCTGTTAGTGAGTAAAGTGTACATTATGGTTCAGTGTCGAAGACTCTTAAGTCTAAAGTTCTTTTTTGGCCAGCAAAAGAGCAGATGCAGGATTAAAGCGAGACATGGCTAATGTCCAGGAAAAGACGAGAGCCCCGAATAAGGGTCCATGACCCATATTTATTCAGATCAGAAGGCTTACAAAGGTGATGGGCGTGTACAAAGAGACAAACTGTAAACATTAACTTGAGGCTGTGAGGGGGAAAGGGAGGTTTTGAAGATATACCGTGTTTGGGGTTTGGGTCAATATAAAACAAAATCCTGGCACCAGGCAGATGGGTAGATGGTTGTTAACGGCAGACAGGAAGGTGCCATGCCTGTTTATCTTTGCCAGCCTTCAGGGGATGAGACAGATAGGAGAAATAGCCTCAGGGTTAACAAGACACCTTTTCTTTTGTTAACCATCTCTGCTCTGGGCTGCTTTGCCTGCAGCGCAGTGGTCCATAGCTCAATTCACCAATTTACCTAACCTGGCCCTATTCTCCCGTGAAAGCAGCTTTTCTGCTATAGTACTAAATTGGGGGTGCTTTCACCCTGAATATATTTGATCTTGTTTATTTTACATACCTATGTATTGGGCCCCTTTGCACCATTCCTATTTTAGGCCTTTGCCTCTCCCTCTCTATTTTGGGGGTTCCCTGCACCCCCTTTCTATTTTAGGGTGCATTTGCACCTCCCTATTTCTGGCACCTTTGCGCCTCCCTATTCTCAGGGTGCCTTTGCATCCCATGTTCTTGGGGTGCCAATCTGGTTTACCCAAACTCAGGTGTGAGCATCTTATGACTTTGTATTTCTTTATGCCTTGCTAACCCATTGGTGTAAGCCCGGGGGATCCCTAAGCTTATCCCCCACAGCTCAACACCATTCCATAAATAAAATAGATGAAGATAATAGTGACTAACATTCACTAAACAATTCACTAGTTATATTCATGCATTCATAATTCATTTACTCATTACATACCAATGACAGTTATGTAAGTCATCTCAATTTTGCCATACTTGAAGCAAAACATATACGATTGAAAGCAATATATATATAACGTGTGTGTGGAGTTGCATTTAAAAAGGCTCTTGAGGGGCGCCTGGGTGGCTCAGTCGGTTGAGTGACCAACTTCGGCTCAGGTCATGATCTTGCAGTTTGTGAGTTTGAGCCCTGCATAGGGCTCTGTGCTGACGGCTCAGAGCCTGGAGCTTGCCTTGGATTCTGTGTCTCCCTCTCTCTGCCCCTTCACCGCTCATGCTCTGTCTCTCTCTGTCTCTCAAAAATGAATAAATGTTAAAAAAATTTTTTAAAAGGCTCTTGAGGGGCATGTGCATAGCTCAGTCAGTTGAGCATCTCAGTTCAGCTCAGGTCATGATCTCGTGGTTCATGGATTCGAGCCCTGCATTGGGCTCTGTGCTGGCAGCTCAGAGCCTGGAGCCTGCTTCAGATTCTGTGTCTCCCTCTCTCTGCCTTCCCCTTCTCACACTCTGTATCTCTCTCTCTCTCTTTCTCTCTCTCTCAAAAATAAATAAAACACTTAAAACATGTTTTTAAAAAGGCTCTCGAATGAAACTGCCAACAGTGGTAACTTTAGGGGAGAAACTAGAGGAAGGGAAATAGTCAAAGGGGAGTTTAGCTTATCTGTAATATTTAAAATTTTCGTAAGTATAAGACATTCACAGATTGTTTCAGAAATAAAAAATAAAGCAGACAAGTATACGAAATGCAAACAGGATGTTGAAAGGAGCATTGTTTATAAAGACAAAATTTAGAAGGCAAACATTTTATCAATAGACTAGTAAAATAATAGTAGAGCCACACAGATAAACATTAGCTATATTCAGATAAGGATAATGATATACTATTTACTGACTTGGAAAACTGTTCATGCTATGCTCTACCATAGGAAAGGCAATTTGTGAAAAGGAGTTTCTTTTAAAATTTTCTGAAAGAATTTGCTTTGAAAATTTTGAGAGTGGTTATTATAATAGTTTCTTTTGTGCTCTTTGAAATTTTCTGAAAAAATTACAATAAAATGTTAATATTAAAAGTAACTCTTCAAAAAGGCAGTACAGTTCTATTTGTATTAAAATATATAAAAATAAAAATAATGAAGAAAAGAAGGTACAGGTATAATTACAGATATATAAGTATGTATATAGATACACATATATAAACATATGCAAATGAATGATAAATCATTGCCCTGAAACTTAAGCTTATATATATATATATATATTTTTTTTTAAAGCTTATATAAATAAGACTGTACCACCAAAACAGCAGGAAAAGCAACTGGAAAGAATAAGTAGTGATGGGTTCAAAATCTTGGAGAAAAATAAGTCAGCCCAGAACTGTAAGCACAATTAACAATTTTAATAATCAGTAAATATACATAAGACAAAAAAATACCTAGAATTATTTTAGGAAAAGTAAAATAAAATTCTAGGATTATTCTGTAATAAATTGTCTGGTATTTAAGGTTGACATGCACCAAAGTTTTCATTTTCTTCATTCAAATTAAGTAAGTAAGTGAACTGTTGATGGTTTTCTAATATTTACTATATCCTTGGGCAATTTCAGCTGTCAATACCAAATAAAGGGCTCCTCATATTAATTACAGGATCTAATCAGCATGAAGTCCTAACTCAAATTAAGTGAATGCCTTTCCCACAGATTATTTTCAGAGCTTCTTACCACCATGACCATTTCTACGTTGATTGAGATTTAAACTACGTACAAAAACCTTCCCACATTCTTTGCATTCATAAAGTTTCTCACCCTTGTGAATTCTCTGATGTTGAGAAAGGTCTGAAGAATGATAAAAGGCCTTTCTACATTCCTTACATTCAAAGGGTTTCTCACCAGTATGAATCCTCTGACGCCAGATAATGGCAGAGCTACTACTAAAGGTTTTCCCACATTCCTTACACTCATAGGGTTTCTCAATCATATGAATTCCCCAATGTTGATGAAGGTCTGAAAGTGATAAAAGGCCTTTCCACATTCTTTACAGACATATGGTTTTTCACCAGTGTGAATTCTCTGATGTTCTGTAAGTATAGAACTGTTACAAAAGGTCTCTCCACGTGCCATACAAACATAGCGCTTCTCACCTGTGTGAATTCTCTGATGTTCTGTAAATTTTGAACTGCTACAAAAGGTCTTTCCACAGTCTTTACATATATAGGGTTTTTCACCAGTATGAACTCTCTTATGTCGATTAAGGGTTGAGCTACTTCCAAATGTCTTAGCACAATTTTTACATTCATAGGGTTTCTCACCACTACAAATTCTATGCTGTATAAAAAAATACGATGCACTCTTAAAGGCCTTGCTACATTCCTTACATTCATAGGGTTTTTCACCAGTCTGGATTCTCTGATGTCTTTTAAGATCCAAGGAATAATGAAAGGCTTTGCCACATTCTTTACATATATAAGGTTTCTCACCAGTGTGAACTCTCTGATGTTCTATAAGTATTGAATTGCTATGAAAGGCTTTTCCACACTTCTTACATATATATGGTTTCTACCAGCGTGAATTCTCTGATGCAGAGTAATGGCTGGTTTGCTACTAAAGGCTTTTCCATATAACATACATTGATAAGTTTTCTCATTGGCAAGAAGTATCTGATGATAAATAAGGTCTGAGGAATGATTAAAAAAAAATCCCACTTTCCTTAGCTAGACAGGGTTCCTCACATGTGTAAACTCTCTGATGTGATAGAAATATAGAAAGGCTTTTCCACATTCTTTACCCTCATAGATTTTCTCCTCAGTATGAATGCTCTGGTGGACACAGTCTAAGACTCTACCACATTCCTTATGTTCACAGTTTTCATTAATAAACATGATCTGATGCTGAAAATGTTTTGAACCCCTACTAATGGCCTTCCCATATTCCTTATGGTTCCTGAATTTCTTACCAGTATCAATTCTCTGATGTGTAGTTAGTTGGAAGTCACATACAAAACCTTTCTCATAGTTCTTGCATTCCCAGGCTTTGTCTTCAATGTAAGTTTTTTGATATGGAGTAAGAGATGGGTGCTGACTGAAAGTGTATACATTTTCATAGTTGAAAATAACTTGATTAAAAATTTTCTCACAAGATCCTTGTTTTTCATCAGTTTTTCTTTTCATTCCCAGTCATTTCTGTAACAGGAACACTCAAGTTCATGTTTTGTAAGACTTTCCAATATAAACTATTGGGGTGATTCTATTTCATAAACTTCCTCCTTCAGAGATAATTCCTTGGTTTACACCTAGATTCGTGGTCTGAAAGAAAGCATAATAGAAAACATTTGCTTCCCCCCCCCCCGGAAGAAATGAAACTTTTATGGTATAAATAGGGGAATTAAATTAAAATTAATGTATATGAGATGTGAATGATTTATACAGTGATCAAATACACTCTTGGAATTTGATAAATGCACAAAGCACGTGAATTGACAGGAAGTCATACGGGATCATGAGATAACTAGGAAATTTTAAATGAATAGTTTTCAATTTTTGACACAAATTAAAACTACACAGATAATATTTTGCAACTGTACGAATGGCAAAAGTCTAAGTGTTTGACAGCATATTCTTTCAGGAAGCTATGGAGAAATGGACTCTCTCACTCATTACTAGCTGGATGACAAAATGGTACCCACCCCCCCTTGTGGGGGAGAATTCAGCAACATTTAGCCAAATTATATACTTACTTATCCTTTTATAAACCAACAATATGAGTGACATGACTCAACTCTAAACATATACTGACATAAATTTTGGAAGATTTACTCACAATGCCCTTCAGTGCAGCACAATTTATAATAGCAATGACTGGAACTAACTCAAATGTCCATCCTTAGGTAACTGGTTGAAAAAACTATGGTGCATCTACTAAGTGGAGTATATTTTCCAACCATAAAAAGGAATGATGAAAATCTTCAGACCTCCCTGAAGTTATCTCCCGAATATATTGTTAAGTGAAAAAAGGAAGGTGGACTAAATTGTATATAGTATGCTGCCGTGAAAGTATTTTAAGATATACACATTGCTTTTATTTAGGAAAAAAATGGAAAGGTAAAGTCTTGCTTGGGGGGGGGGGGGGGGGTGGGGGGGGGGTGGAGAACAGTGTGGAACAGACTGGGATAAAAGCTAGACTTCCCTGAATATACCCTATTTTATGGATTTGCCATTGAAATCTTGGAAATATTCCATATAATTATTTTAAAATGGAATTTTACATTTTAAAATGCTTATTTATTCGGGGACAGAGGACACATGCACAAGCAGGGGAGGAACAGAGGAAGAGGGAGAAAGAGAATCCTAAGCAGCCTCCATGTCCAGTGTGGAGGCTGATGTGGGACTCAATACCACAACTGGGAGAGCATGACCTGAGACAAAATTAAAGGTCAGATGTTTAACTGACTGAGCCACCCAGATGGCTCCAAACTGAATTTTACAAAGACACCTCCAACTACCAAAAGCAAATTAGACAAATGATTTTAGTTTTATAATCAATTTTAGCATAATCAGAGTAGAACTATTGGTGATCATTTTAAAATTCAGTAATCTACCTGTGTGTCACCAGTGGATCATAACCCATACTTCTAACAAAGAAGCAAGGATGTGAGAACCTGCATGACTAGATACCAAGATGTGTACCACATTTAATCTCATTTCAAACCACATAGTGAAGGGAAAAACAATAGCCGTAATTGGGCACATAAGGGGCCCTGAAGGTACTTGCAATGTTCTATTTCTTAAACTACATAGTAGCAAGATGGGTCTTCACTGTGTTATTACTCAGACTGTGCAACTTGGTTTCAAAATTTTTATCTGTATGAAAATGTTATGGGGTTGAATTGTGTCCACTACAAATTCATACGTTGATCTCCTTACCACCTACCCCCCTGTACTTCAGAATGTGACCTTTGTGAAAACAAAGTCATTGTAAACAGAATTAATTAAATTAAGACGAGATCATACTGGAGTAGGATGAGCCCCTAATGTAATATGACTAGTGTCCTTGCAAAGGGAATCTGGTAACACACACACACACACACACACACAGAGACAGAGACAGAGACAGAGACAGAGAGAGACAGAGAGAGAGAGAGAACATGTGAAGCTGAAGGCAAAGATCAAGGTGATGCAGGAAAAGACAAAGAATGCCAAAGATTGCCAGCAAGCCAATGGAAGCTAGGAGAGAAGCACAGAAAAGATTCTCTTTCACAACCCTGGCAAACAAATACAACATATTTCCCTAAAATCTTTAAAAAGGTTTTTTTTATTTTTTTTATTTTTTTTATTTTTTTATTTTTTTTTATTTT
>NW_026057588.1:15383555-15440596 GCF_023721935.1 Panthera uncia
CCGCTATAAACATTGGGGTACAGGTGCCCCTATGCATCAGTACTCCTGTATCCCTTGGATAAATTCCTAGCAGTGCTATTGCTGGGTCATAGGGTAGGTCTATTTTTAATTTTCTGAGGAACCTCCACACTGCTTTCCAGAGCGGCTGCACCAATTTGCATTCCCACCAACAGTGCAAGAGGGTTCCTGTTTCTCCACATCCTCTCCAGCATCTATAGTCTCCTGATTTCTTCATTTTGGCCACTCTGACTGGCGTGAGGTGGTATCTGAGTGTGGTTTTGATTTGTATTTCCCTGATAAGGAGCGACGTTGAGCATCTTTTCATGTGCCTGTTGGCCATCCGGATGTCTTCTTTAGAGAAGTGTCTATTCATGTTTTCTGCCCATTTCTTCACTGGGTTATTTGTTTTTCGGGTGTGGAGTT
Organism: Panthera uncia; assembly: GCF_023721935.1. NCBI lineage: Eukaryota > Metazoa > Chordata > Mammalia > Carnivora > Felidae > Panthera > Panthera uncia. The sequence goes on from NW_026057588.1 coordinate 15,383,979, forward strand.
TGATGAGCTCTTTATAGATTTTGGATACTAGCCCTTAAAAAGGTTTTTTGAAAGGAAAAGATCTTTAAATACATTTTTGTGCCAAAAAGTAAGTGAGCACTTAAAAAATTATGTTAGCATGTCAGAAAGACTCAGAGCTAGCTTGAAGAGGCTCTGACTTGCCAAACCTGGGATGGTTTAAGCACTAAAATAATTAATGAATTATAAACCATTGCAAAGAGTACAAATCCAGGAGTCCACATCAGTGAGGAATAGAAACCAAAATAAATCTGATAGCTAGACAAATAGTGAAGATATTTCCATACAATAGAAGACTGAGAAATACAGAGGGAGTGCTGGAACTGAAAAATGACTGGGGCGCCTGGGTGGCTCAGTCGGTTGAGCGTCCGACTTCAGCTCAGGTCATGATCTCACAGTCCGTGAGTTCGAGCCCCACGTCGGGCTCTGTGCTGACAGCTCAGAGCCTGGAGCCTGTTTCAGATTCTGTGTCTCCCTCTCTCTCTGAACCTCCCCCATTCATGCTCTCTCTCTCTGTCTCAAAAATCAATAAAGGTTAAAAATAAATGACTATAGTGCAACCCTCATAGTTAAGACTGGTATAAGCAAGAACCATCAATGATGCTAAATCTCAGTGGTGGGGGGCATTTGATGAGGAATACAATTTTCATGGTGCCTTCCTATAGATGACTTCTTAGTTGCCGGAAAAAATAAAAACTATACAATAGAGAAGGTGGAGAGTATCGAAGCCAGGTAATCAAAATTAACATTATCAATGAGGGTCAGAAGCAAATCATATACTTTTAGATATGATGCCCTAAGAGGGACAAAATATCACATCTTTCGTACCCTGGCAGGAGAAACATAACTTGAACTTAATCATGAGATAATACAGAAAACCTAAATGAAGACCATTCTATTAAAATAAAGAAAGCGAGGCTCCTGGGTGGCTCAGTTGGTTAAGTGTCCAACTCTTGATTTTGGCTCAGGTTATGATTTCACAGTTGATGAGATCAAGCCCTGGGTTGAGTTCTGTGCTGCTCTTTATCCCAAATACTCTCTACAGAGGTGACTGCAATCACTCCCAATGCACGAGCTATCACATCTCTGTAGGGGCTGCAATGGACTGGATGTTTATATTCCCCCCAAATTCATATATTAAAATTCTAACCCCTCAGGTGACAGTATTAGGAGGGGGGGCTTTGGAAGGTGATTAGGTAGGTAATGCAGGCAGAACTCTTATGAATGGGATTAGTGTCCTTATAAAGGAGACCCCAGAGAGATCCCCCTTCTGCTCAGGTTACAGTGAGATGATCAACTATGAGGAAGTAGACTCTCATCAGACACTAGATCTGTAGGCGCCTTGATCCTGAACTTCCCAGTCTCTGGAACTGTGAGAAATAAATTTGTGTTCATAAGCCACCAAGTCTCTGGTACTTTGTTATAGCAGCCCAAATGAAGTAAGACAGGGGCTTTCCACTTTCCCATCATTAGCCCTTTCTTCTGACTTCCCTATTTAACCCCTCTTGTAGTAGATTCTACTTTAAAAAATATTATTTATGGACTTATTCATAGGTTCCTTAGTCCATAAACTTCTTAATAGCTTATAAGTCTTATAATCTTTCCATCACTTAACAATGCATCTTATGCAAATTATAAAATCAGTAACTGTTGATTAGAAGAATAAATGAATAAATACACACACAATAATGAAGTAAAAAGAAAACTATTTCAGGGAAGAGAAGTCTCAAAAATTTTAAGAGATACTGATACACAAATCGAAATTCAAAAGAAAATGGGGAATTGTATTAGAATTGTATACAAAATAAATGTAGAAATTGGTCACTGAAAAGGTACAAGGATTATACTTCCCACTTTGAAATGGGAAGGAAGCATGAAAGAGAATCATAGAAAGTGAGAGTTGGAGGTAAAGGTAAGGGACATTTGGACAGCTTGGTGCACAGGTCTTACTTTTCTTTACAGGTTTTGACTGTTGACGAAAACTTCCCAGAAAATATCTCGCAGAGGTCTTTCCTCTGTAAACAGCTGGGTTACATCCTTCAATGCCCTCTCCTTGCCTGACTATCCCACACTTACCTAGAGCAGGTCCCTTGTCAGCTTTCTGCCAATCATCCAGGGTTCTTTCCCTTGCTCCAGTATGGATACCATATCTGGCTTAGAAATGGAGAGAGAAATGGTATATAGTTTTGCTATGGGAAGCCCAGAATTCAAAACTAAAGAGGAAAGGTCATTATTTAGAGAAGATGGGGCTTCAGTCTCAGCTTCGGTAGAGCTGCACATTTTCAACTCTATAAAACTCAAGCTATCTCTTTGGGAACAGGGAAATGGAATATATAAGATATCTGAAAGGAGCTGAGAAATTCACAGTGAGAGGATCAAATATTCCAGAGGAAGACTGAATTTTTAGAGATAGGTTTGCTTACCAACTGAGATAAGGTTGTTATAGTTTTCCAAAATCACATTTCTGTACACATCCCTCTGATCAAAATCAAGTCATTCCCACTCCTCCTGAGTCAAGTCTATAGATACGTCCTTAAACACCAATCCCTGAAAAAACAAATCAGTGTATTAAGGTTATAATAAAAGTAGATGCTTTAATTCACTTATTTTTAATGCACTTTTTAAATAAGTTTATTTATTTTGAGGGGGGGGGGGAGAGGCAAACAGAGGAGACAGAGAGAGAATCCTAAGCAGGCTCCCCACTGTCATTGCAGAGCCCAATGTGAGGCTCACACCCACGAACCGCAAGATCATGACCTAAGCCAAAGTCAAGAGTCAGATACTCAACCATCTGGTGCCCCTAAAAACAAATGCTTTGAAATGAGAGAAAAGAAAAAGGTGAAAATATGGGTGATAAAGACAGTGTTTACAGGAAAGGATAGATAGAATAAACAGGCTGGGTCTAGATACCTGGATGTCAGTATGACTTAATTTATGTACTTAAACATTCCAGTTCCTGAAGATAGATCAAATCACCCATTCACAGTAAGATATTTACAGGATCTAACCAGGTTTGGGATGTACAAAGGCCAGCTAAGTAAAGTTCCACTATTACATGAAATAGTATAAGCATCATCTAGTCTAATAATGCCTGGTATATAATTGTCAGTAAATGGTAATTCCCTCCACCTACTGTTTACCCATTTAGCCCTAAGGAAGAAAAAGTAATCACCTTTACAAAATATCTTAGAATAAAATTTGAAAATAAAAGAGATAAAGAGAAGATTCTTTAAAAAAATGAGGACAGAAAAAAACTGGTCATATATGAAATATCAGGAATCAGAAATGCAATGGGCTTCTAAATATCACTGTTAGAATCAAGAAAATGGTATAAAGCCATGTTTATAGGAGAGTTTTTCAACCTTAGCAATGTTGACAGTTGGGGCTGGATAATTCTTTGTCATGTGGGGTGCTGTCCTATGTATTATTTTTTGGATGTTTAGCATCAACTCTGACCTCCACAGATGCTGGTAGCACTGGCTGGTCCCAGCTCTGATGACCAAAAATACCTCTAGACATTGGCAAATATCTCTGGAGGGAGTGAGGATAGCAGCAAAATTGTTCCTGGTTGAGAATCAGTTAAGAGTCTAGAGAAAAGGCTCGAAATATTCACCTCCTGCATCCATGCATCTCTGCTTGGAAGTAACTGGTTGTGCTCTATAAACAAAAACCAGGGCGCCTGGGTGACTTGGTTGAGTGTCTGACTCTTGATTTCTGCTCAGATCATGTTCCCAGGGTCTTTGGAACCAGGCCCTGTGATGGACTCTGCACTGGAGGTGGAGCCTGCTTGGGATTCTCTCTCTCCCCCACTATGCCATTCTCACCCCGGTTGCACTCCCTCTTTCTCTAAAAGTTTTAGGGGCACCTGGGTGGCTTAGTGGGTTAAATGACCGACTTCAGCTCAGGTCATGATCTCTCAGTGAGTGAGTTTGAGCCCAGAGTCTCGTAGGGCTCTGTGCTGACACCTCAGAGCCTGGAGCCTGCTTCAGATTCTGTGTCTCCCTCTCTCTCTCTGCCCCTCCCTGCCCCACTTGTGCTCTGTCTCTTTCTCTCAAAAATAAATAAACATTAAAAAAATAAAATAAGATAAAATAAAATAAAATAAAATAAGCCTTGAAAAAAGAAAAGTAAAAGTCCTGAGCACTGGTTGCCAATCAGAGGAGGCACCTAGGCAACACAGCTGAGTAGAGGGAATGGAAGGAAATGGCTAGAAGGACCTGGAAGAGATGCTCCTACTCAGAAAAGGTCAGGATAAAGAAGCCAAATGCTCACTGTGTTTCAGGAAGCAGAAAATTAGCATTACCTCACCTGGCTTTCAGTCTGGCAGCAAATGCCCAGTCCTCTTCAAGGCTCCCCTTCTGGAAAAGGGCAGAGTCCTGACACTGGAGGGCTGGCAGGGCAACGCCGGCCTCAGTTCCCAGAACAACCCGCAAAGGGTAGTCCTATACCCTGCTTCCCCATTGTCCGCTCTCTCCACTTCATACAAATATAGTCACAGGGATGGGAGAGAGAACCGACAAATTCCGCTCCAGCAGGCTCCAGCTGCAGCAGAACGACCTCTGGGCGGCTGGCAGTGTCTGGAGACACGGACGCAAATGCCCCCTACCCCGTGCCACCTTACTCCTGAGCATTCTTCTGTCTCCCCTACACCTGGGGACAGGACTCCTGGAGACAAGACCTGCAGGAGAAAAACCCACTTCAGTTAAGACCCTGAGCTGGAGACGCGCCCCAATTCAGGCCCCATATCAAAGACCCCGTGGCGCTTCTGTCCCTGAAAAGGCCATGGCTTCCAGAAGCACAGCTGATCAGAATCAGTCCCGGTAGTCCTCACACGTGAATCAATCTCCAGATGTTAACATCTCAACTTGCTAACACCGCGGCGACAAATGCACAAACTTACCTGATATAAGGCCTCCAATCGCAAGGCTACGCTTATGTCCATTCGAGCCTGTGAGCCTTTCAGCCCCAAGAAGTCCGGCGCCAGAGTGTGAAGAAGGGATTGGAGCTTGGCAGATGCCACAGTAAACGGTCCCAACAAGGCCAAAGGCTGAAGCTCACTTTACCAAATAGCATCTTGCGCCTGCGCAACTCGGAGGCGTTTGGGAGGCCTGAACTACAATCTCCAGAATCCTTTGAGTGCACTACACCCTTGACAGCACCACCCGGGCTCTAACCGCCTGTGCCTAGGGCAGACTGCCCTCCTTGGTGAACCAGCACGGTGGGGTGGGTGGGTACCCTCCAGACTAGTGACCACTGCCTCAGTGGCAGAAGGGTGCCAATGCCCTTGGCTTACTTGATCCCACCTGGGGAATCATTACTCTGTTCAACAGACTTTGGAAACCAAAGTCAAAAAAGTTTAGTGACCACTAGAAAGTAGAAAAGGGTTACAGGGGCGCCTGGGTGGCTAAGGGGTTAAGAGTCTGACTCTTGATTTCCGCTCAGGTCATAATCTCAGTTAATGGGTTTGAGCCCCGCATTGGGCTCTATGCTGACAGCGCAGAGCCTTCTTGTGATTCTCATTCCTCTCTCTCCTCTGCTCTCGTGCTCTCTCTCTCAAAATAAATAAACATTAAAAAAAAAAAAAAGAATTGCAACCCAAGTTTGATTTTTTAAATGGTTTAAGGTTTTTGTTGATGGTATAAAATTGGTTGACTAATTTTGCATATGCTAAATAAAATAAAAAATATACAAGGTGAAAAATGAACACCTTGTGCCCTTGTCCCCAGTATTGACACCCAAGATTCTCCAAGCAACCAGTGCATTCACCACTCTCACACCACAACAATATATATGTGAGTGTTTGTGTGTGTGTGCGTGTGAGTTCATATGTATAGATAAATATAAACTTCAACAAAAATATTAGCTTGTAATATACGCTTAAAATATTTGTAACTTCAGGAGCATCTGGGTTGGTTAAGTGCCCCACTCTTGATTTTGGCAGATCATGATCTCACCATTGTGATCTCACCGTGCTAGGTATGGAGCCTGCTTAAGATTTTCTCCCTCTTTCTGCCCCTCCTGCTGTACACTCTCTTTTTCTCTCAAAGTAAATAAAGTTTAAAAAATATTTTAATTTCATAGTAATACACATACTGCATTCTTTTAATTTGCTATATAGTCCATTGAATAGATGGATGATAATTTATATAACCAATTTATTACTGTAATTGATCCTCACTCCCTACCTCCCACCCTCTTCTTTTGCTATTACACCAGTGCCAAAAAATATATTCTTGTTTCTTGTGGATATGTTGAAAACAGCTGTTACATAAATTTCTCCATAAATTCTAGGGATATATGTACCTGTGTTTTAAGTTTTGATAGGTATTTGCTACTGCCCTCCTTTAGGTTATGCCAATTTAGCTGTCCAACAGCAACATGTATAGATCACCATGTTCCTACTCTGTGGCTAAAAGATTAGATACCAAATTTATTTTGTCAATCTGATAGGTAAAAACTACATTTCTAAATGATATCTATCATATTGGGACAGGAGATAAAAATCTTTCCAAAGGAGCAAAATTCCTTTGCAGTGTCTCTTATGTGACGTACTTTTTCATACTCACTTGTTTTGTTAGATCGTTGTTTATATCTTCTCTTAATGATTTGTATTCCCTATTTTTGTTATTAAGCAATATAGACAGTTTTCTGTTTAAAAAATGTGCCGGTTTAGGAATTATATTTTTTTCAATAGTGTTTCAAATATTTTGCCATGAAAAAGTAGACAAATATATTTTCCTACAATGACTTCATGGTTTTGAGTTAATTTCACATTATTATTTTCTTCCATGGTTTTATCTTATATTTTTTGTTCAATTCTTAAGTCAATTCTTAATCCATATCTTTGATGCATTTGCATTTTATTTTGCTTTGAGCGTGGCATTAGGGATCCAATTTTTTTTCTCTCTCCCAGGTGGCTGTCCAATTACATAAGGCCATTTACTGTATAATCTATGTTTACAGACATGTCCATATTTTACACATGTCCTATAAATTGGTATATTCTCTAATATAACCACAATAAATGCACTTAGGAAATTTAACAATGGATCACACAATATCATGATCTAACATATGGTACAATTCAAATTTCTCCCAATTATCCCAGCAATTATTTTATTTTACTTTAAGTTTAATTTATGTATTTTAAGTGATCTCTACACCCAATGTGGGGCTCAAACTCATGAACCCAAGATCAAGAGTTGCGTGGTGTACTGACTGAGCCAGCCAGGCAACACCCCTGTCAGCTGTGCTGACAGCTCAGAGCCTGGAGCCTGCCTCGGATTCTGTGTCTCCCTCTCTCTTTGCCCCTCCCCACTTGTGCTTTCTCTCTCTATCAAAAATAAATAAAATATTAAAAAATTTAGGGGTGCCTGAGTGGCTCAATCGGTTAAGCGTCCGACTTTGGCTCAGGTCATGATCTCACAGTTCGTGAGTTCGAGCCCCACATTGGGCTCTGGGCTGACAGCTCAGAGCCTGGAGCCCGCTTCAGATTCTGTGTCTCCTTCTGTCTGCCCCTCCGCTGCTTGCACTCTGTCTCTCATATTGTCTCAAAAATAAATAAACATTTTTTTAAAAATTTGAAAAATAAGGCATTTGTTGAAAAATCTAAATGCAACTAATGTATATATGTGAACTAATACATTCAAATCTTCAAGATTTTTAACAATTCAAAGGATATTAAATGATCCAAAACAGCTTCATTATCATATACTATCTTTCCTATGTATTTGGATCTATAGCTGAACTTTTAAGTAGTTCTAGTGACCCATTACATTTTTACTGATAACTCTTAGTTATTAGAGTTATATCTTAATAGTTGATGGTTCTACTTATCCAATTCCTCTCCTCCTCCTTCAGAATTTTACTGGTTATTTTTCCATTTAGACTCTAGAACTAGCTCATGGTGTGCCTGGGTGGCTCAGTCAGCTAAGCGTCCAACTCCTGATTTCGGCTGAGGTCATGACCTCATGGATCACAAGATCCAGGCCCGCATGGGTTACTGTGCTGACAGTGCAAAGCCTGCTTGGAATCTTTCCCTCTCTCTCTGTCCCTCCCCTGCTCTCTCACTCTCTCTCAAAAATGAATAAACTTTTTGAAAAAATAGAATTAGCTCAAATGTTTTAAAAAATTCCTGGGTATTTTTAATTGATATTGCATCACATTTGTAACCTAAGGAATTGTGATTTCTTAATGATATTAGTACTGCAATCCCAGATGTTATATCCATTGATTTTTCCATCTTCTGATTGCTTTGGTAATTTTTATTTTTTCCATAATGATTATGGATATTTCTATTTTTTTTAAATATAATTTATTGTCAAACTGGTTTCCATTCAACACCCTGTGCTCATCCCAAAAAGTGCCCTCCTCCCTGTCCATCACCCACTTTCCCCTCCCCCCCACCCCCCATCTACCCTTAGTTTGTTAGTTTGTTCTCAGTCTTTTTTTTTTTCAACGTTTTTTTTTTTTTTTTTTTTAATTTATTTTTGGGACAGAGAGAGACAGAGCATGAACGGGGGAGGGGCAGAGAGAGAGGGAGACACAGAATCGGAAACAGGCTCCAGGCTCCGAGCCATCAGCCCAGAGCCTGACGCGGGGCTCGAACTCACGGACCGCGATATCGTGACCTGGCTGAAGTCGGACGCTTAACCGACTGCGCCATCCAGACGCCCCTGTTCTCAGTCTTTAAGAGTCTCTTATGGTCTGCCTCCCTCCCTCTCTGTAACTTTTTTTTTTCCCTTTTCCCTCCCCCATGGTCTTCTGTTAAGTTTCTCAAGATCCACATCTGAGTGAAAATATATGGTATTGGTGTTTCTCTTGGATATTTCTACTTAAGCTATGCCCTGACACATACCCATGAAAATTTTGAGATAATAAATGTGTGTTGCTTTAAGCTGCCAACATTGTGGCAATTTGTTATGCAGCAATAGAAAAGGAATAAACCCTATTAGTGGTCATCCTTCCAAGTAGAAGGTGTTGATTCTAGTTCACACTTGTTCCCAAATCCTCAGAACCACCTATATCATACCTCCTCAGAGATATCAGCACTAGCCAAGCTAACCCCCACTCTTAAGGCAGTCTGAATCCCAGATACATGGAAATTTCCTCTGTGTTCCTGTGGCATCTGTACCAGATTTCAAGTATTAATTATTGCAATACATGTCTAGATTTAGAGCTGTAAGTTCTATAATTTATCCCACCTCCCACATGTTTTGCTGTGTAGGATACTCAGTGTCCTTTATGTTCAAAGAAATTCTATTTTGTCAGTATTTCACCCTTAGCCAAATGTTGGTTTAAACATGCATTGGATCAAGAGTCAGATGTTCCTAAAATCCAATATTATTTTTTAATCACCCAGATAATGTGGGCAATAATATTATCAGCAATGTTTCATGCTGATACAAATTTTAGGATTCAACATAAGAGGTTGAATTAAAGGCATTATTTATTATATTTTTATGGTTCTTTTCTTCAGGATGGATGCATCTTGCGACCAAGGAGGAATGATGATGACTTCACTATATTCACTAGAGGTTTAAGATTTTTCTCCAATATTAAACTTAGGCAAATATACACCATAGTTTAGAGTTTTTTCATAAATAATAAAATAGCCAAAGGAAAAAATAATTTTGACAATGGATTATATTTACTGAGTATGTTACAGCCTTAATTATAAATATTTGTGTAAATTAACTCATTTGATCCTTACCAAACCCAAGTATGCTAGTGAATATAGCCATGCCCACTTTACATAAAGTATACTAATACATATAAATATGTTTTTAATATAAATACATTGAAATGGAAATAATTAAAAAAATTTAAAATGTCCCCACATTACATTTGGGCAAAATCATTAGGAAAAACTCTGCAAGGATAAGTAACAATGGAGGGGAAGAGAGAAAAATAGCATAGCATAGTATGGTCAAAAGGGAAGCCAGCTTACTCTATCATGTTTAAAATATGTACATGTTAGGGGCACCTGGGTGGCTCAGTTGGTTAAGTGTCCGACTTCAGCTCAGGTCATGATCTCACACTCCGTGAATTCGAGCCCCACGTTGGGCTCTGGGCTGACAGCTCAGAGCCTGGAACCTGCTTCAGATTCTGTCTCCCTCTCTCTCTCTCTGCTCCTCCCCCACTTGCACTCTCTCTCTCATTCTTAAAAATAAACATTAAAAAAATTAAAATATGTACATGTTAAAAGGTATGCATGGATTATTTCAACAATGAAAAGCAGACAAGCAAATACAATGTGCCAGGTAGGATGCTACATGTGACATTCCTTATAAACACAAAAAGTGGAGTTAATCACAGTATTTAGCCATTGATGTTTGGTAAAAATGATGGTACAGTCATATATGTTAACATTATTAATACACTTAATCACATGGAATGTTCTGTATGACATATCTTGTCATTAAAAAGGCAATTTATGAGACAATTTGAGTAATGTGATTACATTTGCTTTTAAAAATTTATGAAAAGATCTGTTCCAACAATGTGACAATAGTTATAGTCCCTTGGGAGGATGAAAGGTAAATTTATTGGCTTCTTTGTAGAATTAAAAAATTTAGAAAAAATTATCAAAACAAAATATCACTTTTATAAAATAAAAATATTAATTTATATATACAAACAATATCATTTTATCAATATTAAAATATATATCTTAAAGTGATGATATTTTAAATAAAATGGTACAGATGTAAAGATATGCAGGTAAAAATTTATTTTAAAAAGATCAATTGAAGAGTTCCCAAATTGGATGTTGGGGTATAAAAAGACTGTCATTAAATACAAGCTTATAACACTAAAAATATAAAATATCATGAAACTGTGCATAAATAGCATCAAGAAATAGGTACTGAATAAGTTGCACTGGAATAAGAATTTTGGTGATGGAGTGCCTGGGTTGCTCAGTCAGTTAAGCGTCTGATTTTGGCTCAGGTCATGATCTCGCAGTTCATGAGTTCAAGCTCTGCATTGGATTCTGTGCTGACAGCTCAGAGCCTGAAGCCTGCTTCAGATTCCATCTCTCTCTGTCTCTCTCTGCCCCTCCCCCACTCGCACTCTATCTTTCTCTCTCAAAAATAAATAAACATTTTAAAAATTAAAAAAAAAAAGAATTTTGGTGAGAACAAAATAAATTCAAATTTTTAATGTACAACTTATAATAATATAGTATTTTAGCTATGCATAAACCAAACAAATTATAGCTATATAAAAAACAAATTGATTTAACGTATTTTAAAATATGAAAAAATACAACAAAAAAGATTTTTTACCTTCTCCACTCAAGATTCGAAAGTTTTAAAAATTGGGGCACCTGGGTGGCTCAGTTGGTTAAGTGTCCAACTTCAGCTCAGTTCAGATCTCATAGTTCATAGGTTTAAGCCCCACATCAAGCTGTGCTGACAGCTCAGAGCCTGGAGCCTGCTTCGGATTCTGTGTCCCTCTCTCTCTCTTGCCCCTCCCCTGCTCATGTTCTGTCTCTGTCCCTCTCTATCAAAAATAAACAAACATTAAAAAAAATTAAAATAAACAACAAAGTTTTTAAAACTTAGAAAGGAATGAGTTGTTGATAGAGGCCTTCCAATATTCATTTTATTCTTATGGTAGTTAAACTGTGAAACACATAAGTCATTCTCATATCAATTATATTTCTACATTTTCTCACCAATAAATTCTTAGGATTTCTCCTATTATGTTTCTAGGGTTTATCTTCCATGCCATGTTACCTAAAAGATATGCTTAAATACAAAGCTTCCTTTATACTATTTCTTACTATTATGAACTTTTTGATGGCGATTAAGATTTGAACCTCTTGCAAAAGCCTTCCCACATTTCTTACACTCATAGGGTTTCTCACCAGTATGAATCCTTTGATGCAGAATAAGGTCTGAAGAACGAAGAAAAGCTTTCCCACATTTGTTACAAGTATATGGTTTATCACCAGTATGGATTCGCTGATGCCGGGCCAGGTATGTTGCACAAGTAAAAACTTTCCCACATTCATTACATTCCCAGGCTTTCTCACCTGTGTGAATTTTCTGATGTTGTATAAGTATTGAGTCTCTACTCAAGATCTTTCCACATTCTTTACATTCATATAGTTTCTCATCAGCATGAATTAACTTGTGTCGAGAAAGTTCTGATGAACGACGAAAGGCCCTTCCACATTCCTTACATTTGTAGGGTTTCTCACCAGTATGAATCCTCTGATGTTGAGTAAGATCTGAAGACTGACGAAAGGCTTTTCCACATTCCTTACATAAATATGGTTTCTCACCTGAGTGAATTCTTTGATGTGCTGTAAGTATTGAGCCAGTACTAAAAGCTCTTCCACATTCCTTACATTTGTAGGGTTTCTCACCGGTATGAATCCTCTGATGCCGAATAAAGGCCGAAACATTACTAAATGCCCTAACACAATACTTACATTTATAAGGTTTCTCACCAGTATGAATTCTTTGGTGTTGAGTAAGGTATGAGGAATGACGAAAGGCCTTTCCACATTCTTTACATTCATTGGGTTTCTCACCTGTGTGAATCCTTTGATGTACTCTAAATATTGAACTTGTACTAAAAGCCTTTCCACATTCATTACACTCATAGGGTTTTTCACCAGTGTGAATTCTCTGATGGCGAATAAAGGCTGTACCATTATTAAATTGTCTAACACAGTACTTACATTGAAAGGGTTCCTCACTTGTATGAATGCTATGATGTAGAAAAAACTGTGAAGCATTAGTAAAGGCCTTCCCACTTCCTTTAAATTCATTAGATTTCTCCTTAGTAAAAATTATGTGACGTTGTATTAAGTGTGGGCCACTATTCAAAGACTTCATACATTCCTCACATTCACAGGATCTCACACCAATATGCACTGTATGATGTGAACTAAGTTTTGAAGTTCTACCAAGGGCCCTCCCATATTCCTTATAGTCATAAAATTTCTTGGCTGTATGACTTTCTTGATGTGTAGTAAGTTTTGAGTCCTGTTCATAGGCATTCTTATATTTTTTGCATTCATAAGATTTCTCTTTGGTATTAAATGTTTGATGTAGAGAGAGAGATGTATGCTGAATGAAAGGGGACATGTCTTCAGAGGTACACGAGACTTGGCCAAAATGTTTTTCCTGAGATCCTTGTTTAAGTCCATGCTTAGTAAATCCTTCCATTATAACCCATTGAGATGAATTTATTTTATAGTTATCCTTTTTCAGAGATAATTTCTTGCTCTCACACCTAGATTTATATTCTGAAAGAAAACACAAATAAGACATTCACTTTTTTTGGTGGTGGTGGGGATAGACACAAAACTTAGAAAAGGCAGAATTACATTGACATTAATCTATAAATGTAAATATAAATTATAGTTCTTATATGGTGGTACAGTTTGAGAGATAAAGTATAGAAATTGAAAAGTGGTAGAGGAAGGCATGGGGGAAAGGGATCAGAAAAAGATTAAGTCCATGATTGTTAAAGTTTGGAATAAGTTCAAAATATACTTCGGCAAAAACCCAAAAGTCTGATAACCTAGTCTAGGTTATTTAATAGGTAAGTAACTTCTCTCACACATTCAGTGTAGCAAATATCATAGGAGGATATTTGCCAGTTTCTAGCAAAAATTATATAAGTATTTATCCTTTGAGCAATCCCAGTTCTAGGAACCCAAACATAATTTTAGTTAAGAATCTGAAGAGATTCATGCAGAAAGTTACCCACCACAGAACTATTTGTAAGAGCAACTGACTATGACCAATCCAAACATCCACCAACTTGATACTACTTGAACTCACTGTAGTGTATGCACACAGTAGAATCCTATGTAATTGTATAAAGAAATAAGAAGTATCTATATATTCCTATTGAATGATCTTCATCACTTTTTTAAGTTAAAGAACAAGGTGGAGTAAACTGTATCTAGGGTATGTTGCTACCATTTATGTAAGAAAGAGGATATATAAAGATATGTGCATAGGGGCGCCTGGGTGGCTCAGTCGGTTAAGCAGCCGACTTCAGCTCAGGTCACGATCTCGCGGTCTGTGAGTTCGAGCCCCGCGTCGGGCTCTGGGCTGATGGCTCAGAGCCTGGAGCCTGCTTCCGATTCTGTGTCTCCCTCTCTCTCTGCCCCTCCCCCGTTCATGCTCTGTCTCTCTCTGTCTCAAAAATAAATAAATGTAAAAAAATAAATAAATAAAATAAAATAAATAAAGATATGTGCATAGATGCTCACATTAAACAAAACAGAGAAAGGATAAATCATGACGTTTATACAAGATATACTATGGAATAAAAAAAATGGGAGGGGTAAATTCAAATATATAACACAAATGTAGTAGAAATTGATATTAGGTGAGGAATATGCTATTTTTGCAACTTTTTGGTATATATAAAATTATTCCAAAACTTAAAAAAAAAGAAAAAAGAAGTCATGCCCATAAAAATCATGAAAAAAATATGTACTACTTCTATTGAACACTTTCTGGAAGATGTAGGAATAGTGATGAGACTAGAAAGGAGTATCAGTTACAAGCATAGGAAAACAAAAAACAAAACTGAAAATATTTGCAAATTTTGTGACTATCTGCATGGAAACTCTACTAACTATTGGAACTATTATTTCTAATAATTAATGAGTTATGGCAAAAATAAACATATAACACCAATAAAGATAAGTCAGTTTTATATGTCTTTTTTTTTTTTGCCACTGTCTATATGGAATGATTTTCACAACTTGTTAACAATTATTGAAAGAAAACCAGGACAGTAAAAAAGAGTGCAGAGAGAGTAATATCTCATGTAAAAGCAGGAAGGAGAATTAAGAATATAAATGTGAATGTGCTTTATTTCTGAAAAAATAAATGCAGAAAGGATTAATCAGACTACCCTAACCCCCACCCTCACCCCCCAAAAACTTTTTACCTAGATTGACAGGGGCAATGAATGAGAGGCAGAGAGAGAGGAAAAAGAGCAGAGAGAGAGGGGAAGAGAATCCCAAGCAGGCTCCACACTGTCAGCATGGAGCCTGATGCGGGGCTCAAATTCATAAACTGTGAGATCACGACATGAACCGAAATCAAGAGTCAGATGCTTAATCAACTGAGCCACCCATGCGCCCCTAAGTATATTTTTATATTGACTTTTGAAGCATGTAAATGTTTTATATATTCCAAGTATAAATTAAAAAAAAAACCCTAAACTCAACAATTAAAATAAACTGCATATTAAGCTGAAAATGCACAAAAAAGAATTAATCTAGCAATTTTTCAAACTGTACTCTGATTAGAAATCCTTAGTGTAACATATTCTAAGGGAAAACAGGAAAAGAAACAAAGTGTAATAAATCATGAATATGGCTTCAGGTAGGTTTTCCTGTCAGTAGTTGTATAATATTCTAATTTTGAAACCGTTCTGTAGTATTGGGACAGAGTCCCAAGTCTTGGGACAGAAGACTTGAGTAACTATACTCATGTTGGAGGAAATAGGGTTTTTTCACTGTTCAAGAAAAAGTTACAAAACTGAAATGCAGAAAAGTGAGACAGAATCTCACCTTTGGACTTCAATTAGAGTTATTAGTATTCAATTATGAAAGATAGTTTCCTGGGGCACCTGGGTGGCTCAGTTAGTTAAGCGTCTGACTTCGGCTCAGGCCATGATCTTGTGGTTCGTGAGCTTGAGCCCCGTGTTGGGCTCTGTGCTGACAGCTCAGAGCCCAGAGCCTGTTTTGGATTCTGTGTCTCCCACTCTCTTTGCCCCTCCCCAGCTCACACTCTGTCTCTCTCTCTCTCAAAAATAAAGATTAAATAAAGAGAAAATAAATAGAGAAAATAAAGAGAGAGAGATAGGTTCCTGTCTCTTTCCATCTAATGGATATAAAAGCAATGGCAATCCAGTAGTAATAAGCACACTACACACTCATATTGGTCAATCAACACCATTCCCTATTACAAGAAACTAAGACTTTTAAAAAAAATTTTTTTTAATGTTTATTTATCTTTGACAGAGAGACAGAGCATGAGCAGGGGAGGGGCAGAGAGAGAGGGAGACACAGAATCTGAAACAGGCTCCAGGCTCTGATCTGTCAGCACAGAGCCCGACGCGGGGCTCAAACTCACACTCACAGACTGCAAGATCATGACCTGAGCTGAAGTCGGACGCTCAACTGACTGAGCCACCCAGGCGCCCCAAGAAACTAAGACTTTTAATGAGCTGGCTAATTCCAAGTCGGGAGCAAGAATAATACAAGATGAGACTGGAACATATTTTTGTTCCAGGAAACAAGAAGGTCATTAAAGATTCATGCACTCATGAAAAAAAAAGGATGCAGAAGCTAGCTGTAAGGGGCTTTCAATGGCCAAATATGAATGATAGTTTAATATCAAAAAAGAATGATTACAATGGGTTATAAGATATTGATTTTTTTAAAAGAAGCAATGAATCTGTAGTGTTTCTCAAACAAAAGTGGAAAGAAAAATCTCTTTTTAATAAAGCAAGGCCAACCAATAAATGCAGAAAGAAAGCGATAAAATTAGAACTTTTCTAAGCTCAATGTAATAACTGTTTTGAATAAGAATGAATACCAAACATTTTGGGTGAAAGATTTCTAGAGGATAGTTATACAGTCTTCAAGTATTACTGCACTAATTATTTAGTATTTATAAGGGGGGAAATGTACCTTTCCAATGGAAAGTTCTGGCAGTCATCTCCAATCACCTTGACTTTGCCTCCTGATATGATGAATTAAGAAGTACACAACCCTGGGGTGCCTGGGTGGTTCAGTCGGTTAAACGCCCAACTTCAGCTCAGGTCATGATCTCATGGTTTGTGAGTTCGAGCCCCATGTCAGGCTCTGTGCTGACAGCTTGGAGCCTGGAGCCTGCTTTGGATTCTGTGTGTCTTTCTCTGTTCATGCTCTGCTCTGTCTCTCTCTCTCTCTCTCAAAAATGAATAAACATTAAAAAAATTTTTTTAAGAAGTACACAACCCCAAGTATCAAATCAGACAAAATTGCTTAATGTGAATTCAATATTGGGGTTGTGCTTAGATAAATCCTGAATGTAAAACATTATAGGACAATTTGACATTCACTGTTAAAAATATTCTTGTTTTGAAAAAAAAAAATGGGCAAGATATTGTTCTTGATTCCAAGACTAAAAGAAACAGAATAATTTATTTTTAAAAAGATACACATTCCTCAAGATGATGTAATAAAATTGAACATATGCATTGTATACATTGCTGGAAAAAGCTTTAAAAATCGTCTACTTTTAGGGGCACCTAGGTGACTCAGTCAGCTGAGTGTTTGACTCCTGATTCTGTTGTGGTTGTGAGATTGAGCCCCACATTGAGCTCCGTGTTGAGCGTGCAATCTGCTTAAGACTCTCTCTCTCCCTCTCCCTCTGCCCCTCTCCTGCTCACCTACGCTCTCTCTTTCTCTCTCTCTCTCTCTCTCTCAAAAAAAATGTCTACTTAAAAAAAATCGATCATACTGGGCACCTGGGTGGCTCAGTTAAACATCTGACTTCAGCTCAGGTCATGATGTCGTGGTTCACGAGCTCAGGCCCCGTGTCGGGCTCTGTGCTGACAGCTTAGAGCCTGGAGCCTGTTTTGGATTCTGTGTCTCTCTCTCTCTGCCCCTTCCCCACTCGTACTCTCTCTCTCTGTCTCTCTCTCTCTCTCTCAAAAATAAATAAAACATTAAAAAAATTTTTTAATCAATCATAAAAATATGGGAAAAATCTATTTACAAAAGAAAGTATAGAAGAATGGAAGTTTCAATTAGAAATTAAAATTGGAAGAATCTGGAAGACAACCTCATTATGCAAGTATATCTCTATTATTATATATTAATATTATAATATATCTAAAAGTTTATTAAGAAAGGAAGGCATATGATATAGTGTTTTAGAGGAAATCCATGATGAATTTGTATATATGTGTGTGAGTTTGTGTGTGTATATAATATAAATGCATGTAATATGTGTGCTATAGTTATCTATTTATGGGATGTAAAAACTCAATTTAAAAATTGATTTTGAAAGTTAACTTCTATCTGTTCATCAGCAATTCAGATGAAAACATGTCCACTATATCTAAACTTCTTTGATTTGACTTGGAGAGGCAATGTAGCTTATGAGCTAAGAAGCATGTACAGCTTGGGTTTAAACCTTATCTCCAACACTTACTAGTTGTTGACCTTGGACAAGTTACTTCAAGTCTCTGTGTCTCAGTTTCCTCTTCTGTAAATAGGAAAAAATAGTATTTTTGAAAAATAAAAATCTAATTATATCACAGCTCTGCTTAAAATTTTTACTTATTTCCACTTCACTCAGAAAAAGTTCAATCATAATTTACAATGTCATCATAACCTGACTCTTTCCAACATACACATCTCTGATCACAGCTCATACTCTTCTCCTCTTTGTTTGCTCTGTCCCAGACATTCTGGTCACCTTCGTGCTCCTTATACACAATGAGCCTGCCTGCCTCAAGACTTTTGTACTTACTGTACCTCTGCCTTGAATCATCCATGTTCATGACCTTCTCCCTCACTCCCATTCTATTTTATGCTGATTGCATGCATCATGCAATGCTTGATCATCCTCCCTCACCTCAATCTCTTCTTGTCTGCAAACTCTACTATCCTATTCCAAGCACAGGACCTTTACACCCAAAACTCTCTATCAAGGTGACTGCAATCACTCCTAGGGCTCCAACTATTACAACGCTGTGAGGCTTTTCCACCATTTAGTCTTTAGCCATTTTCCCTGGTTGTGGTATTTGAACCTCAAATAATTCCACAATTATAATTAATTCCACATTTTGAATAATTTTTATGGATTTTAAAAAAAGTTTTTATTCAAATTCCAGTTACTTAACATGCAATGTAATATTAGTTTCAGGTGCATAATATAGTGATTCAACACTTCCATACATCACCCAGTGCTCATCACAGCAAGTGTACTCCTTAATCCCCATCACCAATTTTTCTCAATCCCTAGGCTATAAGTTTCTTAATAGCTGATATATTTTATAATGCTCTAGAAAAATATTCTCCACAACACAGAATATTAGGAAGTGTTGGCTGAAAGAATGAATACATGAATAAAATAATGACTAAAAAAACTGAATATATTGAATACCAAAATGTTTAAAGGCATGACACATGTATAGACCAAAGGCAAGAGAGAGTGAACTAATGGAATTAGATCTCACATAAAAGTAGAAGCTTCTCATTAGAATTACCTACTAGGAATAGGCAGAAAACATGAGAGAAAAGAAGCATGGAGAGTATTAGGTTGAAGATGGAGGTGTGGGCATTTGGAAGTTCATAGTGTAGTTTACTTTTCTTAATAGTTGTGGGACTTTGGGAGGAGATTCCTCCAAACATCTCAAAGATGTGGTCTCCTCACTGAGCAGCTGGTTTATATCCAGCGTTCCTTTTCCCTTACATAATCATCAATCACTTACCTAGGTACGGGTCCCTTGTCAGCTCACTGTCAAAAACACTCCATGGCTCCTTCCCTTGCTCCAGTAAAGAAATCACATCTGGCTTGGGAATGCAAAGTCCTACTCACAAGAAAAGAAAGGAGATTTTTGTTGTAGGTATCCCAGGACTCAAATCCTGTCCTGTGAACAGCAAATAAAGGGTGATGCCACTATTGGAAGGGCCACAAAAAAAGGAGAGAAGATGGAGTTGGCCTTGGGACCAATGAAACTACATATTCCTGGGGTGCCTGGGTGGCTCAGTTGGTTGAGTGTCTGACTCTTGGTCTTGGCTCAGGTCACGATCCCAGAGTCATGGGATCAAGCCCCACATCAGGCTCTGCACTGAGTGTGGAACCTGCTTGGGATTCTCTCTCTCTCCCTCTGCCCCTCTCCCTTGCTCTCTCAAAACAAACAAAAACAAAATAAAACAAAACAAAACAAAACAAAGCCATACATTCCCAACTCTACAAATCTCAAGCCATTTCTTTAGGAATAGGGAAAAGAAATACATAGGATATATGAGAGGAGTTGAGAAATTCTTCTCAGGGAAAGCAAATATTCTAGAGCACTCTAGACTTTTTGGATAAAGGTATGCTTACCAACTGAGACTAGGTTGCTATAATTTTCCAACATTACATATTTGTACAAATTCCTTTGAGTCGAGTCCAGGCATTCCCACTCTTCCTGAGAAAAGTCGATAGACACATCCCTGAATATCACAAATCCCTGAAACAAAAAACCTGAGTTATTCTTGTGTAATGAAAATAAATGACTTCATGGTAGAAGGAGAGATGAGAAACAAAAGGAGAGGAAGTAGAGTTTTGGAGAAATGGAAAAGAAAGAAATGGAGAGCAAACAGGGTGGGTTCAATACCTGTGATATGAGTGAAGACTAGAGTTAGTGTTAATCAATGAGCAGGATTCACACAACCCAATTCCTACAGATAAAAACTGTGCCCAGTGAGTGAATCCCAAGGTCCATTCTGGTTTTAAAATATACTAAATCCAATTAAGAGGAACATCCCAATTAAAAAAAATTTTTTTAACGTTTATTTATTTTTGAGACAGAGAGAGACAGAGCATGAACGGGGGAGGGTCAGAGAGAGAGAGAGAGGGAGACACAGAATCGGAAACAGGCTCCAGACTCTGAGCTGTCAGCACAGAGCCTGACGCGGGGCTCGAACTCACGGACCGTGAGATCATGACCTGAGCCGAAGTCGGCCGCTTAACCGACTGAGCCACCCAGGTGCCCCGGAACATCCCAATTAAAAAACTAATGAGTATGTAGTATATTCTCAGTAAAGAGGAGTATGCTCCTGCTTCCCCTTCCTCCCTGAAAACTCAAATTATAAATAATTGTAAAGTCTTGAAAGGGTATCAGAGGATAACATTTTAGAATAATAGGAATATAAAGAAGATCTTAACATTTTGGAGGTGCCTAGGTGGTTCAGTTTGTTAAGCATCCAACTCTTGATTTCGGCTTGGGTCATGATCTCACAGTTGGTGGGTCTGAGCAGAGCCCACTTGGGATTCTCTCTCCCCCCTCTCTCTCTGCCCCTCCCCTCCACACCCTCTCTCTGAAAATAATAAATAAACCTTAAAAAAATCCAAAAATTTTCAATAATCAGAAAGCAGGTCACATGAAATGTACCAGAAAACAGAAACACAACGGCCTGCTCAATAGTGGCCCAAAATGGGGTGCATGGGTGGCTCAGTGGGTTAAGCATCTGAGTTCAGTTTAGGTCATGATCTCACAGTTCATGAATTCGAGCCCTGCATTGGGCTCTGTGCTGACAGCTCAGAGCCTGAAGCCTGCTTCAGATTCTGTGTCTCCCTCTCTCTGCCCTTCCCTCACTCATGGTCTCTCTGTCTCTCAGACAAAAAATAAATAAACACTAAAAAATGCTTTTAAAAAAATAGTGTCCTAAAGTGACAAACAAAACAAAATTTAAAATGTTAACAAATTTAGGGCTGCCTGGGTGGCTTAGTCAGTTAGGTGTCTGACTCTTGGTTTCCGCTCAAGTCATGATCTCACTGTTTCATTGGTTCAAGCCTTGCATCAGGCTCTGTGCTGGTGGCACGGAGCCTGCTTGGGATTCTCTCTCTCCCCTTCTCTCTCTGCCCCTCCCCCACTCATACTGTGGCTGTCTCTCTCAAAAATAAACTTAAAAAAATTTTTTTAATGTGACAAATTTTGCAATACTGAGATATGAACTCTCAACTAGAGTCATTTATTCAGTCAAAATTTATACAAATGTGAGGTTGTATAAGACATTTCTGCAGAAGCAAAGGATCACATATGTTATCTCCTCTGCACCATTACTCTTTTGTTGTTTTTTATTCTTTTATTTAAAACAAAAGTTTCAGCTTATTGACGTATAATCAACAAATGAATTGCATATGTTTAAAGTGTACAATGGGATGATTTGACATATGTTTACTTTATGAAATGATTACCACAATTAGGTTAATTAACATATTCATCACTTCACATAGTTACTATGTGAGGTAACATAAGTGAGAACACATAAGTTATACTTTTTTAGCAAATTTCAAGTACATAACACAGCATGATTAACTATAATCACCACGATGTACATCAGATTCCCAAAGTTAATTCATCTTATCACTGAAGGCCTATACCCTTTGACCAGCATATCCCTATCTTTTCCTCCAACCCAATTCTCCTTTGTAACCACCATTTTATTCTGCTTCTGTGAATTGGACTTCTTTTTTTTTTTTTTTTTTTTAGATCTCACATGTAAGTGAGATCATTACAGTGTTTGTTTTTCTGTCTGGTTAATTTCAGTTAGCATAAAGTCTTCTAGATACATCCATATTTTCATAGCTGAATAGTATCTCATTATATTTTGCTGTATTTCTATCTATCTACTTACCTACCTACCTACCTATCTATCTATCTAGATGTCTATAAAGAGAGCTCACATCTATTTTATCCATTCATCTATCAGTGGACACTTAGGTTGTTTCCATATCTTGACCATTGTAAATAATGCTGCAAGAAAATGAACATGGTAGTGTAGATATCTCTTCAGGATACTGATTTTGATTTCTTAGGATATATACCCAGAGATGGAACTGCTGAATCATATATTAGTTCCATTTTTAATTCCTTGAGAAATCTCCATACTGTATTCCCTAGTGGCTGTACCACTTTACATTTCAACCAACAATGTACAAAGTTTTCTTTTTCTCTATTTCCTCACCAACACTTATCTGTTGTCTTTTTAGCACAGGTCTGAGATATCTCATTGTGTGATCTTCAGATTTTCCCTAGTGATTAGTGATGTTAAGTACCTTTCTCTTAAAAAAAATTTTTTTTTAATTTTTTTTTAACGTTTATTTATTTTTGAGACAGAGAGAGACAGAGCATGAACTCTGAGCTGTCAGCACAGAGCCCGACGCGGGGCTCGAACTCACGGACCGCGAGATCATGACCTGAGCCGAAGTCGGACGCTTAACCGACCGAGCCACCCAGGCGCCCCTTAAAAATTTTTTAATGTTTGTTTATTTTGGAGAGAGAGAAAAAGAGCACACGACTGCAGGAAGGGCAGAGAGACAGACTCAGAATCTGAAGCATGCTCCAGGCTCTGAGCTGTCAGCACAGAGCCTGACACAGGTCTTGAACTCATGGACCGTGAGATCATGACTTGAGCCTGTCAGAGGCTTAACCAACTGAGCCACCCAGGCACTGCTAAGCACCTTTTATGTACCAGCTGGCTATTAGTATATCTTTTTTAGAAAAATTCTATTCAGATCCTTTCCCCATGTACAAATCATGTCATTTGTTTTTGTTTGTTGTTTGTTTGTTTTGTTTTGTTTGCTATTGAGTTATAGAAATCCTTATGTATTTTGGATATTAATGGCTTATCAGATATATGGTTTGCAAATATTTTCTTTCATTCCATACATTGCTTTTTCATTTTGTTGATTGTTTCCATTGCTAGGCAGCTTTTTAATTTGATGTGGTCCTGCCTATTTATTTTTGCTTTTGTTGTCTGTGTTTTTGGTGTCATATCCAAAAAATCATTGCTCAGATGAATGTCAAAAAGCTATTTCTTTACATTTTCTTCTAATAGTTTTATGGTTTCAGATATTACATTTTCTTTACTTTGTCATTCATTTTTTCTTTGCTCCTATCTGACTGGGTAATGTCAAATGACTTGTCTATGACTTCACAGATTCATTCTTCTGCTGGGTTAAGTCTGCTGTTGATGCATTTTTCCTTTCACTCATTGTATTCTTCAGCTCCATATTTCCTGTTTTTCTTTTTTATGATTTCTATCTCCTTGTTAAATTTTTTTTTGTTTGTGCATTGCTTTTCTGATTTCATTGAATTGTCTTTCTATATTTTCTTCTTACTGAGCTTCCTAAAACAATTATTTTGAATACTTTATTGGGCAAATTGCATGTCTTCATTTATTTGGTGTCTGTTACTGTAAAATTATCATATTTCAGGGCATCTGGCTGGCTCAGTCAAACATCTGACTCTTGATTTCAGCTCAGGTCATGATCCCAGGGTCATGGGATCAAGCCCTGACTCTGGGTCCTCACTGAGCATGGAGCCTGCTTAGGATTCTTTTTCTCTCTCCCTCTGCCCCTCTCCCCTGCTTTCACTCTCTTTCTAGAATAAAAAAAAATTTAGGGGCACCTGGGTGGCTCAGTTGGTTAAGTGTCCAACTTTGGCTCAGGTCATGATCTCACTGCCTGTGAGTTCCAGCCCCACGTCGGGCTCTGTGCTGACAGTTCAGAGCCTGGAGCCTGCTTCCGATTCTGTGTCTCCCTCGCTCTCTGCTCCTCCCCCACTCACACCCTGTGTCTCTCAAAAAATGAATAAACGTTAAAAAAAAAAATTCAAAAGACATAGAATGGCTGAAAAAACTGAAAAAAACAAAAACAAAAGCAAGACCCAAATAAATGCTGTTTGTAAAAAAGGACACACGTTAGCTGAAAGTGTGGGGTGGCAAAAGATATTTCATGCACATGGTAACCAAAAGAGAGCAGGGTTGGCTATACTTACATCAATAAAATAGAAACTAAGTCACAAATTTTCACAAAAGACAAAGAATGTCATATGATAAAAGGGACAATTCAACAAAAAGATATAACAATTATAAATATATAGTACCTAATATTAGAACATCTAAATATATAAAGCAAACATCGACAGATCTGAAGGGAGAAATAGCAATACAATAATCATAGGAGGCTTCAACACCCTACTCTCACTAATGGGTAGATAATTGAGAGAAAACCAATAAACAAAAATGCAGAACTGAACAATAAAATAGACTAAATTAATCTAACACATATGTACAGAACATTCCACCCAACATCAACAGATTACTCATTCTTCTTAAGCATATATGCAACATTATTCAGGATACATCACATGCTAAGACATAAAACAAGTCTTAATAAATTGTAGATTGGAAACTATTCCAAGTATCTTCTCTATCACAGTGGAATAAAACCATATATCAATAACAGAAAGAAAACAGGAAAATTTATAAGTATGTAGAAATTACAGATTCAATGCAACTATCAAAATACCAATGGAATTTTTTACATAAATAGAAAATAACTATTATAAAATTTATTTGGAGTCACAAAAAACCCTGAATAGTCAAAGCATTTTTGAGCAAGAACAACAAAGCAGGAGATATTAAGCTCCCTGATTTCATAACATATTACAAAGTTGTAGTCATCAAGACAGTATGTTACTGGCACAAAAACATGTGCATAAGCCAATGGAATAGAGGAGACCCAAAATAAACCCTTACCTATATGGTCAAGTAATCTCTCACAAGGGCACCATAAATATAACATGGGGAGAGGATGGTCCCTTCAATAAGTGGTGTTGGAAAAACTGGATATTCACATGCAAAACAATGATTTTGGACCTTTGTTTCACACCATGTACAAAAAAAGTCAACTGAAAAAGGATTAAAGATTTCAGCATAAACCAGATGGACTTAACAGACATACAAAATATTCCATTCAAAGAAACAGAATGTGGGGCACCTGGGTGGCTCAGTCGGTTAAGCGTCTGACTTTGGCTCAGATCATGATCTCATGGTTCCTGGGTTAGAGCCCTGCGTTGGGCTCTGTGCTGACAGCTTAGAGCCTGGAGCCTGCTTCGGATTCTGTCTCTCCCTCTCTCTACCCCTCCCCCACTAGTGTTCTATCTCTCAAAAATAAATAAACATTAAACATTTTTTTTAAATGTTTAGAGAAACAATGCACAATCTTCTCAAGCACACGTGAAACAATCTCTAGATCATATGGTAGGCCATAATATAAGTCTTAATAAATTTAAGAAGACTGAAATCATATCAAGCATCTTTTCTGACCACAATGATATGAAACTAGATAACAATTACGAGAAGAAAACTGGAAAATTTACGAATATAATCAAGTGGGATTCACTCCATGGATGCAAAAAAAGCTCAACAGCCACAAATGAGTGAAAAACACCACATTAACAAAATAAAGGATAAA
This sequence comes from Panthera uncia, assembly GCF_023721935.1. NCBI lineage: Eukaryota > Metazoa > Chordata > Mammalia > Carnivora > Felidae > Panthera > Panthera uncia. Next base: position 15,410,015 of record NW_026057588.1, read on the forward strand.
AATCATACAATCATCCCAACAGGTTCAGAAAAAGCATTTGACAAAATGCAACATCCATTTATAATAAAAACTCTTAAAGAAGTGGGTATAGCAAAGAAATGCCTCAACATAATAAATACCATACATATATATATAAAATATAATTTCTCCCAGCTTTATTATTTAATCACAGCTTTATTAATATAATTGATTATAATACCATAATATTGTGTAAGTTCAAGGTGTACAATATGTTGATATAATACATATCTATTGCAAAATGATTAGCATCAGAGTGTTAGCTAACACTATCATTTAAAATAATTACCATTAAAATTTTTTTTAAGTTTATTTATTTTGAGAGAGAGAGATCATGCGAACAAGGGAAGGGCAGAGAGAGAGGAAGAGTCAGAGAATCCAGAGCAGGTTCCACACCGTCAATGCAGACCCCAATGTGGGGCTTGAACCAACGAACCGTGAGATCATGACCTGAGCAGAAACCAAGAGTCAGAGGCTTAACCTAATGAGCCACCTAGGTGCTCCACCCCGCCCCCCCATTTCTTTCTTTCTCTTTCTTCCTTTCTTTCTTTTTTCTTTCCTTATTTCTCTTTCCTTTTTTTATGTTTATTTTTTTGAGAGAGAGCGAACAAGAGGGGGAGGGGTAGACAGAGGGGGACAGAGGATCTGAAGTGGGCTCCGCGCTGACAGCTTGACAGCAGCAAACTCAATGCGGGGCTTGAATCCATGAACCCTGAGATCATGACCTGAGCTGAAGTCACTTCACCAACTGAGCCACCCAGGCACCCCAAATAATCACCACTTCTTTTTTGCAGTGAGACATTTAAGATCTACTCAGCAACTTTCAAGTATATAATATTTAGTCACCATGATATATATTAGATCCCTAGAACTTATTCAACTTACAACTAAAAGTTTGTACCCTTTGACCAACATTTCCCCACTACCCCCACCATCCTGTGGTAATAATCACTATACTGTTTTTGTGAGTTCACCTATTTCAGATTCCACATATGAGTGATATCCTATAGCATTTTCCTTTCTCTGACTTATTTCACTTACCATAGTGCCCTCAGAGTTAATCCAACTTGTCACAAATAGCAAGATTTCCTTCTTTCTCATGAACGGTATTCTATTGTATATATACCACTTCTTTATCCATTTATCCACTGACTGACTTAGTTTGTTTCCATATCTCGGCTATTGTGAATAATGCTGCAAGAATATGGAAGTGTATGTATGTGGAATTTAAGAAACAAAACAGATTAATATGAGGGAAAGGAAAAAAAGGGGAGAGAAGCAAACCATAAAATAGACTCTTAGCTATGGATAACAAACTGAGGGTTGCTAGAGGGGAAGTGAGTAGGGGGATGGGCTAAATCGGTGATGGGTATTAAAGAAAGCACTTCTTGTGATGAACACTGGGTGTTATATGTAAGTGATGAATCTCTAAATTCTACTCCTGCAACTAATATTACACTATATGTTAACTAGAATTTAAATAAAAACTTGAAATAAAAGAAATACAGCATTAAAAAAAAATACCATTAAAGAAAAAAAGAAAAAAGAATATGGACTTGTAGATATCTCACTGATACCTGTTTTCATTTCCTTTGGATATATACTCAGAAGTGAGATTGCTGAATCATACGGAAATTTTATTTTTAATTTTTTAAGAAACCTCCATATTGTTTTCTATAGCAGTTATACAAATATACATTCCCACCAACAGTGCACATCCTCACCAACACTTGTTAACTCTGGACTTCTTGATAATAGTCATTCTAACAGCTGTGAGGGAATATCTCATTGTGGTTTTGGTTTGCATTTCCTTGATGATTAATGACATTGAGCATCTTTTCATGTACCTGTTACCTATTGTATATATTCTTTTGAAAATTCTTTTGAATTTTTTTAGATTTCTGCCCACTTTTTAGATTTGTTGGGGTTTATTTTGCTAGTGAGTTGTATGAGTCTATATATTTTGAATATTAACCCATTTTTTAAATATGATTTGCAAATATTTTTTTCCATTCCATAGACTGATTTTTCATTTTGTTGTTTCTTTTGCTGTGCAGGAAACTTACTTATTTAGTACCACATATTTATTTTTGCTTTTGTTGCATGTGCTTTTGGTGCCATACCCAAGTAATCATTGCCAAGACCAATGTCAAACAAGTTTTTCCTGTTTTTTTTCTAGGAAGTTTAGGGTTTTAGTTCTTATGCTTAAATCTTTAATCCATTTTGAGTTAATTTTTTGTGAGTGGTACAAGATATGAGTCCAATTTCATTTTTTTCCATGTGAATATCCAGTTTTCCCAACACCATTTAATGAAGAAACTATCTTTTCCCCCACTGAAGAATCTAGGCTCCCTTGTCAAATATCAGCTGACTATATATTCAAGGGTTTATTTCTGTGTTCTCAATTCTGTTCCATCGGACTGTTTTTATGCCAGTACCAATCAGTTTTAGGTACTATAGCTTTGTAGTATAGTTTGAAATTAGGCAGTATGATGCCTTTAGCATTGTTCTGCTTATTCAGGATTACCTGGGTTATTCATGGTCTTTTGTGCCTCCATACAAATTTTAGTATTGCTTTTCTATTTCTGTAAAAAATGCCAGTTGAATTTTGATAGAGATGGCATTGAATCCATAGATGGCTTTGGGTAGAATGAACATTTTAACAATAATTCTGATTCACAAACATGGGGTATCTCTTATTTCTGTCTTCAGTTACTTTAACCAAAGTCTTGTAGTTTTCACTACACAGATCTTTCACCTCATTGGTAAAATTTATTTCTACATATTTTATTATTTCTGATGCTATTATGAATTAGATTATTTTTTAATTTCTTTTTCAGATATTTTGTTGCCAGTGTATAGAAACACAACTCATTTCTGTATGTTGTTTTTGTACCCTGTAACTTTATTTTTTGATTCACTCTTACAGTTTTAAGGTGGAGTCCTTCAGATTTTCTATATGTAAATTCATATAATCTAAACAGACAATTCTACTTTCCTTCCAATTTGGATGCCTTATACTTATTTTCGCATATGATTGCATTGGCTAGAAATTCCACTAGTATGTTGAATAGGAGTGGTGAGAGTAGACATCTTGGTGTTATTCCTGAACTGGAAGAACTGTCACCTTTCACTGTCAAGTATGATGGTGGCTGAAGGTTTGTCATATTTGGCTTTTATTGTTTGAGGAATGCTCCTTTTATACCCAAATTTGCTGAGTGTTTTTATCATGAAAGGATGTTGTATTTTGCCAAATGCTTTTTTGCACCTGTTGAAACGATCATATGATTTTTATCTTTCATTCTATTAATGTGGTATATCACATTTATTGATTTCTATATGTTGAACTATCCTTGTATCCCAGGGGTAAATCTCACTTGATTGTGGTGTATGATTCCTTTAATGTCCTGTTGAAATCAGTTTGCTAATATTTTCTTGAGAATTTTTGCATTTATGTTCATCAGGATTATTGACCTGTAATTTTTTTTTTTCTTGTGGTGTCTTCATCTGGTTTTGGCATCAGGGCAAGGCTAATCTTGTAAAATGAATTTGGGAGTGTTCCTTCCTCTTCAATTTTTTGAAACAGTTTGAGAAGAATTGGCATTAATTCTTTAAATGTTTGATAAAATTCAGCAGTGAAGCTTTCAGTGCTGGGCTTTTCTTCATTGGAAATTTTTGATTACTGATTGAAGCACCTTACTAGTATAGTAGTTGGTCTAGATTTTTTTATTTCTTCATAATTCAGTCTTGATAGGTCATATGCTTCTAGGAATTTATCCACTTCTAGGTTATCCAATTTGTTAGCATATAAGTGTTTATAGTAGTTTTTTATGATCCTCTGTATTGCTGTGATATCACTTGGAATGTTTCCTCTTTCATTTCTGATTTTACTTGGGTCCTTTTACCTTTTTTCTTAGTCTAGCTGAATGTCAATTTTATCTTTTTGAAAAGATTTTAGCTTTGCTAATCTTTTCTATTGCTCTACTAGTCTCTATTTCATTTATTTCAGTTCTGATTTTTGTCACTTCCTTTTGCTAACTTTGGCCTTAGTTTGTTCTTTTTCTGGTTTCTTAACATTTAAAGTTGTTTATTTGAAATCTTTCATTTTCCCCACTATACGCATTTATGGCTATAAATTTCTCTCTGAGAACTGCTTTCACAACATTGCATTTGTATTTGTCTGTTGAATCTCCATTTTCATTTGTTTGGAGATTTTTTTTTTCTCTTTTTGATTTTTCCCTTGGCCCAGTGGTTATTCAGGAATGTGTTGCTTAGTTTCCACATATTTGTAAAATTTCCAGCTTTCCTCTTGTTCTTGATTTTTAGTTTCATACCATTGTGGTTGGAAAAGAAACTTGGTATGAGGTCAGTATACATTTCCTAAGAATTGTTTTGTGACCTATCATATGACCTATCCTGGAGAACATTCCATGTGCACTTGAGAAGAATGTGTATTCTGCTGCTGCTGTTGAATGGAATGTTTTATATATGTCTGTTAGGTCCATTTGGTCTAATGTATGATTGAAGTCAAATGTTTCTATATTGATTTTGTCTGAATGATCTATCCATTACTTAAAGTGAAGTAATAAAGTACCCTACTGTTCTTGTATTGCCTATTTCTCCCTTTAGATCTGTCAGTATTTGCTTAATATATTTAGGGCTCCAATAGTGGGTGCATAAACACTTATAATTGTATATCATCTTGATGAATTAACCAACTTATTATATAATGACCTTCTTTGTCTCATTATAGTTTTTGGCTTAAAGTCTATTTTGTCTTATGTAAGTATGGGCTAACCCTGTAAGGCCAACCTCACTTTGTTGGTTTCTGCTTCCATGGAATATCTTTTCTATGTCTTCACTTTGAGCCTACGTACGACCTTAAAGCTGAAGTGCCTGTCTGTGAAGACAGCATGTAGTTGAATCTCATCTATCCAGACATTCTATGCGTTTTGATTGGTAAATTCAATTCATTTACATTCAGGGTAATTATTAATATGTAAAGACTTACTAATGCCATCTTATTACTATCTCTCTGGCTGCTTTGTAGTTCCATTGTTCTTCCTCACCCCACCCCCTCCCTCTTACTGTCTACCTTTTCCACGGATGGTGATATGCTCTGATTCCCATCACTTTATCTTTTGTGAATCTAATAGGTTTGTGCTTTGTGGTTATCACGAGACTTACACAAAACATCTTCTAGATAAAATAGTCCATTTTAAGCTGATGAACAGTAACTTTAATCCCATACAAAAGCTCTATTCTTTATTGCCTTCTTTTATGTTTTTGATTTTACCATTTACCTTTTTTTTACTATTCTGAATTCATTAACAAATTACAGTTCTTTTTTTATATTCTTGTTTGTTTTATGGTGTCCCATACATCTTGTAGGCTTTTTTCACTCTCTTTCATTCCTTTTTTCTTGGTTCTCCTCTGGCTGGGAGTCCCTACCCTTCATTTCTCTGATTTTATATTTGCTTGGTCTATCCTTGTGTTGATGTTCTCTATTGCATTTTTCATTTCATTCTTCAGCTCCAGATTTGTTTGGTTTGTTTTTAGGATTTCTCTTTGTTGGATTTCTCATTTTATTCATGTATTATTTTCCTGACTTGCTGAGTTCTGTGTTTTATTGTAGCTCATTGAGTTTCTTTAAGACAGCTAATTTGAATTCTTTATCAGGCAAACCACATAATTGTGTCTTTGAATCGAGGATTATTGAGATCTTTTTGTGATGTCATATTCATGGATTCCTCATGTTTCTTGGAGTTTTGCATTGCTGTTTTCTCATTTGAAGTAGTCACCTCCTCCAATCGTTACTAGCTGCCTTCAGGTCGGAGATACTTTTTGTTGGTCCTGCTTATAACTAGGTCTTTCTCTGTCCTTGTAGGAATACATGTGCTCCATGCTTCTTGCCCCCTTGTGGCTTCTTTGTCTCCTCTCAAACTTACAACTCACCAGGCTGGCTGCTGGAAACCTCTTTTGTCTTTCTTAAGATAATACTATAGCTCAAGTTTGTGATTTCTCCCTTGCCACAGACTCTGGTTTGTTTTCTGCATGCTCTCGGTCTACCAAAACTGGCTCTTAGTACCATACTTGGGAGCTGAAGAATTGGGGGAGCTGTGGGTTTCACATTTGGGACTTTAGGGGTGCCTGCAAGCCAGATGGAGGTTCCTTGGGCAAGGCTTTCCCAGTGGCTTGTGTTGAGCTTCCTGCTTGAGTCCTGAATGCAGCCAAGTAAGAACTGTTTATTTTTGCTGTTTTTTTAAATTTTTTAAATGTTTATTTATTTTTGAGGACAGAAGGCAAGTGGGGGAGGGGCAGAGAGAGAAGGAGATACACAATCTGAAGCAGGCTCCAGGCTCTGAGCTGCCAGCACAGAGCCTGACACGGGGCTTGAACTCATGAACCTTGAGATCATGACCTGAGCCAAAGTCAAACACTTCACCGACTCAGCTGCCCAGGCACCCTGAAACTGTATTTCTTTAATGCACTCTGATATTCTTATATCCTGATATCAGGTACTGCCTCAATACTATGGGTGCTGCAGCAGAGAAACAAGTTTCTTCAGCAGCATTCTATACAGGTGGGAAAGCTGGGCAATCACCCACTATTATCACTTGCAGAAGTCATTGCTGGTTAGTTCAGCAACATGGTGTGCTGCCTTGGGGAACAGGTAGCACTGGTGAAGTTCATCTTACACCCCCCAACCCCCACCGTTTTTGTTTTTTTGTTTTTTTGCTCTAACAGAGTGCTAGAATCTTTCCTCAGGAAATCTGAAGTTCTGCAAAGGCTCTCTCATCTGTGAGTGTCTGCTCAAATCAGCACTCTCCAGATTTACCCTGAATGCAGCCAAGAGGGGCTGGGGCTGGTTCACAGACTTCTGCTGTTTCCCCAGTCTTATACTGGGAATAAAGTAATAAAGTCTTATTACTTTATGTGGTGGGTGAGACTCCTCTCAGGTCCTTTAGCTTATGGTGTTGGATCTCACAACAACCACAGAGGCCCTTTTTCTTATAGGTGGATGCTGAATTTTAGTTGTTAAACTTGGAGGCCAAATGAAGGCATGCATCTTATGCTGTCATTATGCTGAGGTCATTACTCAAAGTTCAAATTTCTATGAAGGAGCTACCCTCTTTATTTTTACCTCAGTATGAATTTTGCCTTCTCACACATTACAATCTCATATTTTTCTTTATCAAGATGAATTATCCCTGTTCTATAAGAAACAGATGTTAGTCAAAATTTTCTTATATTCATTTACATGAATATCTTTTTTTTCCCATTATGATGTCTTTGATGTTGAATAAGACAAGGATACTAGCTAAAAACTTTTCCCTAAAAAAACAAAATTGAAAGATAATAATAATGACGAAGGCTAATACTATGCAAGTTTTATTATGTGATAGGCACAATTGTAGAATCCACATAACAAGCCTCTGAAGTGAACGAATTATGCCCACATTACCAAAAGCACATTATATATGCATATAAAATGACCTGGAAGAATAAGTCAGTTAACATTTAGGAAATAACTGGGTCAAGAATGTTGGCCAAAGGGAAGCAGAGCTTTATAATGTATAAATCTTTAAAAGTAGAAGAGATCCCACACATTTTCTCTGAAATGAATAAAAAACAAAGCAGACACATTCAAAAGGGGCCATCAAGATAACTCTTTATAATGGTAAAATTTTCAATATTTGACAAAATAGGGGTTTGATAAAGACAGGTGAATACTTTGAAGCCAATAAAAGAATAACCAATATATTTACAACAAATATTAAAGGCTGGTTATAGTATAGCACAATCACACTTTCTGTCAAAAACAATGATATGTAGTTTTAAAGAGTTTGCTCCAAAAGTTTGATAAAGATTGTGTATGACTGGTATGATTACAGATAACTATCTACTTTGTTCATATCTACATTAATATAGAGAAAAATTATTTTGCAAAAAGAGAAGTATAAACTTTATAAAAGGAAAATAAAGCAATCTTCCAAAACAAAAGATACAGATCCACAAGATACTAAAGGATACTTAAAAGTAACAGTAACTTAACACGAACAAAATGGAACACAGATACAAACACAGATATGCAAATTTAGAAACAAAGACTGACCCGATATCCATGCTTTATATGTATAAAAATATAACTTACCATCAAACAGGCAATAAAAAATACAAAAATATAGTTATTAAATAAATGGCATTCAAATGAGAAACAGGAAGAAGGCTAAATTTAGACCCTCAATAAATAATTTAAAGTAATTTTGAGATGGATTAGTAATTCTGTATAATGCACAAAAAATTAAGAACATAAAAAAAAACAAAGGTAGCAGGATTAGCCCCCAAGTGAATTTTTCAATGTTTAAAATAAAGGCAAAATACAATAAATGGTTTTTTAATTTTTAATATTCACAAGTATGAATTTTCCAAAAGCAATGAAAGAATGAATATAGACAGAGATCTTCAGAGTGGTTTTTCTTTTCCTGTATAAATTCTTTCAGACTAAGTGGTAAAGCATAAGTAAGGCATTTGTACCTTAATTACATTTGTAGTGACTCTCACCAGTATGAATTTTCTTTTCTGTCCTGTGTCCTTCCTTAACCACATAATTCTAACTTATAGAGTTTCCAATTCACAGATCTACTACTCACCAGTATGACATTTTTTATGTTGCTGAATCTCTGAACCTCTCCCAAAAGCCTTTCCACATTCCTTACATTCATAAAGTTTCTCACCAGTATGAATTTTCTGATGTTGAGTAAGGCTTGAGCCTGTACCAAAATTCTTCCCACATTTCTTACATTCATAAGGTTTTTCACCAGTGTGTATTCTCTGGTGCCGATTAAGAGCTGAACCACTACTGAAGGACTTTCCACATTCTTTACATTCATAGGGTTTTTCACCAGTGTGAATTAGCTGGTGTTGGATAAGTTTTGAGCCACTACCAAAGGCCTTGCCACATTCTTTACATTCATAAGGTTTCTCACCAGTATGAATTCTCTGATGTTGAGTAAGGTCTGAACCACTACTAAAGGCTTTCCCACATTCCTTACACTCATAGGGCTTCTCACCAGTGTGCATTCTTTGATGCTGAATAAGTTTTGAACCACTTCTAAAGGCCTTCTCACATTCCTTACACTCATAGGGTTTCTCACCAGTGTGAATTCTTTGATGTTGAGTGAGATCTGAGCCACTATTAAAAGCCTTCCCACATTCCTTACATACATAAGGCTTCTCACCAGTGTGAATTCTTTGATGTCGAGTAAGGGCTGATCCAAAACTAAAAGCCTTCCCACATTCATTACATATATACGGTTTTTCACCAGTATGAATTCTCTGATGCCGAGTAAGGGCTGAACCACTACTAAAGGCCATTCCACATGCTTTACATTCATAAGGTTTCTCACCAGTATGAATCCTTCGATGTTGAGTAAGGTTTGAACCACTGCCAAAGGCCTTTCCACAATCCTTACATTCATAAGGTTTCTCACCTGTGTGAATTCTGTGATGCCGAGTAAGGGCTGATTCAAAACTAAAGGACTTCCCACATTCCTTACACTCATAGGGCTTTTCACCACTGTGAATTATCTGATGTCGAATTAGGCCTGATCCAAAACTAAAGGCTTTCCCGCATTCTTTACATTCATATGGTTTCTCACCAGTATGAATTCTCTGATGATGGGTAAGGTTTGAGCCACTACCAAAGGCCTTTCCACATTCACTACATTCATAAGGTTTCTCACCAGTATGAATTCTTTGATGGTAAGCAAGGTTTGCACCACTACCAAAGGCCTTGCCACATTCTTTACATTCATAAGGTTTCTCACCAGTATGAATTCGCTGATGTCGAATAAGGACTGATACAAAACTAAAATCCTTCCCACATTCCTTACATTCAAGGAGTTTCTCATCAGTATGTATTCTCTGATGCTGGTTATTGAAAGTGGGCATGTCTTCAGAAGTAAATATCATTTGACTGAAATGTCCTTCCTGAGATTCCTGTTTTCTCTCAAACTGGCTTTTACATTCCCAATCACCTCTGAAACTTGAACACTCAATGCTGTTTTTTAAAAGTCTTTCCATTATCTCTCATCAGGATGATTCTACTCCATAAATATCCTTTTTCAGAAATAATTTCTTGGTCTCAACCTTGATTCACAGTCTGAAAGAAAATATAAAAGCAAACATTCACTTTTTTTGTGTTCTGGGAGGAAAAAAAACTTTTATAATAGAAATGAAAAGACTTAACCAAAACTAATTTTCATAAAAAGTAAGTAGTTTATACAGTTCTCAAATATGATGGGGCAACTTGACAAACAGATAAGGAAAGTAAAAAGAATGAGAAGTCACACTGGAAGGTAAAGAGATATTTAGGAAAATAGATTAGTCAGTTGTTCCTATAGTGATCTAAATAAAAAAAAAACCTTCAAACATGGGACCTTGATAAATATAAAGATGTCTAGGCTCCACTCCAGTTTTGTAAGAGAATAAATCTAGCGTGATATACACTTTAAAATGTGGGTAATTACCAATTAACCCATTTCTTAGGGTTGTTTGGAGCACTAACTACACCTAGAAAAAAATCTAGGATAAATAGTCAGGTAACAAACATAAATTGCATAGAATCTGAAGGAAATAAAAGAGAATGTTACTTCAGATACAGCAGTATCCTGATGAAAGATTAATGTGATAAATGAACAATGAAGAAGGAAGAATCTATTGTGGTTAGAATGTGGCTTATTTATGCCATTTGATAAAATCCATGTTTGTGTAGGAAGTCTATGAAGCTAAGCTTGGGAGAGCAAAAAAGGGGATACAGCAAAAGCTACTATAATTGAGAATCTAGTTTTAAAATCTGAGAGAAAGGAATAGCAGATAGCGGTAATGTGGTACTATTGGCAGATTTCAAAGATGCAGATAAGTATTCTGAACCCCAGCTCCAATGATTATTGAATAATTCTGAAATCACACATAATGTATATATGTAGTTGTATAAAGTAACTGCACAGTGTTTAGTAGCTATTATTTTGTAAGACTTCTATGCCAGAAAAGAAACTAGGAAAATGAATGGATTTAAGATACCAATTAAGTCCCTGAGCAAATATGTCAAGCCCCAAAAGGTGAAAACATCTGAGCTCCATTCTCTTCCTATAACACTCATACAGCAATCTTGTTTGAGGTTGGCCTAAATATGTCTTGAAATTGTTCTTTCCCTCTCTACTGTCAATAGATGATCCAGGCCAAAATTATCTTTTATTTGGATAAAAAAGTAGCATTTTATCTAGCTGTCTGCCTTTCTAGTTTTCCACCCCTAACAGCCAGAGTGATATTCAGCCTGGCACTTTCATGTTCAAAATGCTTCAGTGGTTCCCACTGTTCTTAGGGAAAGACCCACAGTCCTTAACTTGGTCTTAACAATTCCTTAGCAACCTGCCTCCTGCATGCCTCTTCAACTTGCTACCTATTTCCTTTTAACAATAAACTACAGCTACATTGGTCTTCTCAGTTCTTCAAATGCACTAAACTTTAACCACCCCCCCCCACCACCACCACCACCAAACACACATGCCATGATTTCATCTGCCCTAAATAACCATCCATACCACCATCTCCACTGCCACCTCTTTTGGCCTTACAAGCTCCTGGCCATTGTTCAGGTCTCTGCTAAGTGGCATATCCTAATAAAAATCTTTTCTGAATATTCAATCTTAACTATGCACATCTCACCATTATCTCACAAAGCACTTTGTTTTCTTCCATTCTTTGTGTTTTGTTTGGTAACGGGTGATTACACATTTGTCTCCTACAATTGCAAATTTCATATTTGAATGTTTGCTTAATGTCCGTCTGCTACAGTAGAGCCAAACTTCAGGAAGTAAGGATAACCAATGTCTGTGACTTTAATCAACTTGAACCCTGGCACATACAAAAAGAGCAAAGTACATTTAGTGAATGCCTAATGTAGTAAGTTAGTTTCAAAATTCAAAATAAGTTAGTTTGAAAATAAACTTCTAAAAACAAGATTTCTCTAGAAAGAGAATACACTTTTCTCTCAAAGAGAACAAGTGGATCGCATGCAGTTTTTCCTGCCCTTTTAACAGACTCACTGAAATGAATGAAATGGATTTTTTTAAAAAAGGACCAAACCCACAAGGTCAAAGACAAGTAAAGAGGAGGTAGCAGCAACAAAACCTTTTGAAGTGGGAAAGCATGAAGACAAATTAAGACTAGCTTAACAAACCAAAAAATGATAAAACCTAACCCAAAAAGTAAGGAAAAGGATGATTTATCCTGCAAAAGGCTAGGATCCTCAGTAAATTCTAAAACTAGAAAGTGAATGGTTGTTGAGAAAAAGAGTATTTACTGGTTTCACAATATCACTCTACAGATTATTTACTAATTATAAAGGGAAAAATATACATTTGTACTGGGAAGATTTAGTATTCACCACTTCTAACCTTCAGTTATAAAATCTGGCTATCACCAATAGTGCAACAACCTGACATTATGTGCCTCACCAATGTAATGCAATAAAACGTACACTGTCTTATCACCTACACAGCATGCTTGCCAAATCTAAAGGAGATTGCCATCTCTAAAGGAGAAAGCCATCAGAGAAACGGAGGTTGTTGAGACAATCTATAAGAAAACTGTCCTGAATTCTCTAAAACACTCAGTGTCCTATTAAAACAAAACAAAACAAAACAAAACAAATGAGAGACTGTTCTAGATTAAAGAGACTAAAGCATTGAAGAGGGCGTCTTTTGGGATGAGCACTGGGTGTTGTATGGAAACCAATTTGACAATAAGTTTCATATAATAAAAAAAAATTTTTTTTAATGTGAAAAAAAGAGACTAAAGAGACTCAACAACAAAAATAATGCATGAATCTTGATTGGATTGCAAACAAGCAACCAAATAAATGAACAAAAAAACAAACAAAATTACATCAGCTAAAAAACAAAAAACATTTTGGGGAACCCCTGGAAATAATTGAACATGAAATGTTTGAGGTGATATTAATGAGTTAATGTAAATTTTCATAGATTTGTTATTGTTTGGAAAATGTCCTTATACTTAGAAGATACATACTAAAAGTATTAAGGGTAAAGTGTCCAGATGTCCCCAACCTGTATTCAAATGATTCAGGGGGAAAAAGGTGTGTGCGTGTGTGTGTATGTTGTGTGTTTAGAAAGACAAAGCAAATGTGGCAAAATGATAACAATTGGTGACTTTAGGTGATGACTATATAGGGTACACTAAAATATTCTTCCTTTTAAAAAATATTTTTTTAATGTTTATTTTTGAGAGACAGAGAGAGACAGAGAGAAAAAGAGCGAGCAGGGGAGGGGCAGAGAGAGAGGAAGACAGAATCTGAAGCAGGCTCCAGACTCTGAGCTATCAGCACAGAGCCTGACAAGGGGCTGGAACTCCTGATAGTGAGATCATGACCTGAGCCGAAGTTGGATGCTTAACTGACTGAGCCACCCAGGCGCCCCTGAAATATTCTTTCAAGTTTGCTGTATATTAGAAATTTTTCAAAGAAAACAGAAATTACAGATTGTTTTAGAAAATAGCATTTAAGAAATTTTCCAGACCTGAAGGACATGAATCTCCACATTTAATGGACTTACTTGATACCTAGCATAAAAAATAAAAATGATTCACACTAAGATATGTTTTACATTAGGTTTCAGGACACTAGGAACAAAGAAAAGAACTTAAAAGGCTCCAAAGAGTAAAAACAGGGCATCAATAAGAGAGCAGGAATGAAAATGGCTTTGAAGTTCTCAACAATATTCTAAACCAGAAGTCATAACCTTAAAATTCTAAAGAAAAATATTTCAAGTAGAATTCATGTCCTGTGAAAGAACAAATATACTGGTTGAAAAGCCCTTTTCAGATATACTAGAATTCACAAGTTTAACACATTTATCCATTTTTACATGCCACCTACACAAAAAAACAATTTTGATAATTTCACGTTTTCTTAGAGTAAACCAAGAAACAGGAAGGCATGAAATCCAAGAAATAAAAACTCAACAAAGAAGAAGGAAACAGAATTCAAAAAGTAGGCAAAATGTAGAATGATAGTGGGCAGAGAAGAACAAAGGATTGTAGGAGGGCTGTCTAAACATAGGAAATGCCAAATTTCCCAAAAATTTGTTTTCTAAAAGACTGAGTATGAATTAGTGATAGTTAAATGGACAACCACATATCACCCCCCCCCCAAAAAAACAGGCAACATTACATAGCAAATTAAGTTGTACAGCAAAGTAAACATGACTCATACCTCAGTTATGAATAAATTCATGATAAAGAGTAATGAGCTTTAGAATGAGAGAAGATATTTATTTACATTTATTTATTTTTGAGAGACAGAGAGAGACAGAGCACAAGCGGGGGAGGGGCAGAGAGAGAATGAGACACAGAATCTGAAGCAGGTTCCAGGCTTTGAGCTGTCAGCACAGAGCTCAACGTGGGGCTTGAACTCACAAACCGTGAGATCATGACCTGAGCCAAAGTCAGATACTTAACCAACTGAGCCACCCAGGTGCCCCGAGAGAAGATATTTATAAAATATTTTTTTATCAAAAACCTAGTATCCAAAATATAAAGATCTTTTTCAAATCGTTAATTAAGTTAAGCTAAAAGATCCAAGAGAAAAGGAACCACTAAATAAATAAGAAGATATCTGTTATCTAATAAAGAATTAGTCTTGTATTTGTCCCAGGTTTCTAGATCATAGTTTCTAAAACTCTTGGAATTTCCTAAGTGATATAAGTGTCTTTCATATTGGATCACACTTGAGTTTATGCTAATGAGGTAACTCATGTTGTGCCTGTGTAGGTAGCTTCAGCATTGGAGGCGGTCATCAGAAAGACTGAGCCAGCCCAACCTCTGGGAGAGCAGAGTGAAGCTAGAGACAGAGATCAATTATGCAGGCAGTAATTAAGCATTCATGTCACAGTGGAACCCCAATAAAAAGCCTGGACACTGAAGCTCAATATAATTTTCTGGCAGATAAACACATTGATGAACCAGAAAGGTAATGTACCCTAATTCCACAAGGAAATTCTACAGAAACCATAGTTGGGTTCCTTCCAGATTTTGCTTATGTATCTCTTCATTTGGCTATTCCTGATTTGTATCCTTATGGTTTATAATAAAACTTTAATTCTGAGAATAGTGCTTTTCTGAATTCCAAGAGTCATTCTAGTAAATTATTAAACCTGGCAGCGAGGGCGGTCACGGGAACCCTTTCTCCATAACAAGATTTGCAGCCAGTTGGTCTAAAGTAGGGAGAGGTAAACACTTAGCTAAAACCTGTGGAGTCTGACACCAACTCAGGGTGGTTAGTGACAATTCAACTGCAGTTCACCAGTTGGGGTTAAAAACAGAATAACATCCCATGTGCACAGACTGGAAAACTTAGGAGTGTTAAAAGATAGCAAAACTCAAAGCAATCTGCAGATTCAATGCAACCTCTATCAAAATTTCAATGGCCTTTCTGGAGAAATGAAAAGCCAATCTTCAAATTCATATGGAATGGGCCCGGAATAGCCAAACAAAATTGCAAAAGAAAAACAGAGTATGAAGATCTACCTCCCAGTTTCAAAACTTACAAACAAAAAGCTACAGTAACCAAAACACTGCACACCGACACAAGGATAGATCTATGGACCAATTGGATAGAACTGAGACTCCAGAAATAAACCTAAACTTCTACGACCAATTGCCTTTCAACAAGGATGACAAGTCCATTCAATGGGGAAAAGAAAAATATCTTTAACAAATGGTGCTAGGACAACTGGATAAATATATGCAAAAGAACGAAATCAGATCCTCTATCTCAATTCACATAAAAAATTAACTCATGAAAATGGACCTACTTCTTTACACACAAAAATGAAATCAAAATTAATTAAGGACCTAAATGTGAGAACTGAAACCATAAAAATCCTAGAAGAGAGCACAGGCAGTAATTTCTCTGACATTGGCCATAGCAACATTTTTCATAATGTCTCCTGAGACAAGGAAGATCAAAGCAAAAACAAACTATTGGGACTATATCAAAATAAACAGCTTCTGCACAGCAAAGGAAACAATCAATAGAAATAAAAGACAACCTACTGAATGGGAGAAGATATTTTCAAATGACATATCCAATAAAGGACTAGTACCCAAAATATATAAAGAACTTTTATAACTCAACACCCAAAAGACAAATAACCCAATTTAAAAAACGGGCAGAACCCATGAAGAGACATTTCTCCAAAGAAGACTTACAGATGGCCAACAGATGCTCAACATCACTCAACAGCAGAGAAAAGAAAAAAAAAAAAAAAAAAAAAAAAAAAAGTAAAAACCACAACAAGATATCACTCCACACTTGTCAGAATGGCTAAAATCAACAACAAAGAAACAAAAAGTGTTGACGAGGATGTGGAGAAAAAGGAACCCTTGTACACTGTTTGTAGGAAAACAAATTGGTGCAGACACTGTGAAAAACAGTATGGAGACTCCCCAAAAATTAAAAATACAATGATCCAGTAATTCCGCTAGTGGGTATTTACCCAAAGAATATGAAAACACTAATATGAAAAGATATATGCACCCCTATGTTTACTGCAGCATTATTTATAATAGCCAAATTATGAAAGCAAGTCAAATGTCCACCAATAGGTGAATGTACAAAGAAAATGTGGTGGGATACCTGGGTGGCTCAATCGGTTAAGTGTCCAACTCTTGATTTTGGCTCAGGTCATGATCTCACAGTTCGTGAGTTCGACCCAAGTCGGGCTCCGTGCAGACCATGCAGAGCCTGCTTGGGATTCTCTCTCTCTCTCCCTCTCTCTCTGCCCCTCCTCTACTCACGCTCTTTCTCTCTCCCAAAAATAAGTAAATAAACTTATAAAAAGTTTATTTATATGTATATATACATATATTTATATGTATTTTATATGTATATATACATATTTACATTTATTTAGTTTATTTATATGTATATGTGTACTTATGTGGTACATATATATACAATGGAATATCACTCAGCTATAAAAAATCTTGCCATTTTCAACAACATGGATGGATATAGAGGATGTAACACTAAGCGAGTTAGTCAAAGATAAATACCATATGATTTCACTCATGTGTAATTTAAGAAGCAAAACAAAGAAAGAAAAAAGAGACAAAAAACCAGACTCTTTTTTAAAAATTATTTTTAAGAGAGAGAGAACAGGGGCGCCTGGGTGGCTTGGTCGGTTGGGCGTCCGACTTCGGCTCAGGTCATGATCTCACGGTCTGTGGGTTCGAGCCCCGCGTCGGGCTCTGTGCTGACAGCTCGGAGCCTGGAGCCGGCTTCAGATTCTGTGTCTCCCTCTCTCTCTGCCCCTCCCCTGTTCATGCTCTGTCTCTGTCTTAAAAATAAATAAACGTTAAGAGAGAGAGAACACAAGCAGGGGAGGGGAAGAGAGAGAGAGAGAGGGAGACACAGAATCTGAAGCAGGCTCTAGGGGAGAGGCAGAGAGAGAGAGGGAGACCAGAATCTGAAGCAGGCTCCAGGCTATGAGTTGTCAGCACAGAGCCCAATGTGGGGCTCAAACTCACAGACCATGAGATAATAACCTGAACCAAAATCGGATGTTTAACTGACTGAGCCATCCAGGTGCCCTTGGGTTATTATTTTTAAGATATATTTTTTGGTCAAATATTGTGGAGTGCTTCTGTGAGGGTGGTTTCAAATGAGTTCAACATTTAAATAAGTAAACTGACTTGTGAGTAAATGACTGAATATAACAGACTGCCCTTCTTAATGTGTGTGTGGGCCTCATATAATCAATTGAAGGCCTGAATAAAACAAAAGTCTGAGTGAATAAAGGGAATTTCTCCTGCGTGACTGCTTTCTAGCTGGGCCATACGTTTTCTTCCTGCATTTAGTATCAAACTGAAACATTAGCTCTTCCCAGATCTCAAGTCTGCTGGCCTTTGGACTGGAATGACACCATCAGCTCATCTGGTTCTCTAGCTTGTGGACTGTAGATCTTGGGGCTTACCGTTCTCCATTACTGCATTAAAATAATTCCTTATTATAGCTTTATGAATTTCCTATTGGTTCTGATTCCCCGGAGATTCTAATCTTCCTCCCCTTCATCTATCTATCTATCTATCTATCTATCCATCTATCTATAAACACATATGTGTGTGTGTGTGTGTGTGTGTGTGTGTGTGTTGTTTAAGTAAGAATCATTGTACATGTACAGCACTATCTAGAGAGACTAACCTTTTTTGGCTTTTCTTAGTACAACTGAAAAGAAGAGTTTGAGAACATTCAAGAAAATTCTTTTCCCTAAGTGAGAATAAACTTCCATTTTGTCCATGATATCGTTGGCTAATTTTATTTTTTTATATCTTCCCTGTAGACTTAACTCCAAACTATTTTGGTTAAGAACATTAGCTCTGAAGTCTGACAAATCCAGCTTTCAATCCAATTCCTAACACTCACATCCTTGGGTAAATTATTTACCCCACTAAAACTCTGTTTTCTCATTTTAGAATATTGGCAAGAAATTATCAGTTTCTAAGGTATTATATACAGACCCTTATACACAATAAAGCTCAAGAAATGGTATTTTAATTTTTCAATCATCCTTATCTTATGCTATGTGGTTATTTTGTGTAAGTCCACAAAATCATAATAAAGAGTGTTCTGTTAGACAGTCTATTCAGTGTATTGTCAGATCACCTATTACTTTTTTGCTTTTGATTCTCTATTATAATTGTATTGGAATTTCATTTTAAATTTTATTGTTTTTAAGATACAACTTTAAAAAATGATTTAATATATACATAAGTGGCAATATATGACAAGCATACCAATGTACTGAGGAAGGGAGTGCTACATTCTTGTTTTATGTTCAAAATCTACATATGATTTGAGGGGTGCCCAGGTGGCTCAGTTGGTTAAGTGTCTGACTCTTGGTTTTGGCTCAGGTCATGAGCTAATGGTTCGCAAGATCAAGCCCTGCTGTCAATGCAGAGCCTGCTTGGGATTCTCTCTCTCCCTCTCTCTGTCCCTCCCTCACTGGTTCTCCCTCTCTCTCTCTCTCTCTCAAAATAAATAAACATTTAAAATCTACACATGATTTGAGAAATAGGCACACAAAGTCATCTGTAGGTAAGTCATCTTTCTTGGATGTCTCTAAACTCCTCTTTTCAACAGCACCAACAAGAGCTAAAAGAGGTTAATCTCTATAAATAATGCTGTATCCCTAGAGTTAAAAATACATTGCCTGAAGTTGTAATGGGTCATCACTGTTGGCTTCTGTCCCAGAGACCTAGATCTATATAACTCTTTTTAACTTTATTTACTTATTTAAGTAATCTCTACAGTCAACATGGGGCTTGAACTCACAACCCCAAGATCAAGAGTCATCTGCTGGCCAGCTGAGCCAGCCAGGCACTCCTAGATCTATATAATTCTTAGAAAGAGTTATACCAATGATGTTCATTTCTTCAGACTGTAAGGCTCTTAAATATCTTATCCTTCCCAAAAATCCCATCTGATCATACAAGAATCAGTGAACAGAGATTGATCTAACTTTAATTTTTTTTCTCAACGTTTTTTTTTTTTTTTTTCAATGTATTTATTTTTGGGACAGAGAGAGACAGAGCATGAACGGGGGAGGGGCAGAGAGAGAGGGAGACACAGAATTGGAAACAGGCTCCAGGCTCCGAGCCATCAGCCCAGAGCCTGACGCGGGGCTCGAACTCACGGACCGCGAGATCGTGACCCGGCTGAAGTCGGACGCTTAACAGACTGCGCCACCCAGGCGCCCCTGATCTAACTTTAAATTAGCATCATATCATGATGTACTTAATCTTTTTTTTTTTTAGCTTTGTTTTTCTTTGATCTTTCCTTTTCAGAGAAAAGCACAACCAACATAACCCAGTCTATTTCTACAACATATACTAAAGAGTCATCCTTTATTTGAAAAGAAAAAAAAGGGCAAGGTGAGTATTTAGAAAATTGTTAGAGCTTACTCTACTTTCCTTTGTATTTTCGCAAGAAAAAGTCATGTTATGTATAAAGGACACCCTTCATGGACATATTTCATGGTTTCCTGGACATAGCACTGTGTCACTGAAGATGCTAACAGGCAATATAGTGTTCCATACATCAATTTGCCTTCTCATCTCTTGGGAGACCCGGGGAGGGGATACACTTTACTAAATTCAAACCTAGAATATATTTTATACATGCCTGAATGTACAAAACTTTAAATTTTAAAAAAGAAACTGTACTTTCTCCAATTTATCTGATAAAACTAATATAGCCCATGATGCCAAATAAGAAAATGCCTATATGTAAAAGAATAATTTCAGGCTGATCTAACTTATGAACATATTTATAAAAATTGAAAACAAAATTCTAGCAAACCAGATACAACAAAAAAAGATTATAACTAAGTTTATTTTAGTCAAAGAAGATAAGATTCCTCCAACATTAGAAAATATGTTAATATAGGGACACCTGGGTGGCTCAGTCAGTTGAGTGCCCGACTCAGGTCATGATCTCACAGTTCATGAGATTAAGCCCTGAGTCCTGCTCTGCACGGACAGTGCAGAGCATGCTTAGGATTCTTTCTCTCCCTCTCTCTCTGCCCCTCCCCACTCACTAGCACTCACTCTCAAAAAATTAACATAAAAAAAGAAAATATATTGGGGTGCCTGGGTGGCTCAGTAGGTTAAGCACCTGACTTTGGCTCAGGTCATGATCTCATGGTTCCTGAGTTCGAGACCCACGTCAGGCTCTATGCTGACAGCCCAGAGCCTGAAGCCTTCAGAGTCTGTGTCTCCCTCTCAGTCTCTGCCACTCCCCTGCTCACACTCTGTCTCTCTCTCTCTCTCAAAAATAAACATTAGAGAAGACTTAAAAAATAAAATATGTTAATATAATTAACTACATTAACAGATTAAAAAGAAAAGGCACAATTTAATAGGCAGAAAATAATTCAATGAAATTCAACATCCAATTATTAAAAAGAAAAAAAACTTAAAAGCCTGTGAGTAGAAGGAAATTTCCTTATACAGATGAATGGTACCTATAAAATATAGGAAAGAATATACCAAATGATGAAATAGTAAGTGCAAGTCCTTAAAATTTGTAGCAAGTAAAATATATAAAGCATTGGAAAACAAGAAATGAAACTGACATTTGCAGATCTTATGACTGCCTATAAGGAAACAATGCAAAAGATTCTCTAACAGACGTTATATTTAGAAAGAGATTTTGCAGAAGTCTCAGAAATAAACCAGAAAACAAAGGCCAACTTCATCTCTACAAACCAGCAACAAAATTAGAAAAATACAGTTTATTTAGGGCATCTGACTGGTTCAGTCAGTAGGGCGTGTGACTCTTGATCTTAGAGTCATAAATTGAAGCCCCATGTTGGGTGTAGAGAAGAAAAGAAAGAAAGAAAGAAAGAAAGAAAGAAAGAAAGAAAGAAAGAGAGAGAGAGAGAGAGAGAGAAAGAAAGAAGAAAAAAAGAAAAAAATACATTTTATTTATAAATAGCATCACACAAAGTACTGAGAAATGTATAATATATGGACAGAATTATAAAAGTGGACTGAGATATTAAACAATACCTAGATAAACAATATATAGAATGTCATTTCTTATTAAAAAAGGAAGCATCAATTTTATAAAGCCACCAATTCTCCTAAGTAATCTATGTATTTAATGCTATTGTAACCAAAATCACAAGTTTTTCATAGACCTTTACAAGATGATTTTCTAAACTATATACAGAAGACTAAGGGGCATTCCTTAAAAATAAGTTGGAAGGACTTGCTCTATCAGATATCAAGATTTACTATCATACAATACTGACTGTAGCAGTGGCACAGAGAATAAAATAGAGAACTATGTCACAGAAGACTGAGCCAAGAATACACTCATACACAGAACCTTATGAACCTGGCACGACAACAGTGAACAAAAAATGGATTCTCCAAAAAAGCTGTTAAAAAAAATCAGATATCCATATACAAAGGGATAATATCTCTATCTCATACCATACGTAAGTTAAAATTAACTTTAAATTTTTTTAATATTTATTTATTCTTGAGATAGAGTGAGACAGCATGAGTGGGGGAGAGGCAGAGAGAGAGGAAGACACAGAATCCTTAGCAGGCTCCAGGTCTGACCTGTCAGCACAGAGCCCAATGTGGGGCTCAAACCCACAAACTGTGAGATAATGACCTGACCTGAAGTCGAACGCTTAACTGACTGAGCCACCCAGGTGCCCCTAACTTTAAAACTCTTTAAAGACTATATGCTAGTTATGAACTTATTGCCTCTCAGATCCCCAATTCATCCTTTACTGCCTACTTTGTAAATGCAGACAAATCAGGTCTATTTGAATATTTTCCTCTGTCAGCACAATGTTAAGCTTTGTCAGTAAAAGATGTTTGTTTTTAATTTTTATTTTTGAGAGAGAGAGACAGAGCGTGAGGAGAGGCAGAGAGAGAGGAGAGGCAGAGAGAGAGGAGAGGCAGAGACAGAGGGAGACACAGAATCCTTAGAAGGCTCCAGGCTCTGAGCTGTCAGCACAGAGCCCAATGCAGGGCTCGAACCCACAAACCGTAAGATCATGACCTAAGCCAAAGTCAGATATTTAACTGACTGTGCCACCCAGGCGCCCCAAAGAAAAAGATGTTAGAAAGACATTGCAGGTAGACTATTCCCTCTGTGTTTGCCTGTCAGGCTTGTCCAGTGCCCTCGTGCAGCACATGAAGCTGCTCATGTGCCCAGCTCCTGCAAGTTGGATGGCTTTACCTGGTTCCCTCAGTGTAAGCAACTCCTCTAGCTCCCAGCTCTTAAAGCACCAGGTGGCCAATAACATCCATTAGCCAGCAGTTTTCTTTGGCAGTTTTGTAGCACACGCTCCTGGTAAGACTCCACACCCTACCCTAGAGGGCAGATTTCCAGCAAATTCCAGAGGAGGTACTTCCAACAAGTGCTGCTAGTGCAGCATCAAGGCAGGGATAGGACCTTAGAGAGGCAAATGAGGTATCTAGAACACAAAATTTAAGCAAACACTCACTCAGGTGCCAACCCTGTACTTCTATGACCCTGAGAATGAGTACCCCCTTACGAATGAGGCACCTAGGGTGCCAAATTTGAGGCACTCCTACTCAGGGTCATGAAAGTGTAGAGTTGATACCTGAGAGTGACTGCTTCGTTAACTTTTGCACCCTGATACCTTAGTGGCCTCACCTTAGTCCCAACCCTACACCACTGTGACTACTCTGTCATTTAGTGAACCACGACTGTGCCCTCTCCAACAAGGTCTGGATTTCAGCCCTGGGCTTCCTTGGGAACTCCATTTCAACCATTAAAGTGATGGCAGCTTTTTATATATGCTATTCATATGGTCTTTAGTGTTCTCTTTACGGATTACTAGACAATCCTATGTTACTCCAGTCTCATTAGTTAATAATTCTTCATATTGAACTTCCCCAGTTCAAATTATTATGTGTTTCCTGTCTCTTGATGGGATCCTGACAGCAACAGAATTGGTACCTAAAGTGGTCCCAGGAGACAGGCCTGTAAAGATGGGATTTGGGGATTAGTTAGGTCATGCCTTTCAGCCATTCCTTACATCTTTGTTGCACTGAACTATTCTATCCTTTTCCAAATGTTTACTAATCCTTTGGGCTTGACTACAGATAAAGCTCCTTGTGGATAGCATTTGGGATGCTAAAAATCCATGGCATGCAGTGGGATCACAATTAATCAAGCTGTGGTTGATCGTGATAAAATGCTGACTAAAGCATATATCTTGGGAGCCATATATCTTGACCTTTATTGTAGTAATGATGACTTATAAGGGCTGTGGTGTGAAATGTGAATTCATGTGAGTTCATTCCAGTGCTTACAAAGAGAAATTGACAAGATTGGGTCTGTTAACTCTGAGTTCAAGTCACAGTCTTGAGAACCAGAGCACGTCCATGCAAATCCAAAGAGTCTCCATTTCTTGAAGTCACAGGGCTGATATTGCTGAAAATCAAACATAAAATTGTGCAGGCTGCTGACTTATGATAATAGTTGAATTCAGTCTTGCCATATTTTTCATGTAAAAGTTAGAGGACTAATTGGTAAAAAAATTGATCCTTAGGGGCTCCTGGGTGGCTCAGCCAGTTAAGCGTCCAACCTCGGCTCAGGTCATGATCTCACTGTCCACAGTCTGTGGGTTCGAGCCCCACATCAGGCTCTGTGCTGACAGCTCAGAGCCTGGAGCCTCCTTTGGATTCTGTGTCTCCCTCTATCTGCCTCTCCCCTGCTCGTGCTCTCTCTCACTCTCTCTCAAAAATAAATAAACATTAAAAAAAATTGTTCCTTAAATATGGAATGGGGACATCCAGTTGGGACCCAGATGAAACTGACAATCTTGAGCCCCCCCACCAAGTCTTTTGGGGACTCTCTTAACAGTGGAAGTAACTTGCAATCCAGTGTCTGGGAAAGTAGCTTTCCTCTGATTGAAAATCCTATGATAGCATCACCTGGAGCAGTAACTTAAAAGGTCATGCTCATTCTCCTCAAGATACAACAGAACCATTCTGTTGCCATTAGACCTATAACAAGGGTCCAACCTCAACATGTTCCAGGGAGACAGATTTATGCTATGAGCCAGGAGGAAATAACATACTATTAGTTTGCTAGGGCTTCCATACCAAAATACTACAGACTGGGTGGTATAAACAACAGAAATTTATTTGCTCACAATTCTGAAGATTAGAAATCCAAGCACAAGGTGTTGGAGAGTTTGGCTTCTTTTGAAGCCTCTCTCCCTGGTTTGCAAATAACCACCTTCTCACTGTCCTCACATGGTCTTTCCTCTGTACATGAGCATCCCCCATGTCTCCTTTTGTGTCTAAATTTCCCCTCATAAAAGGGTATCAGTCAGGTTGGTTTACAGTCCCCCCTAACAGCCTCATTTTAACTTAATTATCTCTCTAAAAGACCTATCTCCAAATACAGTCACATTATAAGGTACTGGGAGTTAGTGCTTCTACATATGAATTTTGGAGGGACACAATTCAGTGCATAATATTCACTAAAACAAGGGTTCTGGGAGCAGAGTGACATGTTCCAGCTGTACCTTTTTGTATAGTTTCAACTTTTGGAACCATGTTAATGCTTTACCAATTCCTATAATCAAATCAGTCAGAATGAACCGATAATTTTTGAAAAGTCAAACACATACAAACAGGAACAAATAAATCTAAATGTATTTCAAATGAATAATACAACCGCACTGAAGGAGGGAATAAAAAAATGAACCCAAGTAAATTTGAACACAGTATTTTAACTATTATCCTTACTCTAAACAAAGAGAACTATAAACAAATACTGAACTACACTTAGTATTTGATATTTGTTATTGTATAGGTTAGCAGTTCCAAAACTATTTTTGTATATTCTAGAATTGAACAAATTAGTAAATATAATGAGGATGTGAGAGTCAGGTTTTTAATTATTGGAGAAGGAAGATACAAATGTGGAACAGGATAAAACTAGAATGAATACTATAGTCCTAGCAACCAGATCTTGGTTTCTAAACATTCTTTACTGCAAGGAACCAGGCTCTTTAGAGAAATGGTTCAATTCTGGCTGGAGCTAAGAGAGTATCTGGATACGAGCCTATTGCAACTTGTTGTGCCAGAAAGTAAGGAAAGTCTCAAAGAATCATGTAGAAAGTTAAAAGGATGCAGAAGTCACCCTGAATAGGCTACTGGTGGCCAAATCCAGAACAATTAGAGTATCAGACCAAATAGCAAAAGATTATACCTCATTGAGCAAAATAAAAATCTATGAATTTATACTGACATAACAAATGAATAAGTAAGTAGTGAAGAAGGGACCACTCTTCTTTATGATAAAATGCCAATTAATTAATATAGACAAAATGATGGAAGTAAAAAAACCAAAAACCAAAACAAAACAAATAAAACAAAAAAAATCTTGAAAGCATCATAGTAATAATGGATCCAGAAAGTAATACCAATGGATGCTAGAAGTAGTGTGTAAAAGTTTGTGGAAAATCATTTACACTTTTAACATATCTCCCATATGCAACATAACATTACAGAGACAACTATTACCTTTATAGTGAAAAAACATAGGAGATACTACCTTAACCAATTATCAAAGTCAACATCTCCAAATACGGGACAAGTCAACATGATTTATCCCGATAGGATGCACTGAGAAGGATACAATCACTTTTGTTGTATTCCTGCCATAAATTTTATAACCTGAATATAAGTATTAGGAACCATTAAGACAAACCCTAACTGAGGGACATTTTACAAAATAACTTGCCTACCCTCTTCAAAAATGTCAAGGTCATGAAACACAGAGAAAGAGAAACTCTTCCAGGTAAAGAAGACTAAAAAAAGACATGATATTAAATTCAATAATTCAATGTGTGATCCTAGAATGTATCCTGGACAGTGCCTGGGGATAGAGGATGAGGGTAGGGTGAGTTGCTACAAAGAAATTAGGACTAGTGAAAAATCTTGAATATAGACTGTTAAATAACTGTATTGCATAATTGCCAAAATTTCTTACTTTAATAAGTGTACTGTGGTTATATAAGATAATGCTCTTGTTCTGAGGAAATAACACACTGACGTGTTTAAGAGTAAACAAGCAAACATCCACAACTTATTCTTAAATAGTTCAGGTAAAATGTGTGTATTGTGTAAGTGTGTGTGCACATGTATATATAGAGAGAACTGCAAGCACATATAGGAATGATAATGTAGATAGGGCAAAATAAAACTATTGGTGAGTCTGAGTAAAGAGTACACAAGACTACTTTGTATTATTCTTGTAACTTTTCTACAAGTTTGAAATTTAATCAAAATGGAAAAGTTACCCCAAACAAGACATATTATTAATAATTCTCAATATTATTATTCTCAATATTAATATTCTCAATAATTCTCATATTCTTAAATATGAAACTAAATAGAAATACAAGATACTAGAAATGAAGTAAAAAGGAGAGCAATATATATAAAAAAAAACCTGGACATGGGAAAATTACAAAGATAAAAATTAGTAACACTGAATGTTAAAAAACAAAATAAAACTGATCAGAATTCAATATTCTAACAAAAGAATCTCAAAAAACAGCAGGAAAGGATTAATGAAGATAAAAACAGACTACAAAAAATTTAATAAAGTATGTAAGAGTCACAAAACTCAAGGCTTGCTTTTGAAAAACATGAAGACTGCTGATTAAGCATGTGTGTATACTATATGCTTTAGGTTTTCTCCCAAAACACTGCTAAAATGACCAATGACAGTTTCATATTAATTGCTGGCAAGAGCACAGGTATGGCAGGCATTGTTGACTGCCTCCTTCAAAATCATCCCTCCTCTACTTCCTTGCTACAAGACTGGTTTTGTTTTTATTTTTGATAGCTACAGTACCCAGCAGCTCCAGAAAATGAATCATGATTTGCCTAAGTCAGTGATTAACTCTCACTGCAATCAGAATCAATTGGGTAGCTTTTTAAGAATGTTTATTTATTTTTGAGAGAGAGAGAGAGAGAGAGAGAGCGAGCACAAGCTGGGGAGGGGGCAGAGAGAGAGAGAGAGGGAGAGGGAGACACAGAATCCAAAGCAGGCTCCAGGCTCTGAGCTGTCAGCACAGAGCCGGACACAGGGCTCAAACACAAACTGTGAGATCATGACCTGGGCTGAAGGCAGATGCTTAACCAATTAAGCCACCCAGGCACCCCAATTGGGTAGCTTTTAAAAAATTCTAGAGCTTGAACCCCACTGCAGACAAATTGCATCTCAGTGTTTTTCTTGTCACCTTGTATGAGCTTTTAAGTCATTAGTTCTCAACTGTGGATAGCATTCTAGAATCATCGGTGCTTTTTTAAAAATGATGATGCCTAGGTCATATCCCAGGTGAATTAAAATCAGAATTGCTGTGGGTGGGACCCAGACATCAATAACCAAGGTTAAAAATAACTAGATTAAATTAAAAGAAATCATTAATCCTCTGTCCCTATTTGTTGCAAGTGCTTTTTTGCACCTTATGTAGCCATAAGTAAACTAACTAGAAGTGGAGAAACAGGTTCTGTCAGAGACAGCTAGGAGTACTGTGAAGTGAACAAGTTATTGTGAAGTTTAACTTGGAAATATTTACTGAAGTTTAAAATATGTGTACTCTATTGTCCCCATAATTTTACTCTTAGTGTATACCTTAGAGAATGCCTGTACATAAATATTCACTGGAACAGTGCTTGCCACAGTGATAACTATATAAAATCTAAATGTTTAAAAACTAAAGAATGATTAAACATACCACAGTACTACAAAATATGGCTTTACGTGAAGCAATTAAAGTGAGACAGTTCTATACTTATGTGAACAATTCTCCACACAGAATAATAAAGCAAATTTCAAACTAGTAACAATAATTACCAAACAACTTACACTAAGTGGAAGTTTTGAGTGAATGTGCTAAGAATCCTGTTCTAAGGATTTTACATGAACCAACTTAAACCTTGGACCAATTCTATAATGCAGTTACTTTCCACATTTTGCAGGATATACTTATAATTCTTTTCATATAGATAAACTTTTAAGTGACAAAACATTACCACATACATGTATCCATATATCTAAATGTATAGGATAAAGGTAAAAAAGGATAAATAATTTTTAACAGTAGCTACTTTTGGGAACTTTGGGTATACAACTGGGATTGGAGACTGTGGTCACATGGAACTTGAGCTCCTCCATAACATATAAATTATTTGTATAAAAAGATATATTCATTGACTATATACATATAATTATTACTTAACTAAAAATAAAAGTTAAAAATTTTAGCCATTCAGGCTAAGAGGATACTTGTTTACAAAGGCAACAGTTTATAAGCAAACCACATTCAACAAAAGAGACTTGATAAAATGGTAACACTATCAGACCATTACAACTCACGACAAAGATAAATGTGTAAAAACACGACAGCTATTCCTAAGGTACTTAGGCATGATAAACATGGGTTAAAGGTCAGTGACCATAGTATGATCACATTAAAAAAAGAATTCTAAGTATTTGCTCTAACAATGTGACAGCAATCTTTAATTGGTAGGACTACAGATGACCTTTGTTTTTTTTTATTTCTGCTTCTCTGCATTTTCTAAATTTGTTGTAATAATTATTTTGTAATGAAAGGAACAGAGAATACAGCTATCTTCAGAAAAAAGTGACATATTTGATCGGTATTCAAAGATTTGTAAAAGGAAATGATCTAAACATGGCATAGGTACAAGTACAGTTTTTTAAATTTTAAATTAAAAAACTTTCAAATAGAGGATACAGCCTATTTAAATAATATAACACCAAGAAGGTAATGCAAAGTAATGGAAAAGGAAATAAATTATTACTGGATAAAAGACACTGGAACAATACTGAGTAAGTGAAAAATAATTGAATTTAGATCCTCAATACACAGCAAAACAAACTTAAAATGGATTAAAAGTTATGTATATAAGAGAATTGAAATGCATAATCCTGGCTCTCAATGATTTACAAGGCATTTGGGGAGCAAAATTTGCCTGTAAAATCCTTCGGAGAATAAGGCTGGATACATCATGCTCCTGGATTTTAAAGTACTGTATATGATTGTTTTGATATAGTAATCAAAAAAGTATGGTATTGGCATAAAAACAGACACACAGATCAATGGAACAGAATAGAGACCCAGAAATAAACCTATGTACCAGAAACCCAAAAATAAACTATGGTCAATAAGTTTACAACATAGGATCCAAATATATACAAAAAGGAAAGGACAGTCTCTTTAATAAATGGTGTTGGAAAAACTAGACAGCCACATGGAAAGAGTGAAACTAGATTACTATCTTAACACCATATAAAAAATTAATTCAAAATTATTTTACTGGAATGTAAAACCTGAAACCATAAAACTCCTAGAAGAAAACAGAGGCTGTTAGCTCCTTGACATTGGTCCTAGATGTTATTTTTTGGATATAACCCCATAAGCAAAGGCAACAAAAGCAAAAATAAACAAGTGGACGGGCACCTGGGTGCCTCAGGTTAAGGGTCTGACTCTTGATTTCAGCTCAGGTCATAATCTCACAGTTCGTGGGGTCAAACCCCATGTCAGGCTCTGCAATGAGCATGGAGCTTGCTTGGGATTCTCTCTGTCTCTGCCTCTCCCCCATTCGCGCATGAGAGTGCGCACACACACACACACACTCTCTCTCTCTCTCTAAATATTTTTTAAAAAGTGGACTATATCAAACAAACAAACAAAAAATCTTCTGAATAGTAAAGGAAATAAAAAGGGGAGAATAAAAAGGGGAGAAAAGGGGCGCCTGGGTGGCGCAGTCGGTTGAGCGTCCGACTTCAGCCAGGTCACGATCTCACGGTCCGTAGGTTCGAGCCCCGCATCAGGCTCTGGGCTGATGGCTCGGAGCCTGGAGCCTGTTTCCGAT
>NW_026057588.1:15440606-15653905 GCF_023721935.1 Panthera uncia
TGCCCCTCCCCCGTTCATGCTCTGTCTCTCTCTGTCCCAAAAATAAAAAAAAAAAAAAAAAGGGGGAGAAAATATTTGCAAATCATACATCTGACAAGGGTATATGATAATATCCAAAATATATAAAGAAAGTATAACTCAATAGCAAAGAACCTATTTGATTTTAAAAATGGGAAGAGAATCGGAATAGACATTTCTCCAAAGAAGACACACAGATGGCCAACAGGTACATGAAATGATACTCAACATCACTAACCATCAGGGAAATGCAAATCAAAACTACAGTGAGATATCATCTCACAATTGTTAGCATGGCTATTATCAAAAAGACAAGGAATAACATATTGAGGAAGATACGGAGAAAAGGGAAGGAACACTTATACACTATTGGTAGGAATGTAAATTGGTGTAGCCACTATAGAAAACAGTAAGGACTCAAAAAAATTAAAAACAGAATTCCCATATGAACCAGCAATTCCACTTCTGAGTATCCAAAGAAAATGAAAACACTAATTCAGAAAGACATATGAGACCATGTTCACTGCAGTATTGTTTACAATAGCCAAGATTGTTTACAATCTGAGTGACCCATGATGGATGAATAAAGAGATTTTATATTATTATTCGGTCATAAAAATGAGTGAAATCTTGCTATCTATGACAACATGGATGGACCTCAAGGTCATCATCCTAAGTGAAGTAAGTCAGACAAAATAAATACCATATACTTTCCCTTACATGTGGAATTTATTTTTTTTAATGTTTGTTTATTTTTGAGAGTGTGTGAGTGGGGGAGGGGCAGGGGGGCACGGACAGAGGATCAGAAGCAGGCTCCATGCTGACAGCAGAGAGCCTGATGTGGGGCTTGAACTCATGAACCGGGAGATCATGACCTGAGTCAAAGTCAGACACTTAACTGACTGACCCACCCAGGCACCCCCTGACTTACATATGGAATCTGAATAAAGGCCAAGCTTGTAGACACAGAAAATAGTTGATAGTTGCCAGAGACCAGGGGTGGGGGGTGTGAAATGGGAAAAAGGGGCTCAAGAGGTGCAAACTTCCAGTCGTAAAAGAAATAAGTCATGGGCGGTTAATAATACTGTATTGCATATTTAAAAGCTGCTAGTAGGGGCGCCTGGGTGGCGCAGTCGGTTAAGCGTCCGACTTCAGCCAGGTCACGATCTCGCGGTCTGTGAGTTCGAGCCCCGCGTCAGGCTCTGGGCTGACGGCTCGGAGCCTGGAGCCTGTTTCCGATTCTGTGTCTCCCTCTCTCTCTGCCCCTCCCCCGTTCATGCTCTGTCTCTCTCTGTCCCAAAAATAAATAAAAAAACGTTGAAAAAAAAATTTAAAAAAAATAAAATAAAATAAAAGCTGCTAGTAGCGTAAATCTTAAAACTCTTCATCACAGGAAAAAATTATGTACGGTGATGATATTAACTAGACTTACTATGAGGTCATTTCAAGATATATACAAATACCAATACACTAGGGGCGCCTGGGTGGCACAGTCGGTTGAGCGTCCGACTTCAGCCAGGTCACGATCTCGCGGTCCGTGAGTTCGAGCCCCGCGTCAGGCTCTGGGCTGATGGCTCGGAGCCTGGAGCCTGTTTCCGATTCTGTGTCTCCCTCTCTCTCTGCCCCTCCCCCGTTCATGCTCTGTCTCTCTCTGTCCCCAAAATAAATAAAAAACGTTGGAAAAAAAAAAAAATTAAAACAAATACCAATACACTATGTTGTACATCTGAAACTAATATAATGTTACATGTCAATTATACCTCAATTTAAAATAAAAGATCCTTTGGGAACCACCAAAAGGCCTTTAGTTAAGGGCTTTAAACTGTAATTGATATAAAGTTCCCAAGAATGAGAAATAGAGAAAGGGAGCTAACATTTACCGAACTTCTGATGTGTACCAAGTGTTCCACACATATCTGATTTCATTCTCAACACTGAGTGAGAATGAGAGCCTCTCATTTGCAGGTTAAACAGCTCACAGGTGGTGCAGCTGAGATCAGAAACTACATCTGATACCAGAGCCCATACTTTTTACACCGTGTTATTGAGAGAATAGCATAGGTAAAATAATCTGAGATATGGTGTTTCTTTCTTTTCCTGAAGGAGCCAATATTTAAACTAAACAGTTAGTGAGAATAGATGGCAAAGATGCAGAGGCAGAAACTACCTGACAAAGGATAGTGGAGGGTAGTGGGAAGAGGCAAGGGCAGTTATAAAACATAATATGAAGAGAACAGTAAAAGTACCATACAAAACAGAATTGATTGGACCAAAATGTTATTAAAATAAAAATATTAGACAGTAAGCATCTGTCTGTATCTAAGTCTATACCTACTTTTTTTAAGATTTTATTTTTAAGTAATTTCCACACCCAACGTGGGCTCAAACTCATAGCTCTGAGATCAAGAGTTGCATGCTCCACTGACTGAGCCAGCCAGGCGCCCCCTTCCTAATTATTATATCCCCACTTCCTTTCTCTCTCTTTTTTTAATGTTTTTATTTATTTTTAAGAGACAGAGAGAGCGCGAGCACGAGTGGGGGAGGGACATAGACAGACAGGGAGACACAGAATCTGAAGCAAGTGGAGCCTGCTTCAGACACAGAATCTGAAGCAACTGGAGCCTTCAGGATCTACAGGATCTGAAGCAGGCTCCAGGGTCTGAGCTGTCAGCACAGAGCCCAACGCCAAGGCTCGAACCGGTGAACCGTGAAATCATGACCTGAGCCAAAGTCAGATGCTTAACCGACTGAGCCACATAGACGACCCAATGTCCCCAGTTTCAAAAATGTATTTGAGGAGAATGAGAATTAAAGAAAAAAAATGTTTTAATAATATACAAAGGTCATAGGTAATAGGTACTCAATATCAAAAACCCAGGCTAAAATTATTACTAGGATTGATCATTATTTGAAGTGCTCAGATTCCTGGCACTCAATGCAAAAAGGAAATACTGTAGAATGGATTATATGATTCCTAATTGCCTGGGAATATTTACAGGAGATAAGCAAGACCTTGTTGAGAAACAATAAGAAGACCTAAGTCAATTGAGAGGCTTGTATTATTAGAAGATTCCCCAAATTTCTTTTTTTTTTTTTTAAGATTTTAAAAAATGTCTTGGGGTGCCTGGGTGCCTCAGTCAGTTAAGCATCCAACTTTGGCTCAAGTCATGATCTCATGGGTTATGGGTTTGAGCCCTGCATTGGGCTCTGTGCTGACAACTCAGAGCCTGGAGATAGCTTCAGATTCTGTGTCTCCATCTCTCTCTGCCCCTCCCTTGCTCGCTCGCTCTCCCTCAAAAATAAACATTAAAAAACTTAAAATGTCTTTATTTTAAGAGAGAGGGAGAGTACGTGTGGGGGAAAGGGCAGAGAGAGGGAGAGAGAGAATCTCAACCAGGCTCCACACTGTCAGTGCAGAACTGAACGGGGGGTGCAATCTCACAAACCATGAGATCATGACCTGAGCCGAAATCAAGAGTTGGACATTTAACCGACTGAGCCATCCAGTCACCCCAAGATTCCCCAAATTACTATTTATACAATTATAGATACAATGCAATTCAATCTAAATCACAAAAGATGCCTGAGTGCAACAAAGGTATTTCAAAAATTTATACGGAAATGCATAAGAACACAAACAGCCAAGACACTCTTGAGGAACAAAAGAGGACTTGCTCTAAATATTATAAAGTTACAGCGAATAAGATAGCATGATATTGCTGCAAGGAGAGAAAAATAGAGCAATGGAACAGAATATAATCTCCCAAAATACATGTAGACATAGGTGGTCACTTGATTTTTTTTACTAAAATGGTATTGTCAATCAGTGTAGAAAGATGAACTTTTCAATAAATGATACTGGAACAATTGGATACCCACATGGGGGATAAAATGAAATTAAATCACTACCTACAGGAATCAATTCCAGGTAGTGTAAAGACCTACATGTTTAAACCAACGGCTAGAAAGCTTTTAGAAGAGAACATGAGAAAATCTTCATTACCTCTACATAGCAGAAAATTTCTTAAACAAGAACTACGAAAAAAGATTCCTTACATTTTTTTTTAATTTTTTTTTTAACGTTTATTTATTTTTGGGACAGAGAGAGACAGAGCATGAATGGGGGAGGGGCAGAGAGAGAGGGAGACACAGAATCTGAAACAGGCTCCAGGCTCTGAGCTGTCAGCCCAGAGCCCGACGCGGGGCTCGAACTCACAGACCGCGAGATCCTGACTTGAGCTGAAGTCGGACGCTTAACCGACTGAGCCACCCAGGTGCCCCAAGATTCCTTACATTTAAATCCAGAACCTCTATATTCATCAAAAGGCACCAGAACCTCTATATTCATCAAAAGGCACCAGAATGAAAAACTAAGCCAGAGCAGAAGAAAATATTTAGTCACTATTATACAAAAGATACACACACACACACACACACACACACACACACACACACATATATCAATTGCTATAATCAGAGAAAAACCACCCAATTAAAATTTGGCAAAACATTTGAACAAGCATTTTACAAAAAAGGACGCCCAGGTGGGCAAAAATTGGTGTTACATTTCATTGATAATAAAGGAACTATCAATTAAATGTGATAACATTAGACAACCACCAAACTGTCAAAAATTTAAAAGTATGATGATGCCAAGGGCTGGCATGGATGTAGAGCAAAAGGAATCTTTGTGAACTGCTGATACAAGTAAAACACTTGCACAGTATCTTTAGAGAACAGTTTGACGTTGTCTAGTAAAACTGAAGATGTACAATTTCTATCCCTCAGCAACTTAATCACAATTTTAGTATATATGCTAAAGAAATGCAAGCACATGTGTACCAAAATATGTGCACAAAATACTAGTGGTCACAATGCTTGTTATGACCAAAAACTGGAAGTCAAATATCCATGAAAAACAGAAAGGATAAATAGTAAATTGTGATGCTATCATACAAGATTATATATATATATATATATATATATATATATATATATATATAGCAATGGAAAAAATGGAAAAAATTAACTGTAGTTACAGGAAACATGAATGAAGCTCACATTTTTTTATTAAAAAAAACACAAAAGAATGTCTACTCATACAAAGAGAGAAAACAGACATAAACTAAACCTATATGATTTTGGAATGCATACATAGGTACTAAAATTCTAATGTAAGGCAAAGAAAACATCACAGTGGTTATCACCAGAGGAGCACAGTTATTTGTGATTGTGGAGGGGTACATCAGAGGTTTCTTTAGAGATAGTTGTATTTTATTTCTTAGGTACTCCCTACATGAGTCTTTACAATTATATATTAAACAATACAAAGAAGTAGGATATGCTATTTCTGTATCTAATTTAAGAGCAAAAAAAATAAGCCAGAGGCATTCAAAAAAAATACGCACTTCTAAAAATGTTTCAAATATTAAATCATGTGGGAAAAAACTTAAATTTAATTTTATGTAAAAAATGTAGGCCATAATGGTAAATGCTGAATGAATTCAATTTTTAAAAATCACATTTTATATATGTACATAAAACACAGTGGGGAGAAAATACAAAAAAGTAAGCATTGATTTTTAACTGGGAATGGACATTTTCTTCAAAAGATGTACTTCTGAAATTGTTTAAAATAATCATATTTTACTTTTACAAGTAGGAGGAAACAGTATTTTTTTTTTAAGACAGCATAAAGGAAAATTAAACCATTTGACAACTTAGAGAAAATCAGATGTGTGAGGGGTTAGGGTGTGCAGTCACTCACATTTTATCAAAGGGGAAATTCCAGGGATCAAGTCACCTGATGGACAAGATTTTTCAAGAGGAGGAAAGCAAGTCAAGTCCTGACAAAGAAAAGGGGATTCCAGGGAAAAAGGGGAAACAACACAACAAACTACCTTGCAGGAGCCTTGTGGATTTTCAACAGCCATTCTTTCCTCCACTCTGGAAGCGTCTGTGCAAGCAAAGCAGAGCTGAGGGAGAAGAAAGAAGTCAGGAAACACCAGGCTCTTCTGGGAGTCCAGGTCAACCAACCACCCGTCACCTATACATGTAGGTCAGGCAAGGCTAGGGTGCCTGTTCAACACCAGCATCAAGCCAAGAGCAGGGTGACTGTAGTTCTGGGCAGAATCTGTCCCTGAGCTCACAGAGGTCTCCTGGGAACAGAGCGCTGGAGTCACAAAGGCACACAAAGGCGCCCCACAACTACAGTGCTATACGGACACATATTCCCACAAACTCACTCACGCCACGAGGACACAGGCACCCCAAACCTAAACACAACTGGCTGCACATGGTCACACGAGCATACACACTGCAGGAATAGACACAGTCACAATCGCAGTCATAGGCACCCCACACTCTCACATTCCGACTGCCACACTTCATGGGGACACAGTGACAATAACGAATTCACACGCACCCTACACTAATAATATCACAAATACACACACCTTGGGTAAACACAATCACCGATCTCACAGTTAAGGCATCCCATACCCACAGTTCAGCAAATGGTCATAAACACACACACACACACACACACACACACACAAGAAGACACCCAGTTTTACAAACGCGGTCAAAGAACGCTACGCGCGCAAACACCCGGTCACACAATTACCTCATTACACATGAACAATCATAACCGCAAATCAAGCCCCCCTTCCCCGCCCTCACAGTTCCGTACACGCTCACACTGGCACACAGTCACATTCAGACACACACCCTCCTCACAATCTCTCCCTCTCAGTTGGCTCCCCACACACCCTGCACAGGCCAGAGGTTCCAGACACGCCGGCCCAATCCCGGGCTCCGGGCCACCTCACCTACGCCTCCTTCGGTACAGGTAGTACCTCTCTACTCTACTTGGAACAAGTCGAACGCAGGAGCTCGCGCAGCGCCCTGGGGCCGTTTGCTCCAACCCGCCAGAAGATCCCGCCCACTGCTCAGGAGAAGGTCCAGTTCTCGCGGGAGGGAGCACTGAGCCTAGAGGCCTCTGGGAGATGTAGTACAGAATGCGACAGGTTTCTGGAAAGCTGTCGCCCGGATATATCCCAATTTCCCCGAGGCGTGGAGCCCGGACCTAGCCAAAACTGGGCCTTCGCGCTGAGCCGCGCTCCGGGGGCTTCCGCGAGCGTCAGCTAAGGACTCCGTCGACCAAACTGTAGACAGGCTCCTGTGAGCACTCCTGTTGACCATGGCTGGTCCTTGATCTGCAGACCCTAGTTCAGCAAGAATCCCCCTGCCCTTGATACTTAACCACGCTCCTCTTAGTAATCATTTATCCACTGACTCCCTCACGCGGTGCATTGGATATAAATCCCTGCTATGTTATATACTGACTTGAGTTCAATCTCTCTCTCTCTCTATTGCAACAATCTTTCATAAAGTCTTCCTTACCTGTTTAACTTGTCTGGTGCAATTTTTCGTTGACACAGCCCTCAGAGCGGCCCTCTCCAGCTTTGGTAGTTCACCTGTAACATACTGGGTCCTACAGGCATCCTTCTCAGGCATCCTGGGAATCCCAGTCCTGGCCTTCGCCAATGGCCAGATGGACCAGGCCAAGCTGCCTAAGCTGCCTCCTCTAGAAGCTGGCCACACTTAAGTGCCCTGATGGTGCTCAGAATTCTGCTTTGCCCTGAGTACCAAGATGTTCTTGAGGCAGACTGCTTCGGAACTTGTCGGGGAGCCAGGAGAACGAACCCGAATGTGGACGGGAGCATCTGTGACCAAACCAGCCTGGGGAGTTTGAAAGGGAGAAATCTTCAAGCCCAGTTATGTATTTGAAGGTAGGCAAAGAAAGTGTGAGACAGCGGTGAGATTACATGTGTGACTGGTTGGAGGAGGATAGTTGAGTGTAAGAGAAACTGCATGTGAGTAAAATTGGTGAGTGTGAACAGAATGGTGGGATCAAGACTATGTGTGACTTCGTGAGGCTAGAGGGTCATATCATGGGCGTGTGTGGTTGGAATAATTGTGTGCATGTGGTGGGGCAAGATTGTGTGTGGGTCTGTGGGTAAGTGTATGAGTATTTGTGTGATCCCTAAATGTGGGTCATCTCGGCATGGGTGGCTGAGATGGTGGAGGAATCTGAATCCTGCAAGCCTCATTTCCTGTTCAAACTAATAATAAGGGCATGTCTTCCTGGAGTTTCAATTTTAAGAGGGAAAAGCTACATAATTTATATAATAAATAACTTGCAGCATTCTTATATAAACACTTAAGATTCCAAACATTTGTTCTGGAACAGAATAACAAATCAGTATGACATTTTAAACAAGGTACATTTTGCTATAGGGGTACCTGTTTTGTCCACAATCTTGCCCCCAGACATTTACTCTTCTCTGTTCTTTGGGAGTCATTGGTAGAGTAAACACTCAGAGACGTGATTGTTCAATTCAAACAGGAGCATCAGCCACAACTTAAAGATGTTCAGATGGGGGCGCCTAGGTGGCTCAGTGGGTTAAGCGTCTGACTCTTGATTTCAGCTCAGGTCATGATCTCATGGTTCATGAGATCAAGCCCTATGTCTTGCTCTATGCTGACAGCATGGAACCTGCTTGGGATTCTCTCTCTGCCTTTATCTCTCTCTCAAAATATATCAATAAACATAAAAAAATAATTGATGTTCAGAGGAATCTGTACAGCAATGTGATGCTGGAGAACTAGAGCAACACAGCCATATTAGGCGTGGATAGCTCTCTGTATAATTCAATTTCTGAAAGTAAAGTGCTGTCTCTTTTCCATTTCTGAAATACTTAGAACCTTTACACGGCATAGTAGATTCAGCTTTGAGATGCAAGCTTCAGATATTCTCAACCCTCTGCTATATCATTGTATATGCTCAACCTTTAAGGTAAAATGTTACTTCTTTCATTCCTCTTTATATGGCAACGTCCTGAAAGGCCCAGGCTCAGTCTGAGTTTGGGGATGGTACTTGAATTAAAGTCTTAGGTCATTTTCCTATATATGGACTATCATATCACCAAACTGAATGAAATCTTTAAGTTGGAACAAAAAGAGAGGCCATGGGTGGTGAATAGAGGAAAGGTAAAGGAGGTTTTGTACAAGAGAGTGAGTGGAATAAGGCAGAACGCAGATGTTCAGTGAGAGAGCTGACGGCCCTGAAATGTTTTTCAGGATTTCCTTCATAGGCCTTACTCTCCTTGAGTTTCAGTTGACATGAACCCTTCTGTCCTCATTGTTCCTCTATCAGTGCCCTCTTTTATTTAAGTAATCCTAGAGGACCATATTCTGTTCATTTTGAGAGTCTACATATGCACTCAGCCCTTCATAAATCTGCAGTCGTTCGAAACTATTATTGTTGCACACTGCAGTTTCTTTTTATTACATTCTGCTTTCTATCTTTCCATTGCTAAAAGCTTCAGGGTTGTATTTTACATCTGCATTTCACAGTCCTATTTCAGCAACCTTCATCACCTCTCAAAGTTACTAGCTTAGGAACTTAGTAACTTTCCTCCTGGCTCTCCTTTCTGTCAACTTTTTTTTTTTTCACAATTGTTTTTATTTTATTTTTATTTTTTTAATGTTTTTTATTTTTGAAAGAGGGAGAGAGTGAGCATGAGCAGGGGGAGGGGCTGAGAAAGAGGGAGACACAGAATCTGAAACAGGCTCCAGGCTCTGAGCTATCATCACGGAGCCCCACATGGGGCTTGAACCCACAAACCATGAGATTATGACCTGAGCTGAAGTCAGACTCCTAAGCGACTATCAACCCAGGTGCCCCATTTCACAGTTGTTTTTAAAGGAATCATCTCATTGATCTTAAAAATGTAAACAAGGTTATAGTGAAAAAAAAAAGAAGTCTCCCTTTCACTATTTCTCTTCTCTACATGTATCTACTGTGGCTAGTTTCTTATGTAAACTACTTTGAGTAATTCTATGACTATACCAACATATCTATGTATATAAGGCCCCTTATCTTTATTTTTCACAAATTTTAATATAAAGCATCTTATTTTTTACTATTATTTCTTAGGAGACATCCCATATTAATACATATTCCTTGTTCTTATGGTGGCATAGTATTTTGTGGTGGGGGAAATGTCATACTTTCATACCATATTCATGAATTTTTAGGATGTTTTCAGGTTTCTACAATTCTAGAATGAATATCTTTATATATTCAGCTTTGCACAGATGTGCAGGCATCTTTGTAATAAATTCCTCTAAGAAGTGCTGGGTCAGAGGCATTGTATAAATATTTGCAATCCACATAAGATGAATCACTTTCCATTCCCACCAAAAAACTTATGAAAGTTCATGTTTCCTGTTCTTGTCAAACACTGTATTTTTGATTTAACAGCTCAATTGACCTATTGAGCCTTTCTATGTGCCAGGTTATATTCTAGGAAAGCATCAGTGAAAAAAAATGGCCAAAATTTCCTTTCCTCAAGGAGTTTATATTCTAGTCAGGGAAAGTGGTCAATGAACATGCAAATGAAATATATAGTATTCCAGATAAGAGTAAGCTCTAAAGAGAAAAATAAAGCTTGGAAATGGGATAGCAAGTGCCAAGGGAATTGCAATTTTATGTTTTTTAAAAAAAATTTTTTTAACGTTTATTTATTATTGAGAGACACAGAGACATAGAGCCTGAGCAGGGGAGAGGGAGAGAGACAGAGAGACACAGAATCTGAAGTAGGCTCCAGGCTCCGAGCTGTCAGCACAGAGCCCAACGCAGGGCTCAAACTCCCAAACTGTGAGATCATGACCTGAGCCGAAGCTGGTCGTCTAACCAACTGAGCCACCCAGGTGCCCCTGTGTTGTTGTTTTTTTTAAGTTTTATTTATTTAGGTAATCTCTACACCCAATGCGGGGCTCAAACTCACAACCCCAAGATCAAGAGTTTTGTGCTCTTCTGACTGAGCCAGCCAGGAACCCTGGGAATTGTCCTTTTAAATAGAATAGTTAGGAGAAGCCTAAAAAGAAAATATTTGAGCAAAACCAAAAAGAAGCAGCAGTGGCATTTAAAGGTATTTAGACAAAGCGAATTATAAACAGAGAAAACACCAAAATAGAAATGCCATAGGTTGGCTACAAGCCTGGTATATTCAAAAGCAGCAAGTTGGTCACAGTGACAAAGTGAAGAATAGTAGATGAGAAGAAGGAGCTAATGAGGGGACCAATTATGGAAGGTCTTAGAGAGCATTGTAAGAACTTTGCTTATTTTTCTCAGTGAGATGTGAAGGCAATGTTGGTTCTGCACAGAGGAGTGACATGATCTGACTTGCATTTAAAAGAGATCACTTGCGGGTGGGGGTGGGGGTACCAGGGTGGCTCAGTCATTAAGTGTCTGACTCTTAATTTTGGCTCAGGTGATGATCTCACGGTTCATGAGTTCAAGTCTCGCATCAGGCTCTTCACTGACAATGAGCAGCCTGCTTGGGATTCTCTCTCTTTCCTTCTCTCTCTGCCCCTCCTGAGCTCTCTCTCAAAATAAATTGATAAGCTTAAAAAATAAAAATAAAATAAAAGAGATCACTCGGTGCATGGCTGACTCAGTCAGAAAACTGTGCAACTCTTGATCTTGGGGTAGTGAGTTCAAGCCCCACATGGGGTATAGAGATTACTTAAATAACTAAAACTTTAAAAACAGAGAGAGAGACCAGGGTGCTGATTAGAGAATACAGTGTAGGGGGACCAAAAAAAAAAAAAAAAAAAAAAAAAAAAGGAAGCAGGGAAACTAGCTAATGAGCTGTTGGAATAATCCAGGTAAGAGATGATGGTAACTTGGTCTCGGGTGATTGCACTGGTAGTCATGAGAGGAGTTGGATTCCAGATATATTTTGAAGATAGAGCTGAAAGAATCAGGTAACAGATTTGATGTTGGAAATGAAAGATAAGAACCTAGGCTCA
Source organism: Panthera uncia (assembly GCF_023721935.1). NCBI lineage: Eukaryota > Metazoa > Chordata > Mammalia > Carnivora > Felidae > Panthera > Panthera uncia. Next base: position 15,452,508 of record NW_026057588.1, read on the forward strand.
TGCGAGTATTTCAGCTTGAGTAACTGAAAACCAGAATTGTTATTTACTGAAATAAAACTATGGAATGAGCAAATTTTAAGGGATAGATGAAGAATTTTGTCTTTGCTCTCCTAAACCACTGAGACAGTCCATGTTAAAGAGAAACATTTATTTGTTGTCAGATTCTAGATGTCATTTATAACAGTAAGAGGATGACGGGTGCCTGGGTGGCTCAGTCTGTTAAACCTCTGACTCCTGATATCGGCTCGGGTCATGATCTCATGGTTCATGAGTGCGAGCCCCAACATCGGGCTCTCTGCTGTCGGTGCAGAGCCAGCTTCAGATGCTCTGTCTCCCTCTGTCTCTGCCTTCCCCACTCACACGTATGTGCACGTGCGCGCTCTCTCTCAAAAATAAATTAAAAAAAAAATAATAGTGGGAGGATGAGAATTCTAAGGAAATCTATTAGGGTAAGAATAAACATAGTAACAGATTGCAGTGGGTTAAATTGTGGCCCCCAGAGATATGTCCATATCCTAACCCCAAGACATGTGAATGTGACCTTACTTAGTAAAAGTAGTTTTCTTTTCAGGCATAATTAAGAATCTCTAGGTGTGTTCATTCTAGATAATCTGGGTGTGACCTAAATCCAATGACAAGTGTCTTTATAATAGAAGATGAAAAGACATACAAGAGAAGGCCATGTGAAGACAGAGTATAGATTGAAGTTACACGGCAACAAGCTAAGGATACCTGAGTCTAGTTAGGATTTTTTTTTTTAATCTCTTGGGAACATCTTGATTTTTTTTTTCCTTGTATTTTCATATGCCTTTTAATTTTTGTTGTTGTTGAAAGCCAGACATTTTGTGTAGGACACTGGTGTGCAGAAAAGTCTTAGCATAGCAGACCTGAGAATTCTTATCCCTGGAAATGTCTGCTTGCACAGTTGGCCCTTGGCTTGCACCTAGAACTTAGATTTCCAGAGGGGATTCACACTATCCTATTTGACAAAAATGGCTCACTATGCCTGTTTGTGTAAATCATATAATTTGTTAAATATCTGCTTTCCTTCTGAAATTCTGGTATGTGCCTGGCAGAGGCTCCCTATGTGACCAGCACACAATAAAAACTCTAGGTACTGAGTCTCTAGTGAACTTCCATGGTTGGCAACATTTCACATGTGTTGTCAAAACTTGTTGCAGGGGAAATTAATGTCCTCTTTGATTTCACTTGGAAAGGATCCTTGGAAACATGTGCTGGTTTTTCCTGGACTTTGTTCCATGCACCTTTTCTCTGCTAGTTTCCCTTTGTATTGTTTCACTGTGAGTTCCTCTAGTGAATCATTCAACCTTGGACAGAGTGTTGATCTTGGGGTCCCATGACACAACAGTAACGAGGAAAATAATTTTCATCCTGAGTGGGCATACATTTTCTTCTGCAAAGTCTTTAGTGTAGAGTTTTGAGTTAATTCAGTTAGGATTTTAAGAACTAAGCAAGATAAATTCATACAATATGATATGTGCTTATGTAAATTTTAAAGATAGATAACTGACAAGCCAAGATATTTGTGGGGTCCCCTGATTCAATGGGAGCCACCAAATGTGGGGTGACAAGATCTGGTAGAAGCTGACAATGGGGATGGTGAAAGAATTCATCCAAGGCAGAACAAAGGAGATAGAAGTTTATCGAATATACCGCAAGAAAGCAGTGGGCACAAAGGCAAAGCAGAGACTGTCTGCAGTGTGTCCTGGTGTAAGTAACCCATTGGTCAACTGGGGCTTATGGATATTTTGAGGTGGGTCACCTAAAGAGCATGTTTATATTCTGCCAGGGGGTTACTACGGGCCCTTCTACCTTACTCAGGTTTCCATTGTTAAAGTTAATTGCCCAAAAGCAGCCTTCACAATATTATTACCCCACCAGTCAGGCAGGATAGTTAGTGATCAGCTGGGGCCTGGTGATCAGAAATATTATATGCATAGGCTGTTTCTTCTTGAGATACCAAATATACTCTTCATTACTATGGAGTTACACTGAACATACACATTCTATGCACTTGTCTTCAGGTCTTTCCTATTTCACAATAAAAATATTTTAAAGGCAATTATTTTTAAAGGTTGAATTTGAAAGTACTGAAAAAAGTCACTCCATCAGAAAGTTTAGACATACTGTCCATCTACATAATGAGCACAGAGAAAGGGAAGCACATTTTAAAAGGCAGCAAGTATTAACTTCAGGAAAAAAAAGGCTAAGACATGAACAACATTTACAAAATACTAATGTAAGCTTGAATATTAATTTAAACCAAACTCTCTAAGGGTAACTGGAGGATGGGAATAAGGTATTTGAGGATGTAAGGGATACTACACCTCATTAAAGCAGCAGCTCCCATGACTTCGCAGATAGGGGACCCTCCTGGGGCCGGGCCCCTTCATCCTACCCTCAGGTCGAGCCTTGTGGGATAAGAGATATCCACCACACCTGGCCAATGCTCAGACGGAGATAGTAAGGACTCGCTGGTCACCGGACCATTCTGTCACACCATATCTATCAGATGCCCAGATAAAGAACTCAACCTGCAAAGAATTACATCCTTCCTCTGAGCGCTGAACTACGTTTCCCAGGGGCCATCGCGTCCAAAGCTACTTCCGGTGAAAGGTCGCGTTGGTTTATTGTCCAGGTTTCCAGACTGGAGCATCCATTTGTGGGGAAGCAGCGTGGAGGCCTGGGTTGAGTCTTGCATCCTAAACGCGGCCTGGAACTAATAGAAGCTCCTGGCCACGGATGTAAACAACTGTGAAGGCGATGGTTTTTGCCCAGGGAAAGGATGTGGGTCCGGGGCCAAGGCCTGTGAATTGAGATCGTGAGATCTCTGAAAGGCTGTCCATGCTCTGACTGCATTTTCCAATGTCCATCATAGCCGAAGCAGCTTTCTGTCCGCACACTGGCCCTTTCAGGACCATAGGAAGGCTTGCGCCCGAGTCCCTGCGGAACATTTTTGAAGGGACCGCAGGGTCAGGTAAGTCTAAGATCCGGAAGCGGAATGACCCTGGGGAGTGCAGTGAGGGCTTAATATTTTCGGAGTCTCAGGCCTTGCTAGCAAGCAAGGGGGGTTGGGAAGGCAGACGGTAGGGAGCTGTATTTGTGTGTGTCAGCTTCCGCGCCAGCGATCTCGATGGGATCTGTGGGTGCCTGTGTGAAATTGGTACGAGATCGGGATATGGGTAGTCGCTCAGGAGCGGTAGGGGTGGGGTGTGTGTGTGTGTGTGTGTGTGTGTGTGTGTGTGTGTGTTTGCGTTTGCATGGGCACGATGGTGACGGGAGCTGTACGTGATAGTAATGACGTATTTACTAAATACGTATTTACACACATATTTAGGTGTGACTGTGCATGTATATGATTGTGACTACATCACTCTGTGCGTGACCATGTGTGTAAGTGTAGTAACAGCAGCGGTGGAGCCAGAAACAGACTATTGTGTTTAGTAACAGTCATTCGTAAATGTGTGGAGAGCAGTTTCTGTGGTGGCCGTTAGGTGGATTGGGTAGGGTAGTGTAGAATGAGGGGAAAGTAATAGGAGACAGTGTAGAGAACACATTCCAAGAGTTTCTCTGTAAATATGAGCAGAGAAATGGAGCAGCAGCTGATGGGGGCAGAGGCCGGGAAATAACGCCTCAGTATGCTGGTGGTAATGAGCCACGAGAGAGGGAAAAAGTTTTAAGGGCAAGTAAGAATGAGTGAGCCAAGCCCAAGAATAAAGCAGGGTAGTGTAGTGTTGCAGAGAATGAGCCATGAGCTCACGTTTTCAAAAAACAAGGGGAAATATCCTGAGATGTGGTGAGTCACATGTAATCGCAAGGCATGAAATTCCAACTTGGAGATTTTCTGGAGGAGGGAGAAAGGTCTGAAAGTAATAAAAGCAAGGAGGATACCTGCCCTGCTTTCATACCCAGTGGCAAGAGTCTGGGGGTGGGGTGGGGGGGGGGGGAAGGGGATGTTGAAAGCCTTCAGAGTCCTCTGGGGAGAGCCAGGTTTCCCTTAGACCCAAAGGTGAAGGGAATATTCAAAGTGGTTGGAGATAAAAGAGGAGTTTGTTATTAATGAATTATGAATTCCAGAGAGCTACTAGAAAGTGTCAAGAGTTAGAGAGGGATGAGAAGAGGGGACATTCAGCCAGTGGGGAGTGCACTGTCTGAAAAGAGAGATTATCAGGGAATCTAGGGCTTCTTATGATGGACACAGGGACAACATGGACACAGGGGATATTGGTGCTTATTCTGCTTGGATTCAAGACTGTTGGACAGGAAGTGATGGGGTAGAAAGAGGTGGATTTTTGAGTATCCCTCAGAAAGAGGGGAGCCAAGGATAGAAGCTTTAAAGATGGTTGGGGTAGGTAGAGTAATGCCCCTGCATAGGGTATAATCCCTGGAACCTGTGAATATTTTGCTTTACAAAGCAACGAAATTAAGTTAAGAACCTTGAAATGAGGGAGTTGTCCTAAGTTATCCAATTAGGCCTAATCTAATCAAATGGATTCTTAAAGTCAGTAAACCTTTCGGATCAGAGGGAGATATGATAAAAGAAGAATGGTCAGAGGTATGCGAAATTGCTGACTAAAGGCAGGGAGCCAATGCCAGTGGCCTCTAGAATCTGGAAAACATAAGGAAATAAATAATTCTCCCTTAGAGCCTCCAGAAAGGAACACAGCCCTGCTGACACCTTAATTTTAGCCCGGTGAGAACCATGTCTGACTTGTACCTAACTGCCCAACTAACTGTAAGATAATAAATTTGTATTGTTTTAAGCCACTATGCTTATGATAATTTGTTACTCAGAAAACTCATATAATGGTATAGCGTCTTAGCCTTTAGTGCTGTGGAGGAGTCTTGAGCCCTATGACGTGAAGGGAACTCAGTCCCTATTGATAAAGTTGAGGAATTCAGGTAAAACACATAGGCCCTCTCTTCACATGTAATTTCCAGTTTTGCTGCATTGTGATTTCTTTTAAGTTTTTAAAAAATATTTATTTTGAAGGAGAGAGCAAGTGAGCAGGAGAGGGGCAGAAAAAGAGGGAGAGAATCCTAAGCAGGCCCCACACTCAGCTTGAAGCCCGATGTGGGCTGAATCTCACCATTGTGAGATCATGACCTGAACTGAAATCAAGAACTAGATGCTTAACCAACTAGAGCCACCCAGGCGCCCTTGCATTGTGCTATTTTTTAACTTTGAAATTTAATGAACTTTTCTTTGTGATCTAATATATGGCCAGTCTGTAGTTACTTACTTGTTTTCCACTTTATTTGTCTTTGATTGATTAAAATGTATTAAAATACTCTATGAATGAAATTTTATCTTATATAACCTATAACTTCTGCTTTAAGTTGCTTCTGTGAGTTGATATATGAGATATTCATATTTATTTATATCATGAATTTTAGGCTTTCGTATTTTAGAATGCCCAAGATCATGGCCCCTGCTTATTATTTTTTATTTGCATTTCCCTTTTCTATATTTCTCCATAATTTGTACAATGAACTTAAAAAAATTTTTTTTTAATGTTTATTTATTTTTGAGAGTGCACATGAGCACAGGAGGGCAGAGAGAGAGGGAGAATCTGAAGCAGGCTCTAGGCTCTGAGCTGTCAGCACAGAGCCCAATGCAGGACTCAAACTCAAAAACTGCGAGATCATGACCTGAGCCGAAGCTGGATGCTTAACTGACTGAGCCGCCCAGCTGCCCCTGTAAAATGAACTTTTTATTCGAGTTTATCATATATAGTCAAGTGTATACATGATAATACAATCAAAACTGTACAGCTTAAGTGAATTACCACAAAGGGAACACCCATAAAATAAAAGCTCAGATGAAGAAGTAAAACATTACCTGCACCCCAGAAATCTCGCTTGTGCTTCTGTTCAGTCAGGAGCTCCCCAAAGTAACCACCATATATTGTCTGTTTTTTAACTTACATATATGTAGAATCATACAGTATGTAACCTTTTTTGTTGGCTTCCTTTGTTCAACATTTTGTCTGTGAGATTCATCCATATTGTGTGTTCACCTTGCTAGGTGCATGTTCCAGTGCATGAATACACCAACTGTATTTGTCTGTTCAATAATTGTCATAGTATTGATGCACATATGTTTTGTTTCATGAATAATGATGCTAGGAGCATGCTTACACTTGTCATTTTGGGTTCATATGTATCCATTCTTTTGAGTCTATTTCTAGGAGAAAAATTGCTGGGTCATAGTGTAAGCGAATCTGTTTAAGCAGATAATCTCAGTTTTCCAAAATAACTGAACTCATCAACAGCGTGTGCAAGTTCCAACTGCTCCCCTTTCTCATTAACACATAGTATTGTCAGACTATAAAATTTTTGTCAATATGGTGGCTATATACTGGCATTGCAGTGCGGTTTTATTAGACTAATGAAGTTGAATGCTTTTGTTTTAATGTCCATGGACCATTTGGATATCTTGGGGAATGCTTGTTCGTGTCCTTTGCCTTTCCTTTTGGGGAGCTGTTCAAATTTGGGGGAGCTTGTCTGTCCTTTTATTGTTGATTCGAGCAAGTTCTTTATTTAGCTTGAATGTGAATCCTTTGTCAGCCATTGTATTGCAAATATCCTCTAATCCATGGTTTGATTTTCACTAGTTCTTTTCTGATGAACAGAAATTGCTTTTTAAAATGTAGTTTTATTTAAAAAATAAATAAATACAAATCAAGAAGTAAATTGTAGTTTTATTTATTATCTTTCCCTTTGTGGTTTGTACTCTCTGTACCCTATTTAAGAAATCTTTCCTGGGGCACCTGGGTGGCTCAGTCGGTTAAGTGTCTGACTTCGGCTCAGGTCAGGATCTCACAGTTTGTGAGTTTGAGCCCTGCGTCATGCTCTGTGCTGACAGCTCAGAGCCTGGAACCTGCTTCAGATTCTGTGTCTCTTTCTGTCTCTGCCCTCCCCTGCTCATGGGCACTCTCTCTCTCTCTCAAAAATAAAATGCATATTAAAAAAAAAAGAAATCTTTGCCTATCCCAGAGGCATGAAGATATTTGTATCTTCTATATTAATATCTTTCACATTTAGGTGTACAAACCTTCTAGAATTGATTTTTGTGTATGTTGTAAGGTAAAGATCAATTCATTTCCCCCTTATAGATATTCAATTGACTTGGCATCATTTGTTGAAAAGTCTGTCTTTCCTCCCTGATAATCTCTGCTCTGAAATCTACCTTGTCTCGTATTAATGTAACCACTCTAGCATCCTTTTGATTATGATTTCCATGGTATATCTTTTGCCATCCTTTTACTTTTAACCTTTTTATACCATTATATTGCAGATAAACTGACATCTTGAAAATAATCAGCCTTTCATCTCATAAATGTGATAAATTCCTCCATTCATTTAGATGTTCTGCAATTTCACTCTATTGTTTGTAGTAATTGATGCAGAGGCCGTGTACTTATTTTGTTAAGTTTATAAGTATTTGAAAATTTTGTTGCTATTGTAAAAGCTGTTATTAAAAAAAAATTTTTTTTAATGTTTATTTATTTGTTTTTGAAGGAAAGAGAGAGCATGAGTGGGTGAGAGGCAGAGAGAGAGGGAGACAGAATCTAAGGCAGGCTCTAGGCTCTGAGCTGTCAGCACAGAGTCCGACGTGGGGTTTGAACCCATGAGCAATAAGATCATGGCCTGAGCCGAAGTCAGACGCTCAACCGACTGAGCCACCCAGGTGCCCCAAAAACTGTCATTTTAAATCTAACTTTTAATTTCCTAATTTTTGCTTGTAAGTTGAAATGTAGTTGACATTTTACTCTCTTTGACTTCATGTTTTTATTCTTAAATATTTCTGTATTTCTACTAATGACTTGGCTGCTTTAAATGAAATCCTTTCTCTCTCAGTTATTATAAATGAGGCAATCAGTGAACTTGTCTCTTTTCCATTTTGTAAGCTTTATCCCAATATTAGTTATTGCTGTAAAACATACTACCCTAAAAATCAATAAAACTGTATTATCTTAACACCATTTTTGCAGATCAGGAACTTCGAAGTGGCTTAGCGTGAAGTCTCTGGCTTAGTGTCTCACAAAGTTGCAGCCAAACTCTTGGCCAGGCCACAGTCATCTGAAAGCATGACCGAGGCTGGAGGATCACTTTCTAAGATGATTCCCTCACTTGGCTATTGGCAAAAGACCTCAGTTCCTCTCCATGTGGACCTCTGTAAGGCTGCTATAGTGTCCTTGTGACATGTCATACAGCTTTCCCCAGAGCAGAAAGACAGCAAGAGTATGTACGGTAGAAGCCATAATGTCCTTTTTGACCTATCCTCCTCCATCGTTCCCACAATATCTTCTTGGTACATAAATCTGCTCTATTCAATGCAGGAGGCAACTACACAGTGTTAATACCAAGTAGTAGATAACCTTTGGGGACCATTCAGCATACTGGTACCATAATCTCCATCTTATTTTTTAATTTAGATTTGCTCTTAAATGTGTTCGGCAGTAACGCCAAATATGTCCTCCAGTAATTTAGAAAACACTCCTGGGAACAATATTCCCTAAGTTCGTGCAGCATAAAACTTTTTATATCCTTTATACTTGAAGGACAGCTTGGCTGCATATAAAATCTTTGACTCTGGGGGCCCCTGGGTGACTCTGGAGGCACCTGGGTGGCTCAGTTGGTTAAACGTCCGTTTTTTTGCCTTGGGTCATGATCTCACAGCTCCATGATCACGCAACTCCTGGGTTCTGGCCCCCTGTGGGCTCTGTGCTGAGAGCTTGGAGCCTGGAGCCTGCTTCGGATTCTCTCTCTCTCTCTCTCTCTCTCTCTCTCTCTCTGCCACTCCCGACTTGCACTCTGCCTCTCTCAAAAATAAATATACATTAAAAAAAAATTTTTTTAATTCTTTGATTCTATCATTTATTTTCCCACAAGTATACTGGAGAGACTAACCTCACTATTTGGGGAACTGAATTTAGTGGAGAAGTCTAATGACAACTGAATTTCCTTTTTCTCATGGGTAACTTGATATTTTTATCTTGATTTCCCATGGGTTTTAGCCTAATTTATTAAGAAATGTTTATTAAGAAATTTTATTAAGACTCAAAATGAACATTTTGAGTCCTTTCTCTCTGCATATGGGGTGTCTTTTCATTATGTATATTCATGCTTTGTTTCAGGAAATTATTTTTTAATGTTAAAAATGTAGTTTTTAATATTTGTTCTCTTCCTTGATTTGGATTTCATCTGTAGGGATCTGCTTAGTTACAGGTTGGATTGTCTCTGACTTTCATTGTTTTCTTCCAATAATTGTTATCTCTTTCTTTGTTTCATTTTGTTCCATTCACTAATTTCTGTATTCTTTGTCCATGCTACACTTTCTATATTTGTCATACCTTGTGCTTCTTGTAGTTTATTCTTTGTTCCTAAAGTGGTTTTGCCTGTGTTCTCTTTCATACTTGAATTCTACTAACTCTTGTATATAGTCTATTCATCATTTCTTCCCCATTCCTGAGATCATTGTAACATTTGTGCATGTAGTCTTGCCTCAGAGCTGTGATTGTATCATCAAATATTTTTTTACTCATAGTGGAATGTTAGGTAATACTTCTAATATTCTCTGATGTTTTTTTAGGCAGTTTTCTTTATACTAATGGGAATTCTGGCATTCATTTCAAACTTATATCTAACAATATCTTTAGACACAGTACTTCTAATTTTGTGTGTGTGTTTGTTTGTTTGTTGGAATGTGATAGATTACCTCAGAATAGCTGTCACTGGTGCTTTCCCCTGAAAAGGTAGTTTTTAGGTTCTTCTGCTCAAGAGTTCCCTCCTCTGTTACTGTAGAAGACAATTTCTTTAAAATGTGGTTCCTCTGAACAACCAGGTTTTCTTTGTTGTTCAGAATGTAACCTGGTTCAGGAGGACTCCTACTATCAGTTCTGAGTTCCCCAGTGCCTTCTCTGCTGCAATTAAAGAATACGGCCAATCCCCCAACTTATTTGATGAGGCCAGTACTACCCAGATACCAAAACTAGGCAAAGCATATCTCATAAGAATGAGTTTAAAAATCCTCAACAAAATACTTGCAAACCAAATCCAGCAACCTATAAATGCACTTATACAATATGACCAAGTGGAATATATCCCAGCGTTGTCTGAACATCCAAAAATCAATTAATGTGATACATTATATAAATAGAATAAAACCCAAAAACTACAGGGTCATTTTAATAGATACAGAAAAAACATTTGACAAAAGCCAGTACCTTTTCATTATAAAAATACTCTATAAACTAGGAATTAAAGGGAATTTCCTTGACTTGATATAGGGCACCTACAAAAATTCCATACTTAGTAGTGAGTATCTGAATGTTTTCCCCCTAAGATCAGGAATAAGAAAAAGAATGGCTGCTTTTGCCACTTCTATTCAATATTGTAGAGATTTTACAGGGCAGTTAGACAAGAAAAAAGAAATAAAAAGCATCTATATTGGGAAAGAAATAAAACTCTCTATTTACACATGACATGATTTTTTAAATATAGAAAATCTTAAGGAATCCATATACAGAAAAACCATGAGAACTAATAAAGGAGCTTAGAAAAGTTTTAGGATACAAAGGACGCCTGGGTGGCTCAGCTGGTTAAGCATTCAACTCCTGATTTCGGCTCAGGTCGTGATATCACAGTTTCGAGATTGAGGGTCAGGCTCTGTGCTGGTTGCTGAGCCTGTTTAAGATTCTCTTTTTACCTTAGGGGCGCCTGGGTGGCTCAGTCGGTTTCAAGCCCCACGTGGGACTCTGTGCTGACAGCTCAGAGCCTGGAGCCTGCTTCAGATTCTATGTCTCCCTCGCTCTCTGCCCCTCCCCCACTCATGCTCTGTCTCTCAATAATAAATAAACGTTAAAAAATTAAAAAAAAAAAATTCACTCTTTCTGTCTTCCTCTGCCCCTCCCCTGCCCCTGGGGTAAAAAAAAGGTTTTGGATACAAGATCAATAGATAAAAATCAAGTGTATATTTATAAACTTGCAATGAAGAATCCAAAAATGAAATTAAGAAAATAGTTCCATTCACAATAGCATCAAAAAGCGTAAAATGTTTAGGAATAAATTTAATTGGTGAAGTGTAAATCTCATAGTCTGAAAACCATAAAACAGGTATTCAAACAAAAACTTGTACATGAAAGTTCATAGCAGCATATTTATAATAGTCAAAAGGTGGAAACAGCCCAAATGTCCATTAACAGATGAATGGGTAAAGAAAATGTGATCTAGGTCATACAATGGAATATTATTCAGCCACAGAAAGGAATGAAATACTGATACATGCTACAACTTGGATGAACCTTGAAAGCATTATGCTAAATGAAAGACACTAGTTATAGTAAGTTCACATATTATAAGATTCCATTCATATGAAAGTCCAGAATAATCTACAGAGACAAAAAGTAGATTAGTGGTTACTTAGGACTGAGAGAGAGGAGAAGAGAGAATGAGGACTTGGATTTTGGTTTGGGCCAGGATTTCTGCAGACTCCCTCTGACCTTTCTTCAGGGAAGAAAATGGAATTCTTAGTCCATTTGAAAGCTCTGAGGAAAACCTGACCTCTCACGATTCCTTCCCTCTAGCTCTGCTTTCTCAAGACTGTGCTTCACCAAGAGAGGAATCTAGAAGACTGAGTCTTAGAATTTTAAGTCATGGCCCATGTGAGTTGGAATTGCCTCTTTCCAAAAATTATAACCATTTATATCAAATCATATGAGCATTTTTATTTCTTATCCTTAAACTGCTTACTTAAGTCACTATTCAGTGTGGTAAGTGATAGCTGGGAAACAGTCCACTGCCTTCCCTAGGTGTCCCTCTTCTGTCCAACATGGCATTCAGCACCTCCTGCATCCTAATACTCTGACAGAGCACTGAAGGAGGAGAAATATTTTGCCTTAAAGGAAATAGTAGAGACTTTCTTTTCAAATCCGTGGCTTGACAAAGTGGAACTGAGTGGCTAAACAGGATACACTACATGAAAGCTTTTATTTACTCTGTAGAATGGGATATATCGATTATTAAAGGTGAGAGTTGGTAATGGTTGGTATTCATTTTAGTATGTGGCACTTTATCATGGCTTTTAAATAGAGGGTATGATGGAAGGTTAATAAGTTCAGAGAGATCAGGGATCTTGCCAGGAAATCAATGAGAGATTAATATTAATAAGACATGTGCTGATTGTCACTACTTAGCCTAGAGCCCAGAGATTTTATACATTCCCACAGAAAATGGTATTCTCCACAGAAAATGATACTCAGTTAGGGAGTGTATCTCTTCCAAGAATCCTTTCAATTTCAGCTAATAGAAAATTCAACTAAAAATAGCCTAAGGAGGAAGGGAAACTTTTGGCACATAATAAATCTGGAGTTAGTCATTTAAGCCTGGTGTGGCATCCCTGTGGTATCAACAAAGAACTCATGATTCTGGACTGTCATCCTGTTGTCTGCTATTTGTCACGGAAAGGTCATAAGGATGTTGTGACTTAACAACAGGAGGTTTTAAGAACATATAGGCATTCAGCTTCCATGTCATTTCCCCCCGTCCCCCATACTACAGGCAGCCAACTTCAGTTTTTTGCTCAGTGAGTGTCCCACTTCCTACAGTGCCCTTTTTCATTTGTGTCCCTTCTACCTAAAAGATTTCTTTTAATTTCACCATTGATGCTTGGGTTTGTTGTTTCAGCAGTTGATGATGTTCAGGGATATAGCTGTAGACTTCTCTCAAGAGGAGTGGGAGTGCCTGGACTTGGAACAGAGACATTTGTACAGAGATGTGATGTTGGAGAACTACAGCAACATGATCTCACTGGGTAAGATTCACAAACTGACCCCAGAACTTTCTGCTTTCTACATTGTGAATTTTTAAATTGTCTTTCAAGTGTCTAGGGGAATGTCTGACTTCTTTCTGGAAAAATGGCTTACACTCTGTAAATTTGGTTCTAGTGATCCTCAGTGGGAACATCCACCCTCTCCATCCTTTGGAAATACTTTATGCTTTTTTCTTGCTCTTCCTATAAGTGTTTTTCTTCCTTCATAACTAAGGGACTAGATGCAAAATTTGAAACCTCTACCATTTGGTCATTTCTTGTTTCTTATCTCTAATCAGGACTTTGCATTTATCAGCCAGATGTGTTCTGTTTACTGGAGAAGGGAAAAGAGCCCTGGATATTTTTACAGGATGAGACAAGAGGACATTGCCCAGGTGAGTGATGGTTGAGCCAGCACAGGAACACCATCATTGCAGCTAAGAGCCCAGATGTTTATTGAGGCAGCACCATCTCCGAAATATTGGTCTCAGTTTTCTTCCTCAGGGAATAAAAACCCATGGACAAAAGCCTGAGACCTAGAGCCAAAAGTAACCTTTTCAGCATGAATTTCCAAATGACCCTTCACCTCCAAATTCCACTCCCAATTCAGTCCTCTTCATTTTCTTTTCCTCATATTATAAAAAGGTGTCATTCTTTTTCTCCAGTAGTCAATTTATTAATGCTTTGAGTTTCTTTCTCTCTTTTTTTTTCATTTAGATATTTGTAAATGTCTTCATTTAGATATTTGTAAATTTCTAAAAAAAATTTTTTTTTTAATTTTCCCTACTCAATCTTGTATTTTTCTTACTCTGCCTAAATTCTCCTTGGTTCTGTATTTCTTGCACTCATTAATTCATTCTTTTAACTAACATCTATTTTCCAATTTCATTTTAGGATAAGAAAGGTTAAAGAGTATATAATCTATTAAGAAATTTGTATTTTTTTTTTGACTGGAATATGTCCATAAATTTAAGCAAAATAGGCTCTAAATTAAGAGAAGATGTAATAGGCTGCTTAGTTGAAAATCAGGAATGTAGGGGAAAATGGCTTCTAGCTATAGTGAATAGGAAGTGGCAGAAGAGAGGTTAAGGCTAATGGAGGACAACAAAGAGAATGCAATGTCATAAAAGTCCTAGCAGTCAAGAGGAAACAAGGGGTATATTTGGCAAGTTGAGGTTAATTAATGAATTTTCTATTATGAGCAAGACTCAGATTGAAATAACATACTCTTGGAGCTTCTTTTTTATTTGAAATACCGAGGAAAGAAAATAAATTTTATTTCCTTACTAGACTCATGTTTGTAAATTCCAGAAACTATGTTTTGTGTTTTAAAATTGTTCTTTTTCTGAACTATTGATACTGCAACAACTTGAATGAATCTCAAGGACATTGTGCTGAATGAAAAATGCCAACTCCAAAGGTCACATGCCAAACGAATCCATTTATAGAACGTTCTGGAAATCACTAAATTATAACCATTGAAAACATATTAGTGGTTGCTAGTGGTTAGGGATGAGCATGGGAGAGTGATGGTGGTGATTATGGCTATAAAGAGGGAGCACAAGAGGTAAAATCGGTGTAGTAGTGGTCTTGGTCTGTGTCTTGATTGTGGTGGTGTTTACAGGAATCCACATATGTGATGAAATGATATAACTATACATATGCGTTGTGCCAATATCAGTTTCATGGTTTTGATATTGTGCTTTATGTAAGATGTATTCGTTGGACAAAACTGGGTAAAGGGTACTGTTGCAACTTCTTGTGAACTTATAATTACAGTTGACCCTTAAACAACTCAGGGTGTTTCGGGGCACCGACCCTTGCACTGTCAGAAATTCATGTATAAATTTTGACTTTCCAAAAACTTAACTACTAGCAGCTTACTGTTGACTGGAAGTCTTACCAATAGCATAAATTAACACATACTTTATATGTTACATGTGTTATATAATGCTTCCTTAAAGTAAGCTAGAGAAAAGAATATGTTATTAAGAAAATCATATTCAAGAAAAATTAATTTACAGTACTGGAAAAAAATCTACATATAAGTGGATCCATGCAGTTTAAACCTGCATTGTTCAAGGGTCAACCATATTTCAAAATAAAAGCTTTTGTAACATATTCTGGTCCCTAAGATCTATGCAATTTTATTTTATATTTTTATTTCCTAAACACTGTTATGTGCTTTTAAAATTCTGGTTAAATTATAAAATTTTCCATACTATAAATGTAAAATTTTCACATACTATAAATGTACTATTATATATTAAGGTTATTCTGTATTTCTTGTTACTAAAGTTATAATTCTTAGTACACATCAATTATTCATGGGTTTTTTTCCACATTGGATGATGGTTGTGTCTCAGATATGAAATTCCTTGGCCAAAGGATTTAAAGTTAGAATACAATGTGCCCAATTAATTTAAGATAGTTAATTTATTTGTCATTAAAAAAGTTACTTTAAATCATAGAAAATTATGTGAATACCTTAAACTATATTTATTTACAACCCATAACCATTTACCCGTGTTTCATTATAGGGCCAGGGCATGCTCTCCCTAATTGGAGTTCTGCCTATTCTCATATTAACCACACTAGTAATTCATTCTCCTAATTTTTTGGTTTCTGTTTTGAATAAGAATTTAGTTAATCTTACTGTGGAATCTTTTCCCCCAGTCTTTATAATTGACTCCAAGCTACTAAAATAAAATTTGTAGCCTTCTTAAATGAGTTTTTTTAGAGTATTCACTTAGTTTTCATAAAAAACAATCTTTCTTTCATATTTCTTTATATAATGATACTAATATATACAAGTTAAAATGTCAAAAACAGTTGGTATAAACAGGTTGGGAAACAAATAGCAGATTCATGGTAAACACATGGATATCTGGGACGTAGCTATGACTTGAATGTATTTCTATATTGTGGAAATTAATACTTATGTTTTCAGAAGGATCAGAGGGCATTGGTTCACATGAAGGTCAGGGATGGTATCAGTTTCAACGTAGTCTCACTACAAATGAGCTATTTTTATTTTTTTTAATGTTTATTTTTCAGAGAGGCAGAGTGCAAGCAGGGGGAGGGACAGAGAGAGAGGGAGACACACAATCTGAAGCAGGCTTCAGGCTCTGAGCTGTTGGCACAGAGCCCGATGTGGGACTCAAACTCCCTAACTGTGAGATCATGACCTAAGCCAAAGATGGATGCTCAGCTGACTGAGCCACCCTGGTGCCCCCAAGTGAGTTATTTTTAAGTAGAGACTTCTAATAGTTTAATAGTTTAAAGGCTATTGATTTCTAGGGAGGATGGATATTTCTTGTTTACTGAATTACTGGTTGTATTTATTTGATAAATGTCTGCTGTGTGCTTGATCTATCCTTACCATTTGTTGGCTTAATATTTTGTATTTTTGGTGTGAGTGGGCATTCACATAAAAGAAACACTAATACACTAATACCCAGTTAGGGTGGCCAGAAGAATATTTATCTTTATTTTCTTTAAGACTTTAGTTTTATTTTGGTCCTAAAATTTTTGCTTTACAACTTAAGATAAAACTGAAAAATAATAAGCTGCATATATTTGAAATCTGCAGTTTGGTCTGTTCTGACATTATGTTATGTACATGAAATAATCACCATAATCAAGAAAAATATACTTCAGTTACTGCCAGATTTTCCTTGCGCCCCTTTGCCATTCATTCCCCTTTCTACTCCCATCTTTGCGAGATCACTACCTGCTTTTTGTAACTAGATTAGTTTATATGCTCTAGAGTGTTACATAAATTGCTATACAATGTATATTTTCTTCCTTTTTGCTAGCCTTGTGTCTTTTGCTAGCATGATTTTGAAATTCATCTGTGTGGTTGCATGTATCAATAGCTTATTTGTTATTTCTCTGTAGTGTTCCATGTATGGCTATACTTTATTCATTCATTCACCTGTTCATGAAATTTGTTCTGAAAATTCTCAGCCATTATCTTTTCAAATATTGCTACTTCTCCCATTCTTCCTCTCTTCTCCCTTTAAGCTTCCATTTACATTTACATTTAATCTTCTAACTGAATCTGTCATAATGCTTCTGTTAGGACTTTTCCAACCTTTTTCTCTTGGAGTTTTTCTTTTGACTTGTATTGGTTTCTTTTTCTTTCTTTTTTTTTTTTTTTTTTTTTTTTAACTTGTATTGGTTTCTTGTTCTCTGCTAAAATGATTAATTTTGTTTTTAGCTTTTTGAGCATAGTTACTTTTAAACCCTGTCTCATAACTCCAATATCTAGAGTGCTTTTAGGTGTATTTCTACTATTGTTTCTGTGGTCTGTTTACATTCATATTGTCTGGTTACTTATTTAATTTTGTGCCAGACAGTGTTTTCAAAATGGTAAAACTAATGCCCAGGATACCTTCCTTTATAGAGGATTTCTATTTGCTTCTCTCAAGTACCTGAAGGCATTAACATTTTGGTTGCTATCTTAATCCATCACCCTCCTTAGATAGTTTGAAACTGAACTATAGTTCCTGTGTAGGTCTGCCTCTGTTTTACTCAAGTTTCTTATTTCTAGCCTTTCAGTTATAACAGCATGAGGAATGCAGACAGACCCTGGATACTAATCTCTGCCACCTTAGCCCTGAGATGTCATAAATTCTCTCAGTCTCTAAGCCAAATGCTAGTGCCAATACAATCTGAATAGTAAAAATTGGCTGAGCCTTTTCAGTATATCAAATAATGTCATAATATTTTCTTATTTTGTTCATCTAAAATATTTTACCAGTAAGTTTGACAACACATAGAGATTTGGTTAGAGATGTTTGTTTTCTTGTATAAGTTTTAAAGTTTTTTTTGCCATTGATGTCTTTAATTTACTGGTAGTTTTTGTTTGTATATAGTATAAAGAAGAGTTATAATTTTTTCCCCACACAGTTATAGTGAAACACCACTTGTGGAATAATCTTATTCCTTCTGTCATAATCTTAAGTTTCTGCGTTGTTTCTGAGTCCTTGATTGTCTTCCACTGGGTTATATATAGAGATACTATTTGACCAGAAATATGTAAAAATTCTTGACACGGCTGAGAACCTACTCATGGGTGGTTTTTTTTTTTTTCTTTTTAATATAAATTAGAAGTGATTCTAGTAGGCACTATTTTATTTTTTCCAGCTATGTTCACTTGTTTAGTTCAGGCTCAGGATAAGCAGCAAGTTAGGTTTCACCAAGAAGAGATGTATAAAGAGTCATAATTAAGGACCTGGAATGTAAATGGAAGTGAGAAAAATCGGAGGGTGATATAGAGTAAAAATGTAGTAGGATCATTATTTCTAACTTTCATGTTTGTGCTGTGTTTGGGGTGTCCCATAGCTTGTTTATTAAATTAAGAATATGCAGATCGTGACCTGCTTAATGAGGAGGCACAAGCCACCCACACAGGGTTGGCAGGTAGCTCCCTCAGCATCCAAGCTTCTACTTTGGAGAAGTGAAAATGCTGGAGTCATTGTGATTGAAGGCACAGGTTTAATACATTTACACAAGGGAAGTTAAATCACAAGATTTATTACTTATGAATTGTAGAAATTGGGGCAGGGGCACACAGTGAGCTGTGGGAAGGAAAGTCCTCCATCCCAGGTCATGAGCAAGTAGGAGATAAGAAAGCAGAGTAGCAAGCACCTTACTTAGAAGGTAGTTGGGGTCGAGGTCACTAAACTTTTTGTGGGCTCAACGCTATGTGGCTATTTTTAAAGTGACTGGGAAAAACCACGCAAGAACTCATGGTGGGAATCCTAAGCTCAGATCTTTATCTAAATGCTGAGGTTCTGGGTGTGGGCAGGGTTGTCATACTGTAAGATGCCTAGGCAGCATCTCAAAGTAACTTTTCTCATCACATTCTATTTAATCTGAGGAATTTATTTTAATGTCTTTGATTTATATTCATTTGATATTTCATTTATCTTAAATGCCTTGCCTGTAATAATTAGCACAGTAATAATAATCATTTTCTAGTAGTTGTTTATGTGTGAGATACTGTTAAACCATTTCCAGTCCCCTCCGTTTTTCTTCTCTAATCGTTAATCATCATCATCATCGTCATCATCATCATCATCATCATGTACTACTTGTGTGGTGCTTTTTCTGTGTTAGGCACTTTATAAAAATTGTATGTTTTCCCAACCCTCTCAATAAATCTCTTAAAAAAAATATATTAATGTCCCTATTTATCATATGGAAAAATAAGAGCTCAGTGAAGCTCAGTAATTTTCTCATAACCTAAAGATGGTGTTAGTGAACAGAACTGAGCCTGAAACTGTGGTCTGTCCTTTTTCCACTACAATACACTACTACTTATACATGTAACTGAACTGCCTCTCAACTTCTTCAGTCACTGCTAGAGTACTTGCTCAGTTCTCACCTCTCTCCTCCCAAGAAAAATTTGTAGCATAAGCACATGACAATTTCATCAAATCCTAGCACATATCAAAAATGAGTCACACAGGGGTCCTACTTATTCTTAGCTCATGCCAGACTCCTTGCCCTTGACAAAACTTCTCAAAGTATTTTCCTTTTTGAACTATTACCCATAATTATGTCCTTTAACCTAAATGCAACATACCTGTGTTACTGAGTTCCTGCTCTTCTGTTAACTCTAGACCAGACAACTTCCCACATATAAGACTGATACTCTTATTTCCCAACATTACTGTTTTTAAGCTCGGAATTATGTAAGATATTCATTGTAGTATCTTGCATAGTATTTGAAATTTGTAAATATTTTGTGAAATATTTTCAGTGGCCTTGGATAGAAGGGAAAGGAAGAGAAGACCTGTTGGAAGGGCCTGAAAGCATAAAGCAGAATGGTTGAGCAATACTATAAACTCAAGAATAAAGAAAACAAAAGCACCTTGGTTGAAGTCATGTGACAAAAAGATGGCTTGGTTTTATACAGTGGAGGAAATGAGCAGGGTGAAGTCTTTAAGTGTGCAAAGGCAAATTGAAGCATAATTAAGTAGCTGTAATTACATTTCTGCATATTTGTCTTTGAGTTAGTTTAGATATGCTCTTATTTCATCCTATTTGTACAGAAAGTAATATGGAAGCAGGATATTCAGTAAACATGGAAGGGATTAGACAGTGCAATGTGTTATGTTGTTCTCACATGACTAAATGATCCCAGTTGTGCTTCCTGGTACCTGGTTTTTGTAATATTATCCTTTATTCATCCTAAATTCCCCCTACTCAACTTTTTTTGTTTGTTTTATAGTGTATTTTTTACAGAATTATTTTTTTAATGCCTGACATATGCTGAGGGTTGATTTATCATACTGAGTGAAACAGTTTTATCTTTACATTGGCTTTCCATGATTGGGTGGTACCCGATAATTATTTTCTTAAATTGAATTGCTCAGGTGAATTTGACCAAAACAAAGGTTTTGGGTTTTGTTTTGTTTTGTTTTTTTCCTTGAGAGAGAGAGTAGGGGAAGGACAGAGGGGGAGAGAATCTTAAGCAGGTTCCACCCCCATCATGGAGCCCAATGCAGGACTCAGTCTCACAACCATGAGATCATGACCTGAGCTGAAATCGAAAGTTGGACGCTCAACCGAATGAACCACCCAGATGCCCCTAAAACAAAGCTTTTATATATCGAAACACCCACCTCAACTTTTATTAGTTCTCTTAAATTTCTATTTATTTTCCACCTTTTTTTCATATCACCCAGAATTTGAGAATTTCTTAAGCCATTCACTTCTTGTGTGCTTTATGTATTTTAAGATTTACTTCTTATATCTACATTGGAGGTTTTATTTCTTTTTGAACAGTAAAACAGTAGGAATTTACCTTCTTATCTTTCAGACATGCCGTTCAGATGTCAAACCAAGGAGTTATCACAAAAAAGTGTTACTTTTGAGAGAGAATTATCTCAATTGGAAATCTGTAAAAAACACAACCTTGAATATTCATGTTTTAGGGCTGATTGGGAAAGCAAAGGTCAGTTTGAAACACAACAGGAAAATCAGGAAGAATGTTTAAAGCAAGTTATACTCATCGATGAAAAAATGTCCACTTTTAACCATCACACAGCTCACAGACATGATACAGGAAAGAAACTGAATGAATTTAAAGAGAGTGCGAAAGCCTTTTGTTCTGGCTCGGACTGTGATCAACATCAATTAATTCACACTGGTGAGAGATTTTGTGAAGATAAAGAATATGAGAAGACCTTTCTTTCTGATTCAGAACTTACTCAATATCAGACAGTACACTCTGCCAAGAAAACATATGAATGTAAAGAATGTGGGAAGGCTTTTAGTTTGCGTTCAAGTCTTACTGGTCACAGGAGGATTCATACTGGTGAAAAACCTTTTAAATGTAAGGAATGTGGGAAGTCCTTTAGATTTCACTCACAACTTAGTGTTCATAAGCGTATTCATACTGGTGAGAAATCTTATGAATGTAAACAATGTGGGAAAGCCTTTAGTTGTGGCTCAGATCTTACACGACATCAGAGAATTCATACCGGTGAAAAACCTTATGAATGTAATGAATGTAGAAAGGCCTTTAGTCAGCGATCACATCTTACTAAACATCAGAGAATTCACACTGGTGAAAAACCTTATGAATGTAAGCAGTGTGGAAAAGCGTTTACTCGTGGTTCACACCTAACTCAACATCAGAGAACTCATACTAGTGAGAAATCTCATGAATGTAAGGAATGTGGAAAAGCCTTTATTCGTGGTTCAAATCTTGCTCAACATCAGAATGTTCATGTTGGTAGGAAACCCTATGAATGTGAGAAATGTGGAAAAGCCTATATCTGGAGTTCGCACCTTGCTAGACATCAACGAATTCATAATGGTAGGAAACCTTATGAATGTAAGCAATGTGGGAAGACATTTATTTGGGCCTCCTATCTTGCTCAACATGAGAAAATTCATAATGAGAGGAAACTCTATGAATGTAAGGAATGTAGAAAGACCTTTCGTCATGGCTCAGAGTTTAATCGGCATCAAAAAATTCATACTGGTGAAAGAAACTATGAATGTAAGCAATGTGGAAAGACCTTTTTTCGTGGTTCAGAACTTAATCGACATCAGAAAATCCACACTGGAAAGAGACCATATGAATGTGAAGAATGTGGAAAAGCCTTTCTCTGGGGTTCACAACTTACTCGACATCAGAGAATACATACTGGTGAGGAACCTTATGTATGTAAAGAATGTGGGAAATCTTTTATCTGGGGTTCACAGCTTACACGACATAAGAAAATTCATACTGATACAGAATCATATGAATGTAAAGAAAGTAGCCAGATCTTTAGTCCTCATCCATATTTTACTGAACAGAAAATTCACAATGGTGAGAATCTCTATCAATGGAAAGACTATAGGAACACCTTTAGTCAGGACTCAGACTTTGCTCAACACCAGGATATTTACACTTTTGAGAAATCCTATGAATGTAAAAATTTTGAGACATTTTCTCCAAGCTCTCATCTTATTTCACTTTTGTGAGGTCTTAGAATATAAAAATATAGGAAGTCTTTATTCATAACTCCTTAATTGATGTCAGTTAATTCCTTCTTTTGAGGAACTCACAAGTATAAGTAATATTGGAAGAACATTTGACAGAGCACACAACACACTAAATAGCAGAGAATTCATAATGCAATCTATATTAATATAGGAAAGCATTTACTGATTGGTTTTCCATTTGGAATATCAGGGTAAAACCCTATGAAAAAGATGACACTGTGATTCTCTTGAATCATTCTTAAAAGCATTCTCCACATCATCGCTACTACTCTGCATAGAATTTAAATCTAACTCACATAGGGAAACCTTCCATTCCTATTAAATTTTGTTATAGTTCCACAAAATTATACCAAAGGTGAATTTCTGTTACATAATTAATCTTGGAAAGCCTTGAGCTGTCTCATGCAGTTTATTTGGCATGTCTTAGTTTCAACACCTCTTATCTTTGTTTTTTTTGGAAAGTAACTTGAATCTGTGTTTCCTTATTTGATTACAAGGGTTAAATGAGCTTGATGACTTCAATGACTTAATAACCATCATTAATATTAGTGTTAGACAACTTCTATGAGAGGAAGACCTTAACAATATAATGAATGTAGACAAATATGCCATCTATATGTGTGTCTTATTGAACAGCAGGATGCTAATTCTGAAGAAAAACCAGTCAAACGGAAGGGAAGAAAGCTTTGAATCAGTATTAAATTCATTTGCTGCATAAAAAAATTCATACTATAAAGAAAGCTTTATGGTTTTAATGAAAGTGGAGTTGTTGAATGCTCACCAGTGGTTTTTTTTTTTTTTTTTTTTTTTTGGTTTTGTTTTTAAAGGCATTTAGAAATGATTTGTCCCTAACAGATTTCTAAAGCCAAATGTCATATCCATTTTATCACCACAATGACAATTTATTTTTTTTAAGTTTATTTCGAGAGAGAAAGCATGAGCAGGGTAGGGGCAGAAAGAAGAGAGAGAGACAGAGAGAGAGAGACAGAGAGAATCTCAAGCAGGCTCCCCACTGTCAGCAAGAGCCCCATGTGGGGCTCAATCTCATGAACTGTGAGATCATGACCTGAACGAAAATCAAGAGTCAGATGCTTAACTGACTAAGCCACCCAGGTGCCCCTGAAATTTAGAAATTAGAAAATAGCCAAATGAATTCTGATCTCTTGGAAATTTAACACTACATTTATAAATTATCAAAGTAACGAGCAAATCAAAAGTGAAATTACAGGCTTATTTAGATGTGAATGATAACAAAACTCCTATATGTCAAATCCTATGAACATGACCATGGCAGCTCTCGATGGAAATTACTCTTATGTATGTAACAAAGAAAATTGAGGGAAGTTTACTTCTTGTCACCACTGTATTTCCAGCACTTATAACAGTGCCTGTCATATTGTAGAGTCCAAGTATTTGTCAAATTAAATAATGATTACTTAACAAGCTAAAGTAAGAGCTAATGCCCCAATGGGCATTTGAATTGATAGAAATGTTTTTTTCTTAATTTTTTTTATGTTTATTTATTTTGAGAGAGTGTGTGTGAGCAGGGGAGGGGCAGAGAGAGTAGGAGAGAGAAAGAATCCCGAGCATTCTCTGCACTGCCAGAGCAGAGCCTAAGGTGGCGCTTAAACTCACGAACCATGAGATCATGTCCTGAGCCAAGATCAAGAGTCGGATGTTTAACCAACTGAGCCACCCAGGTGCCTCTGAATTGATGGAAAGCTTTATTTAACGAAAATAAAGAAAAATTCATGGAATAAATAACAATACAGAAGGTTTTTTATTTTAAGTCAAAATGTTTCTTGGTAGCAATCCCTTAACATTATCATAAGAAAGGAGAACTGTGGTACATGTTTTAGAGGGTATTTTTAATGGCAGTATAAAGAGATATAAACCTTACTAGAAACAAATTTTAAATACAATATAGTTTGTTTTCTAGGAAAATAGATTATTAAATTTCAAGAGTAACTAAAAGGGGCCAAAAAATTTAACAGTTAGAAAAAATAATCTTTATAACTCATGTAGGAGTACAGGCTGCTCCCTGAAGAAACAAATCCTATGGAAAAATTGCTAGCAGATGCTAAAAGACTCACGTAATTCTGATAACAAAATTAGATGTGGAGTAGCCCTTGAACAACAAATTCCAGAAGAATTTTACTCATGAACATACGTGACAAAAACTAATACAGGGGCACCTGGGTGGCTCAGTCAGTTAAGCATCTGTCTTTGGCTCAGGTCATGATCTCACAGTTCAGAAGTTCAAGCCCCACATCAAGCTCTGTGCAGAAAGTGCGATGCCTGTTTGGGATTCTCTTCTCCCTGTCTTTCTGCCTCTCCCCCACTTGTGCTCACTCCCTCTTTCTCTCTAAAAACAAAAACAAAAAACTAATACAATAGTCAAATGATGTTTACCCAGAATGTTTAAACTCTGACCTAGATAAGTGATAATTCTGTAGTTTATGCATAACAGCAAGGTGTATCATTGATGAAGATGTACTTTACCAGTTCAGCACTTAATTTATTCTAAGGGTATTTTCTTGATACCTTTTAGTATTATATAAGTTAAAGAATATTGAGTTTATGTACATATATGTAGCACATAATTCAGTTCTTTAACAGTAGTTAAACAGTATTAGGGAACATACTTCCCTCTGAAATTATTGTCTTCTGTGGAATTTCTCAACTCATGTGGGGAAAGTGAAATTTTTTTGTTATATTACTTTATTGTAATAAACGAGCCATTTTCATTCATGCTATTTTTGTTAAGGTGATGATTACACTGAGAAATGTAACAGCTTTCTGGACGTCCATATACAGATAACTATGGCCATTCCTTTTTCTTTTGGCCTAGACTTCTGTGTTGAGTTTAGTATCAGTGTGCATATCTGGTGCTCTTGTCTCCTTCATTGTGAATTCCTGGATCTCCTTGAATGCCTGAGGTACGTGTTTCTTGAACCCCTTTCCATTGGTATGTTTGTGAATTTTGATAATGTCTTCTCTAGTCTACCATAGAGATAACAAATTCTTTAGTCATTCCCTAACCACCTTTCTTTGCAGGAACCATTCTGCTAGATTCATTTTGGGAAAGAATTTTTTAATCATTAGTATTAGCACAATTGGATGAAATTTATGAAAAAAAAAATCAGTTTCCTCTCTGACAGTGTAAAGTAGGATGAATTCCCAATAAATCCAGATATCTAAATGTAAAAACTAAAAATAAAACAGAAAGAAACTTTACAAATACTACATGGGTGAATGGGTGAATTTCTTTATAACCCTGGAATGGAGATATTAAGAAGTATGACTCAAAAATCCAAGTAGAAATAAAGAAAAAAGTAAATAATTTTTATAGGACTCCATGTTAAAGATAAAGGACAATGAAAAATTGGAGATATTTGCAAGTATATCACAGACTAATATCCTTAAAGATTCTAAAATTTGAGATGAGAATGCAAGTTACACTACATTGAGATACCACTTCATCCCTACCAGATGCACAGAAATCCTAAAGGGTATTAATATGCTCTATTGTCAAGACTGAAAAAATAAGAACTCTGAAATTGCTGATGAAAATGAAGAAATATAGTACAGTCCATATAGGAGGGAATTAAGCAATGTCCAGGTGTAGTCTCATGCATTTACCATAAGACCAGCACCCTTATTTCTATCCCAAAGATACACTCATAAAATTACAAAATATGGTATACACTAAGGAATTTTTTAAAAACATGATTTGTAAATGCAGCAAATTGGAAACAACCTAGATGTCCAGCAATAGACTGGGTGAATTAACTATCATATGAATGTACAGTGGAGTATTGTGCATCTGTGTTTTTCTAGGGAGTGATCTTCAGAGTATCTTAAATGAAAAAGAGGTAAGTGCAGAATATGTTTATTATACTAATATTTGTGAAAGAAGAGGGGGATACTATATATACCTGTACTTTAAAAAAATCTCGGGGTGCCTGGGTGGCTCAGTAGATTAAGTGTCTGACTTCAGCTCAGGTCATGATCTCATGGTTCATGAGTTTGAGCCCCACATCAGACTCTGTGCTGACAGCTCAGAGCCTGGAGCCTGCTTCAGATTCTGTGTCTCCCTCTCTCTTTGCCCCTCCCCTGTTCACAGTCTGTCTCTGTCTCTCAAAAATAAATAAACATTGAGAAAAAAAAAAAGGAATCTCAAGATGAAACAACAGGGGAGGGCAAGGATGAAAGGTTTATCTTTGGTTATACCTTGTTTTTTGTTTTGACTTTGGATCCATGTAGATATTTTACATATCAGCTTTTATTTTAAAAATTAAGTCAAAAAGGAAAATAAACCTGTATCAAAACCAGTGGATTTGATTCTACATCATGTTCTGGTATAACAACATAAAGAATAATAATTTCAAACGGTGTTAAAATATTTTGACTTACCATTAGGAGAATATCTCAAAGATATTCTGTATCTCAAGCACAAAGAGAAATATAAAGAAATCTAAACTGCCTTTATTAGTCTTTTGTTAGTGGTAATATTGGTATTATTTTTCTACCTAAGGGGTTTATTTATTTTTTTAAGTAGGCTCTATGCCCTATGTGGGGCTTGAACTCATGATCCTGAGATTGAGAGTTGCATGCTCTACCAACTTAGTCAGCCAGGCACCCCTACTAAGGGGTTTAAAAACATTAGTGACCTAGAAGCTATGAGTTGCCCATGTATCCAGACTGTAGTTTTCAAATTCCATTTTCTATAAAAAGAAAAAGTTCTCCTTAGAGAAATGGCATAAGACAGGTCAACAGTAGAAAATGTATATATAATTATCATAAAATGTCTTATTGTACCTAAAAGCAATAAAGCTATCAAAGACTACAGGATCATTAACCTAAAGGAACTGACCAAAGATAGGATCAGTTAAGCATCAGAAACTATTGCAATGGGTTGAAACTGTGTAGGTAAAACTGCCTAAATTCAAAATGAAAAAAAAAAAGGGCGGGGGGGGGGCTTTATGGAGTTTGCCAGAGTACTAGCATATTCTGAAATTTTGGTAAGGAACAGAACAGAATTTTGGTAAGGAACCAAATTTCTTTTGGTAAGGAACAGAACCAAGTATTTATCATGATTTTTCTGTACAAGCTGTAATCAAATAGTTGGCAAGAGGAGGTTCAGAAATGACAGACTTAGAAAGTTACATTTGGCATCATTTAATAAAATAATGGAATTGGCAACAATTCATAATAAATGGGTTATTGGGAATTTCAGAAGATAACAATAAGGTTGACAACACTTTAGTTGGCCAATCTTAACACTAAATTGGAACACCATGGTATTAATATGCCTCGTGTGATGCCATAGGAAGTAGGAAGTACTACCTAAGTTATATTTCCCAACACTGAATCTTAATCTAATTTAACCTCCAGATCTAATTACCAATTTATAGGAAATAAAATGAATTTAAAAACTTGTGAGTGGTATATGAAGGTCACAAATTGGCCAAATCAGAATGTGGAAAATTCTATGGGACAAATTGCCAAGTTTCTTCAGTAAATGAGTGGCATGGTAAGGAGGGAGAAAAATGAACTGCCTTAGTTCAAAAGAGACTTAAAGGTAACTTATCAACCAGATTCAAAGTGTGGAACATTCTTGAGTCCAGACTTGGAACAAATAACTGAACAGATATTTTGAGGAAATCATGAAAAATTGAACATGGATTGGGTATTAGATACTAATTAATTTTGTTAATTTGGTTGGATGTGGTAAAGAGACTGCATATGTCCTGGTGCACATGCCTGGGGTGGGAGGGGGAGGGGAGCCAACCCCGGGCTTGGTAGCATTCTCAGGGGTGTGCTTTGAGAAAGCCCCCTCCCTTGAGCACTGTGGGAAGAAGGTTTATTGCCCCTGCAAAGACAAAAGACCCTGAAGGCGCCAGCCAGAGGCCCTTTGTCAACTGAGCAGAGTGCTATTTCAGAACTGGGTGTCCACATGGAGCAGGATCCTTTAAGACATTGGGTTTTGGATCCCAGTCGAGCACTGGGGAGTCAGGGGAGACTGTAGAGCAGGGCAAATCGGCCACTGAAGTCTGTGCTGCTCTGTCAGGGCAGCATAAACAGTGTGGTTTGGGACACCTGGTAGGAGGAGAGATTGGGGTGTCGCCATTTTCCTCCACATCACTAACACAGTGGGGCTTCAGGGAGCAGCACAGCCACCTCCAGTGGAGGTGGGACCCACTTACACCAAACGTTGCCCTTCCGAGGCCGGGAACTGCTTATTTACCAGGGTGAGATTGACACTCACTGAACTAGTTGGTCCCTCCTCCAGACCAGCACAACCACTGTTTCCAAGGCACCAACAGACAACTGTCCTGCAGTTTTGTATGTTAGTCTGTTTTTTTTTCTTTTTAAATTATTATTATTACTACTTCTTCTCTTTTCCCTGCATTACCTTTCTACTCTCCTTCCCCCCGACCCCCACCTTGGAATCAGCCTTATAGTTTCTGATTTGATTTTTGGTCAATACTTATATATTTTTCCTTTTTTTTTTTTTTTTTTTTTAATTTCTGTTCTGGTTGTTTAATCCGGCATTTTTACTCTATCCTTTTTTTTACCTTTTCTGTATCTCCTTTATTTTCCTCTCTGTCTTTCTGGATTAAGCCCAATAGTTTCTTTGATTCTCTCTGCCTGGTCTTTTTTCCCTCCCCTATCATTTTGCTCTTTGTTTAGGGTAAGGTTTCTTCCCCCCCCCCCCAACTCCTCCTATTTTCCAGGGTTACCTCAGTGAACAAATCAAAGCACACCTGGTGGACAGTCCAATCCACCACTATGAGTAGTTAGATAAAGCAGCCAAGACACAATAATAGAGTGCATGTAACACACTCCAAAAACACCTCCTAAAGTGCCAGGCCCTGAACAGTGTATGACCCCCCCCCCTTTTTTTTTTAAAGATTTAAAAAAAAAATTTTTTTTAACATTTATTTATTTTTGAGAGAGAGAGAGCATGAACAGGGGAGGGTCAGAGAAAGAGGGAGACACAGAATCGGAAGCAGGCTGCAGGCTCTGAGCTGTCAGCACAGAGCCCAACACGGGGCTCGAACCCATGGACAGCGAGATCATGACCTGAGCCGAAGTCAGACGCTTAACCGACTGAGCCACCCAGGCGCCCCACTCCTTTTTAATATAGTAGTACTTGCAGGTGCAGGACACATGACAAGCTATTAGAAGATGTAAAGGACAGAAAACTAGCCAAAATGATGCAACAGAAGAATTATCCTCGAAGGGAATCCCAGGAAGAAATGACAGCCAGAGAATTGCTCAGAACAGATATAAACAATATATCTGATCAGGAATTTAGAATAATAGTCATAAGACAAATAGCCGGGCTTGAAAAATAGCATAGAAGACAGCAGAGAATCTGCAGAGATTAAGGACCTAAGAAATAGTCACAGTGAACTAAGAAATGCTGTAAATGAGCTGCAAAATAAGCTAGGTGCAATAACAGCAAAGATAGGTGAAATAGAAGATAAAGTATGGAAAATGATGAAGCTGAGAAAAGTAGAGAAAGGAAGTTACTAGATCATGAGGGAACAATTACAGACCTAAGTGATTCAATGAAATAATATCGATATCATAGGAGTTCCAGAAGGGGGAAGAGAGAAGGGGGAAGAAGATTTATTTGAACAAATTATAGCGAGATGTTCCCTAATCTGGGGTAGGAAACAGGCATCCAAGTCCAGGAGGCACAGAGAACTCCCAGATCAACAAAAATAAGTCAACACCATGACATATCGTAGTGAAACTGGCAAAATACAAAGATAAAGAGAAAATTCTGAAAGCAGCTAGGGACAAATGGCCCTTAACATACAAGAGTAGACACATAAGGGTAGTAGCAGATCTGTCCACTGAAATTTGTCAGGGCAGAAGGGAGTGGCAAGAAATATTCAATGTGCTGAATAGGGAAAATATGCAGCCAAGAATCCTATATCCAGCAAGGCTGTCATTTAGAGTAGAAGGAAAGATAAATGTTTTTCCCAGACAAAAACTAAAGGAGTTCATAAGCCAGCCCTGCAGGAAATCTTAAGGGGGTCTGTGTGAATGGAAAGCAGAAAAGACTACAAAGGACCAGAGACATCACCACAAGCGTGAAACCTACAGATAACACAATGACACTAAATCCTTATCTTTTAATAATCTGAATGTAAATGGACTAAATGCCCCAATCAAAAGACATGGGATATCAGAATGAATAAAAAACCAAGATCCATCTATATGCTGCCCACATGAGACCCATTTTAGACCTGAGGACACTGGCAGATTGAAAGTGAAGGGATAGAGAACCATCTATCATGCTATGGGATGTAAAAAGAAAGCCAGAGTAGCCATACTTCTATCAGACAAACTAGATTTTAACCAAAGACTGTAACAAAAGATGAAGAAGGTCATTATAATTGAGGGGTCTATCCATCAAGAAGCGCTAACAATTATAAATGTTTATGCCCCAACTTGGAAGCACCCAAATATATATATCAGTTAATCACGAACATAAATAAATGTATAGATAACAATACTGTGATTGTAGGGGACTTTAATACTCCACTTACAACAATGGACAGATCATCTAGGCAGAAAATCAGTAAAGAAACAATAGCTCTGAATGACACATTGGACCAGATGGGCTTAACAGATATATTCAGATCTTTTCATCCAAAAGCAGCAGAATGCACATTCTTCTCAAGTGCACATGGGACATTCTCAAAATGGGTCACAAAACAGACCTCAACAAATATAAAAGGATTGAAATCATGCCATGCACCTATTTTCAGATCACAACGCTATGAAACTTGAAATCAACCACAAAAATAAATTTGGAAAGCCTCTAAATACATGGAGGTTAAAGAATATCCTAAGGAATGAATGGGTCAACCAGGAAATTAAGGAAGAACTTTAAAAGCATATGGAAGCAAATGAAAATGAAAACATAACAGTCCAAACCTTTTGGGATGCAGCAAAGGCAGTCCTAAGGTGAAAATACAGTGTGATCCAGGCTTATCTCAAGAAACAAGAAAAATCCCAAATACAGAATCTAACCTTACAGCTAAAGCAATTAGAAACAGAGCAGGAAAGAAGCCTCAAAACCAGCAGAAGAAAAGAAATAAAGATTAGAGCAGAAATAATATAAAATAATAATTTAAAAAAGAACAGAACAGTTCAGTGAGTCTAAGATCTGATTTTTTGAAAGGATAAACAAAATTGGTAAACCCTTAGCCAGACTTCTCAAAAAGAAAAGAGAGAACCCAAAGAGATACAATCACAAATGAAAGAGATCACAATACCACAGAAATACAAACAATTATTATAGAAAACTATGAAAAATTATATGCCAACAAACTGGATAATCTGGAAGAAATGGAAAAATTCCTAGATACCCATCCACTACAAAAACTCAAATGGGAAGAAATAGAAAACTTGAACAGACCCATAAGCAGTGAAGAAACTGAAGCAGTTATTTTAAAATCTCCCAACAAATAAGAGTCTTGGACCAGATGGCTTCCAAGGGAATTTTATCAGACATTTAAATCAGAAAGAGTTAATTCCTATTCTTCTCAAGCTGTTCCAAAAATAGAATGGAAGGAAGGCTTCCGGACTCATTCTATGAAGCCAGCATCACCTTGATTCCCAAACCAGACAAAGACCCCACTAAAAAGGAAAATTACAGGCCAGTATCTCTGATGAACATGGATGTGAGAAATCTCAACAAGACACTAGTAAATTGAATTCAACAGTATATTAAAAGAATTATTCACCATGATCAAGTGGGATTCATTCCTGGGTTGCAGGGCTGGTTCAATATCTGCAAATCAATCAACGTGATACATCACATTAATGGAAAAAAAGATAAGAACCATATGATCTTGTCAATAGATGTGGAAAAAGATTTTGACAAAATACAACATCTTTTCTTAATAAAAACCCTCAATAAAGTCGGAATAGAAGGAACATACCTTAACATCATAAAAGCCATATATGAAAGGCCCATAGCTAATATCACCCTCAATCAGGAAAAACTTTCCCCCTGAGATCAGGAACACAACAGAGATGTCAACTCTCACCACTGTCGTTTAACATAGTGTTGGAAGTCCTAGCCTCAGCAATCAGACAACAAAACAAAATAAAAGGCATCCAAATCGACAAAGAAGAAGTCAAACTTTTACTTTGATACTCTACATGGAAAACCTGAAAGACTCCCCCCAAAAAACCTGCTAGAGCTGATACATGAATTCAGCTCTGAGCCTGGAGCCTGCTTTGGATTTTGTGTGTCTCTCTCTCTGCACCTCCCCCACTCACACTCTGTTGCTCTCTCAAAAATAAATAAACATTAAAAATTAAAAATATATATATTACAAAGAAAGAATTGGAATCATACTATGTTCTTTGACTGCAAAGGAATTAAACTAGAAATTGTTTAGCAGAAAGATAACATGAAACTAAACAATACACTTTAACTCTTGGGTCAAAGAGGAAATCTCAAGGGATGTTTTTTAAAAAGGTTACACTGAATGAAAATGAAAATAGAACATAGGAAAACTTGTAGAATACAATTAAATCGGAATTTACAGAAAAATTTATAGTACTAAATGCTCATCAAAAATGGGGTAAAGTTCTCAAAAAAAAAAAAATACCGCTCAAATTCCTTCCATAAGAAACTAGAAAAAGAGGAAAACAATGCAAAGTGAACAGAAGGAAGGAAATAAAGAGCTTAAAATCAATGAAATTGTAAACAAAAACAATACAGAAAAATAAACCAAAATCTCATCTTTTGAAAAGATCAATGAAACTGATAAACTTCTAGCAAGATTGTCATCAGAAATGTAAGAGAATATTAGTAAAAATCCAGCAAACAATGATAGGATAATAAGGGAGCATTATGAGCAATTCTACTCACAGAAACTCAACAACTTAGAAGAAATGGACCATTTCTTATAAACCATGAACTAACTAATGCATCCAAGATTAAATAAATAATATGAATAGTAAAGTACAACTACTTAAGTTAAATTCATAGTTTGTTTCTAATTTTGAAATAGCTTTATTGAGATATAATTTACATTCCACATACTTTACCCTTTTAAAATTTATTATGTAATAATTTTTGGTAGGTTACATTACCAACTTTTTACAAGTTGTAAAATATATACAACATAGGATTGCCATTTTCACCATTTTTACATGTACAATTCAGCAACATTAGTTATATCACATTGTTGTGCAACTATCACTGCTATCTATTTCTAACCTTTTCGTCACCTCAAACAGAAACTGTAACCATTAGGCAATAACTCCTAATAACTTCTAATCTACTTTCTATGAAAATCTATTAATTTGCCTATTCTTGATATTTCATATAAGTGGAAACATACAATACTTGTTCTTTTGTGTCTGGCTTATTTTACTTAATGTAATGTTTTCAACACTAATCCATGTTGTAGCATGTGCAAGAATTTCATTTCTTTTTGTGCCTGAATATTATTCCATTGTGCATATATACCACATTTTGTTTATTCTGTTGATGGATACTTGAGTTGTTTCTACATTTTGGCTATTATGTATAATGCTGCAATAAACATTTGTGTACAAGTATCTATTCAAGTCATTGCTTTCAATTCCTTTAATACCTGAGTGGGATGGTTGGGTCATATGGAAATTCTATATTTAGCTTTTGAGGAACCACCAAGTTATTTTTATAGGAACCGCACAATTTCTAGCAATATCTGAGCGTCCCAGTTGTTCCATATCCTCATCAACAGTTGTTATTTTTTAATTTTTAAAATAGGGATCCTAGGGGGCCCCTAAAAGCCTCCAACTTCAGCTCAGGTCGTGAGATTGAGTTTTGAGTTCATGAGTTCTAGCCCTGCATTGAGCTCTCTGCTGTCAGCACAGAGCCTGCTTTGGATTCTCTGTCTCCCATTCTTTCTGCCCTTTCCCCCCACCCCCTCAAAAATAAATAAAAACATTTAAAAATAAATTTAAAATAGGCATCCTAGTAGGTGTTTAGTGTATTTTTCATTTCAGTTATTGTACTTTTAAGTTCCACAACTTCTTTCAGCTTTTTCAGCATATTTAGGACAGTTGATTTTGTTTCTTCATTCATCTGGTGATGGACATTTGGGATGTTGGCTCAGGTGCATATATCCTTATGATTGTTATGTCTTCTTGATGGATTAGCCCTTTTTGATGATACAGTGTACCTCTTTGTCTCTGGTAATTTTGTCTTAATGCCTGTTTGATCTGATAGTATAGCCACTCCATTTCTGTTATGATTGCAGTTTGCATGGTGTATCTTTTTCTGTCCTTTTGTTTTGAAATTTGATATTTGAATCTAAAATGTATATCCAGTATATAGTTGAATCATATTTTTAAATTCTCTGCCAATCTCCACCTTTGCCTGGGGACCTGTATATACTCTTTCTCACCTCCAGGAAGAAGTAGGCAGCCTCTTATTTTTGCTCACTCAGTCTGTGCTGAGCTGGGAATGGGGGGTTGTGGCATCTATCAGTTGAAACCATTGGTTCTGTTTTCCCAAAGGTGGATAGACTGTGCCAGACCTCTCAGAGCTGTAAGACTAAGTCAAATGCCAAGTCATTGGATGGCCCTAGCAACACTGGAGTGTTGGACACACAGATCAACTCTTTTCTTCCCCATGGGAAAGCTGAGGGCTGAGGGCTTGCTTTGTGTTGAATAGAGGTAAGGATTAATGGTATCTACCAGCCCAACCCACCATCTCTGTTATCTACCCAGTGGCTAGATTTTACTGCACCTGTCAGAACTCCACAACTGGCAAGACCTAAGTCAGTTTTCTGGGAGCTCCCAGGAAATTTAAGGTACAGAATGTGAAAAATATGCCCCCCCCCCCCAGGTGAAGCTGGTAGCCAGGAGTCTCTCACTGATATGATGTTGTACCATGTGCCTGGACTGTGGCAGAAGGGTGTCCCATATCTCCCTATGGGTTTTGATGAGTCTGGCTTTGCATTCTCCCTAGGTGCAGAGGCTTTCACTCAGTTTTTGGATTTCTCACAAAGGGAATTTCTCCATGAATTGCTGTATCAGTGTGTTTGTCAGAGGAGAGAGGGCCTAGGACATCCAATTCTACCATCTTGCTCACATCTCATTTACACAGAACCTGCTTTAATTTGTCCACAGGTCATTGAGGCTCTTTTCTTTCAGTCTTTTTCTCTCTGTGCTTCATTTTTCCAAACATATTTTCAAGTTCACTGAATTTTTCCTTCCTCTATGTTTAATCTCCAATAAAATTTTCTTCTCAGATATTTTTCTTTTATAGAAGTTCCATCTGTATCCTCTATATCTGTCCTCATTATGTTGTGGATTTTAAAAAATTCTTAACCAGAGGCACCTGGGTGGCTCGGTCAGTTAAGCATTTGACTTTGGCTCAGGTCATGTTTTTGTGGTTCATGGGTTTGAGACCTGCATTGGGCTCTGTGCTGACAGCTCAGAGCCTGGAGCCTGCTTCAGATTCTGTGTCTCCCTCTCTCTACCCCTCCCCCATTTGTGCTCTGTCTCTCTTTCAAAAATAAACATTAAAAAAAATTAAAAATTCTTAAACATATTAAGCATAATAGCTTCTTTAGTAATTTTGTACTGATACCATTTCCCCTACCATTTTATTTGGCCAACCAATTGATTTTTTTCTGGTTTTGTGTCACGTGGTGGGGGGCTTCTTTATACAGATAATGAACATTACGCAATTTACATTGTTGAATGTGGCTATTGTTCCATTTCTTTTAGAGGGTGAAGCTTTGCTCTGTAGGCAGCTAGGTTACTTGCTTGATTCTTTTAAAACTTTAAAAAAGCAGTTTAGGACAAGTCTAAAGTGCTTTAGAGATGGTTGACCTCTGTTCCTTATGTGTGACTCTTCTGGGCTATCTACTAAATGGTATGGGTGATCATCAGGGTCAGAATTAGAAACATCTCTGCCCTGTGTCAGCTCTGGGCATTTTACAACTTGCAGCTCTCTGATTACACTTTGCTCAGACTTGTAGAATCACAACCTACACATGTACTACTTAATGTTAGGAACGACTGAAGAGGACTCTTTCACACATTTCTGAAATTCTCTGCATAGCTTCCTTCTCTCTGGAACTGCTCTCCAACTTCCAGGAACATCAGTCTCTTTGATCTCAATCTTCTCAACATAGACCAGCATGCTCAGTTTGGGATAAACCTTTTTCATTATCTAGAATGTATCTCCAGGTAGGAAGTTGGTGTGATCATACTGCTCACTTAATTTGTATCTTTCTTGTTGAGGATCACAGACGCTGTTTAAACCTGTTATTCCATCATGGCTCCTTTTGGCTTTATTTTTTGTTCCTGGTGATGGTATAGGGAATAAGCACTCTCATACGTTAATAATGAGAATGTAAACTGTTTCTTTTTTTTTTTTTTTTAATTTTTTTTTTTAACGTTTATTTATTTTTGAGACAGAGAGAGACAGTGCATGAACGGGGGAAGGTCAGAGAGAGGGAGACACAGAATCTGAAACAGGCTCCAGGCTCTGAGACGTCAGCACAGAGCCCGACGCGGGGCTCAAACTCACGGACCGCGAGATCATGACCTGAGCTGAAGTTGGCCGCTTAACCAACTGAGCCACCCAGGCGCCCCTGTAAACTGTTTCAAAACAGCATAATCTATTAAAACAAATGTAAAATGTATACATATTTTGACTTAGCAGTCTAATCTGTAGGAATATATTCTGTAGAAATAAAAACACAAATATGCAAGAATAAGCATATAAAGACATTTATTGCCTGGTTTGCAGCAACAAAGAAATAACCTGAATATTCAGTCTGTAGAAAATAGGGAGGCTATATCATGGCATTGCTGTTACCATGTTTCTGTTTTGTTCTGTAGGCATTTTTAAAGACAAAAGCAAGTGTACAAGAGACACAGCAACCAAATGTAATGAGCAGATGTCTTTTAAATCCTGACTGAAATAACCCAACTACAATCACTAATATCTCAAAAATTACTAGATATTAATTAAGTCCTTATCTGTTCAAGATACATACTGAAATATGTAGAGGGGAGATGATAAAATATACTGGTTTGGGTACAATAGGGAAGATGGCGGCGTAGGAGGACGCTGGGCTCACTGCGACCTCCTGATGACTTAGATTCCACCCACACCTGCCTAAATAACCCAGAAAACCGCCAGAAGACTAGCTTGGCTCTCCGGAGGCAAACGTAGACAAGAGGCCCACAGAACAGGGTAGGAAGGGCGGAGAGGCGGTGCATGCTACATGGACTGGCGGGAGGGAACCAGGGCAGAGGGGCAGCCTGCCGGCAAAGCAAAGCCCCCGAGTCTGGCTTGCAAAAGCAGAGGGGCCGGACGGAGTATATTTTGACAGCAAGCAGGACTTAATATCTGGGAGGTTATAAGTTAACACCTCTGCTCAGAGAGTGGGAGGGCTGGAGGACAACACGAGGGAGAGTTGATGAGCCCCGGATGACAGAGCACAACTTGGCAGGGAACAAAGGCGCTCACCAGCGCCATCTCCCTCGCCCATCCCCCAGCCAAAATCCCAAAGGGAACCAGTTCCTGTCAGGGAACTTGCATGCACCTGCAAACACCCAATGCTGTGTTTCTACAGATCCATCCCTCTGGCGGTGGGTCTGACTCCCTCCCAGTGCCACAGGGCCCCTCCTGAAGCAGATCACCCAAGGGTAAGCGAGCTGAGCCTGCTCCTCCCGCCCCTGTGCACCTTGCCGATCCACCCCAGCTAATATGCCAGATCCCTAGCACCACAAGCCTGGCAGTGTACAAGTAGCCCAGATGGGCCACGCCACCCCACAGTGAGTCTCGCCTGTAGGAGAGGGGAAGAGAAGGTACACACCAGTCCGACTGTGGCCCCAGCAGTGGGCTGGGGGCAGACATCAGGTCTGACTGCGGACCCGCCCACCAACGCAAGTTATTCAAGACAGCACAGGGGAAGTGCCCCGCAGTTCCACACCACTCCAGGGACTATCCAAAATGACGAAACGGAAGAATTCCCCTCAAAAGAATCTCCAGGAAATAGCGACAGCTAACGAACTGATCAAAAACGATTTAAACAATATAACAGAAAGTGCATTTAGAATAATAGTCATAAAATTAATCACTGGGCCTGAAAACAGTATAGAGAACAGCAGAGAATCTATTGCTACAGAGATCAAGGGACTAAGGAACAGCCAGGAGAAGCTAAAAAATGCTATCAATGAGCTGCAAAATAAAATGGAGTCGACCACAGCTCGGATTGAAGAGGCAGAGGAGAGAATAGGTGAACTTGAAGATAAAATTATGGAAAAAGAAGAAGCTGAGAAAAAGATAAAAAAAATCCAGGAGTATGAGGGGAAAATTAGAGAACTAAGTGATGCACTAAAGAGAAATAATCTACACATAATTGGTATTCCAGAGGAGGAAGAGAGAGGGAAAGGTGCTGAAGGTGTACTTGAAGAAATAATAGCTGAGAACGTCCCTGATTTGGGGAAGGAAAAAGGCATTGAAATCCAAGAGGCACAGAGAACTCCCTTCAGACATAACTTGAATCCATCATCTGCACGACATATCATAGTGAAACTGGCAAAATACAAGGATAAAGAGAAAATTCTGAAAGCAGCTAGGGGTAAACATGCTCTAACATATAAAGGGAGACTGATAAGACTTGTGACCGATCTCTCTACTGAAACTTGGCAGGCCAGAAAGGAATGGCAGGAAATCTTCAATGTGATGAACAGAAAAATAATGCAGCCGAGAATCCTTTATCCAGCAAGTCTGTCATTTAGAATAGAAGGAGAGATAAAAATCTTCCCAAACAAACAAAAACTGAAGGAATTCGTCACCACTAAACCAGCCCTACAAGAGATCCTAAGGGGGATCCTGTGAGACAAAGTACCAGAGACATCGCTACAAGCATGAAACCTACAGACATCAAAATGATTCTCAACCCCTATCTTTCTATAACACTGAATGTAAATAGACTAAATGTGCCAACCAAAAGACATAGGGTATCAGAATGGATAAAAAAACAAGACCCATCTATTTGCTGTCTACAAGAGACTCATTTTAGACCTGAGGACACTTTCAGACTGAAAGTGAGGGGATGGAGAACTATTTATCATACTACTGGAAGTCAAAAGAAAGCTGGAGTAGCCATACTTATATCAGACAAACTAGACTTTAAACTAAAGGCTGTAACAAGAGATGAAGAAGGGCATTATATAATAATTACAGGGTCTATCCATCAAGAAGAACTAACAATTATAAATGTCTATGCGCCGAATACGGGAGCCCCCAAATATATAAAACAATTACTCATAAACATAAGCAACCTTATTGATAAGAATGTGGTAATTGCAGGGGACTTTAATAGCCCACTTACAACAATGGATAGATCATCTAGACACGTGGTCAATAAAGAAACAAGGGCCCTGAATGATACATTGGATCAGATGGACTTGACAGATATATTTAGAACTCTGCATCCCAAAGCAACAGAATATACTTTCTTCTCGAGTGCGCATGGAACATTCTCCAAGATAGATCACATACTGGGTCACAAAACAGCCCTTCATAAGTATACAAGAATTGAGATCATACTGTGCATACTTTCAGACCACAATGCTATGAAGCTTGAAATCAACCATAGGAAAAAGTCTGGAAAACCTTCAAAAGCATGGAGGTTAAAGAATACCCTACTAAAGAATGAATGGGTCAACCAGGCAATTAGAGAAGAAATTTAAAAATATATGGAAAGAAACGAAAATGAAAATACAACAATTCAAATGCTTTGGGATGCAGCAAAGGCAGTCCTGAGAGGAAAAATACATTGCAATCCAGACCTATCTCAAGAAACAAGAAAAATCCCAAATACAAAATCTAACAGCACACCTAAAGGAAATAGAAGCAGAACAGCAAAGACACCATAAACCCAGCAGAAGAAGAGAAATAATAAAGATCAGAGCAGAAGTAAACAATATAGAATCTAAAAAAACTGTAGAGCAGATCAATGAAACCAAGAGTTGGTTTTTTGAAAAAATAAAATTGATAAACCTCTAGCCAGGCTTCTCAAAAAGAAAAGGGAGATGACCCAAGTGGATAAAATCATGAATGAAAATGGAATTATTACGACCAATCCCTCAGAAATACAAGCAATTATCAGGGAATACTATGAAAAATTATATGCCAACAAACTGGACAACCTGGAAGAAATGGACAAATTTCTAAACACCCACACACTTCCAAAACTCAAACAGGAGGAAATAGAAAGCTTGAACAGACCCATAACCAGCGAAGAAATTGAATCAGTTATCAAAAATCTCCCAACAAATAAGAGTCCAGGACCAGATGGCTTCCCAGGGGAGTTCTACCAGACGTTTAAAGCAGAGATAATACCTATCCTTCTCAAGCTATTCGAAAAAATAGAAAGGGAAGGAAAACTTCCAGACTCATTCTATGAAGCCAGTATTACTTTGATTCCTAAACCAGACAGAGACCCAGTAAAAAAAGAGAACTATAGGCCAATATCCCTGATGAATATGGATGCAAACATTCTCAATAAGATACTAGCAAATCGAATTCAACAGCATAGAAAAAGAATTACTCACCATGATCAACTGGGATTCATTCCTGGGATGCAGGGCTGGTTCAACATTCGCAAATCAATCAATGTGATACATCACATTAATAAAAGAAAAGATAAGAACCATATGATCCTGTCAATTGATGCAGAAAAAGCATTTGACAAAATTCAGCAAGGTTTCTTAATAAAAACCCTCAAGAAAGTCGGGACAGAAGGAACATACTTAAACATCATAAAAGCCATTTATGAAAAGCCCACAGCTAACATCATCCTCAATGGGGAAAAATTGAGAGCTTTTTCCCTGAAATCAGGAACACGACAGGGATGTCCACTCTCACCGCTGTTGTTTAACATAGTGTTGGAAGTTCTAGCATCAGCAATCAGACAACAAAAGGAAATCAAAGGCATCAAAATTGGCAAATAAGAAGTCAAGCTTTCACTTTTTGCAGATGACATGATATTATACATGGAAAATCCGATAGACTCCACCAAAAGTCTGCTAGAACTGATATATGAATTCAGCAAAGTTGCAGGATACAAAATCAATGTACAGAAATCAGTTG
Organism: Panthera uncia; assembly: GCF_023721935.1. NCBI lineage: Eukaryota > Metazoa > Chordata > Mammalia > Carnivora > Felidae > Panthera > Panthera uncia. Next base: position 15,494,018 of record NW_026057588.1, read on the forward strand.
CATTCTTATACACTAATAATGAAGCAACACAAAGACAAATAAAGAAACGGATCCCATTCACAATTGCACCAAGAAGCATAAAATACCTAGGAATAAATCTAACCAAAGATGTAAAAGATCTGTATGCTGAAAACTATAGAAAGCTTATGAAGGAAATTGAAGAAGATATAAAGAAATGGAAAAACATTCCATGCTCATAGGTTGGAAGAATAAATATTTGCAAAATGTCAATACTACCCAAAGCTATCTACACATTCAATGCAATCCCAATCAAAATTGCACCAGCATTCTTCTCAAAACTAGAACAAGCAATCCTAAAATTCATATGGAACCACAAAAGGCCCCGAATAGCCAAAGTAATTTTGAAGAAGAAGACCAAAGCAGGAGGCATCACAATCCCAGACTTTAGCCTCTACTACAAAGCTGTAATCATCAAGACAGCATGGTATTGGCACAAAAACAGACACATAGACCAATGGAATAGAATAGAAACCCCAGAACTAGACCCACAAAAGTATGGCCAACCAATCTTTGACAAAGCAGGAAAGAATATCCAATGGAAAAAAGATAGTCTCTTTAACAAATGGTGCTGGGAGAACTGGACAGCAACATGCAGAAGGTTGGAACTAGACCACTTTCTCACACCATTCACAAAAATAAACTCAAAATGGATAAAGGACCTGAATGTGAGACAGGAAACCATCAAAACTCTAGAGGAGAAAGCAGGAAAAGACCTCTCTGACCTCAGTCGCAGCAATTTCTTAACTTGACACATCCCCAAAGGCAAGGGAATTAAAAGCAAAAATGAATTATTGGGACCTCATGAAGATAAAAATCTTCTGCACAGCAAAGGAAACAATCAACAAAACTAAAAGGCAACCCACGGAATGGGAAAAGATATTTGCAAATGACATATCGGACAAAGGGCTAGTATCCAAAATCTATAAAGAGCTCACCAAACTCCACACCCGAAAAACAAATAATCCAGTGAAGAAATGGGCAGAAAACATGAAGAGACACTTCTCTAAAGAAGACATCCGGATGGCCAAGAGGCACATGAGAAGATGCTCAATGTCGCTCCTCATCAGGGAAATACAAATCAAAACCACACTCAGATATCACCTCACGCCAGTCAGAGTGGCCAAAATGAACAAATCAGGAGACTATAGATGCTGGAGAGGATGTGGAGAAACGGGAACCCTCTTGCACTGTTGGTGGGAATGCAAACTGGTGCAGCCACTCTGGAAAACAGTGTGGAGGTTCCTCAAAACATTAAAAATAGACCTACCCTATGACCCAGCAGTAGCACTGCTAGGAATTTACCCAAGGGATACAGGAGTACTGATGCATAGGGGCACTTGTACCCCAATGTTTATAGCAGCACTCTCAACAATAGCCAAATTGTGGAAAGAGCCTAAATGTCCATCAACTGATGAATGGATAAAGAAATTGTGGTTTATATACACAATGGAGTACTACGTGGCAACGAGAAAAAATGAAATATGGCCCTTTGTAGCAACGTGGATGGAACTGGAGAGTGTCATGCTAAGTGAAATAAGCCATACAGAGAAAGACAGACACCATATGCTTTCACTCTTATGTGGATCCTGAGAAACTTAACAGAAACCCATGGAGGAGGGAAGGAAAAAAAAAAAAAAAAGAGGTTAGAGTGGGAGAGAGCCAAAGCATAAGAGACTCTTAAAAACTGAGAACAAACTGAGGGTTGATGGGGGGTGGGAGGGAGGGAGGGTGGGTGATGGGTATTGAAGAGGACATCTTTTGGGATGAGCACTGGGTGTTGTATGGAAACCAATTTGACAATAAATTTCATAAAAATAAAATAAAATAAAGTATCTTAAAAGATTAAAAATAATAAAATATACTGTTTGGCTTTAAAATATTCCAGCAAAAATATTTGGAAGATTAACAAGAAAAGTAAAATAGAAGTGATTATTAAAAATATGTGATGCTCGGTGCCTGGATGGCTCAGTCGGTTAAGCGTGTGACTTGATTTCAGCTCAGGTCATGATCTCACAGTGTGAGATTGAGCCCTGTGTTGGGCTCTATTGCTAAGTGTGGAGCCTACTTGGGATTCTCTGTCTCTCTCTGTCTCTCTCTCTCTCTCTCTCTGTCTCTCCCCCTGCCCCTCCCTGCTCGCTCACTCTCTCTCTCTCTCTCTCAAAATAAATAAATAAACATTTAAAAATGCGATGTTGTATGTTATCTATACTTGAATTAAAAAATAAAAATAAAAACGTGATGGGTTCATGTCTGTTCATTTTACTATTCTATTTTTGTTACGTTTGGTATGTTCTACAATAAAAAAGTTAAAATAAAACAAGTTACAGATGAGTGGGTAGCTATCTCATTAAAACATACTTTTGTTAGACTCAAATGTGGACCATATTTGAGAACACAAGGAAACATCACAAGATAAAAACCAAAGTTTTAACAGTAGATGGATGAGCAATAGTGAATGTGATTCTTTTTAATTTACACTGTAACTTTGGTATGGGGTAAACTTTGTTACATAACTTTGTAAGAGGAATGTAGTGACCTTTGAAAAGAATTGTATGCATGTAGGGAAAATAAAGCTTAATTTGAACAGGTATGATGGTATCAGTATACCTTAAAGTAGCAACTAAGGCAGTATAGCAACCACAACCTGTTTGTCTTTATGAATTCTTTGATTAGTGTACATTACTATCCCCTCACCATTACCTCAATAGGGAAACTCTTGGTTTCAAAATGATTTATGAAATAAAGTACTGAGATAATATTCATTCAAGTTTCATATTAAACCATCTTTTTTAAAAAGTTTTTTATTTATTTTGAGAGAGGCAGAGATAGCGCAAGTCAGGGAGGGACAGGGAGAAAGGGAGACAAAGAATCCCAAGCAGGCTCCCCGTGTGGGACGTGGGGCTCAAACTCCTGAAACTGGGAGATCACCTGAGCCAATACCAAGAGTCTGATGCTTAACTGCCTGGGCCACCCAGGCTCAACAGTCTTATAAGAACAGCATCAAGAATAAAAATCTAATTAAATCAATCTAGAGGATGAGAGAATAGGGAAAGGGTTGTGAAAACTTGAGCTAGAGGGACTCTTCTTGTATAGTGTACTGATTAATTTTAGAACACAAAAGTACTGTACCACCCACTAAATTTAACTAACTTCCATAATGCCTTAAATTTTCTCTTATAATTATTCTTTTTGGTCAGCAATGGATTTCTCAAAGTGTGTTCATAACCCAAAGATAGTAAATATTATGGAGGGGAAAGAATTCATGGTCAGGACTGGGAAACAGTGTGCTGAATAATAGTAATATTTTCTTTATTGCAGGTCTTCTTACAACCTTTTAATTCGGCTTGCTCAAAGTGTAATTCATTGGCAATAAGGGAATTTGGTTATGTACCACAATATGCAATGAGACAGAGTCCTCTCCTCCAATGGTATTTAGGAGATTATTATCTCTTGAACATATTTTGGAGAGTCTGGTTCAGAATATTTTCTAATATGCAAATATGTTATATGCCAAATATATGTCAATGAATTATGATCAATGTAGCAAATAATATTTTAGGGGCACCTGGCTGGCTCAGTCGGTTGAGCGTCCGGCTTCAGCTCAGGTCATGATCTCACAGTTCGTGAGTTTGAGCCCTGCATTGGGCTCTGTGCTGACAGCTCAGAATGTGGAACCTGCTTTGGATTCTGTGTCTCCCTCTCTCTCTGTTCCTCCCCAGCTTGCACTCTGTCTCTCCCTCTCTCAAAAATAAATAATAAACATTAAAAAAATTTTTTTTAAAAGATGAATTTAAATTACATTTGGGAAAACTGATCAGGACACTTGAAAGGGCCAGAAGCATCATTTTCCCCACTTAAAATAATGGAAGTAGGCTCTGAAATGTGGGCATCTGAAAATTTACTCTTCAACATATTATCAGATACAGATAATGAGAAAAGCTGTAGTTAGTAAATTTTGTTTTGATTTCTCATTTAAGACAGTAATAATTTATATAGTTGTATTTTAATGGAGCCACTTGGCTATAATTTTCTTGATAAAAAATTATCTTTCCCTTAAAGAAGTAATTAGAAAATGTAGTAAAATGACTTCTGCTTTTGGAATTTGCTGTAGAAAAATGACCTCCCCTTGATTTTATAAAAAATCTCTACAACTCTAAAGGAATTTCTTCCATAGTTTTTTTGCAGTATGAATTATCTGGTGCAGCAAAATTTATGAGCTCTAAAATGGAGGCCTTTCTGCCTTTATGATGTCCTAAAGCTTCTGTCACAGAATAAATTATCTGGTGTTCAAAAAAGGATAGATGGTAAAACCAGACCAAACCCAAACAAGAAACAGAAAGGGATAGATGGTAATAGAATGCTTATATCTTACTGTATTCAAAAATATTCCTACCCTTTGACTTCTCTAATAGCATATAATAATGATAATACCAGTGATAATAATAGATACTGAGTATCAGATGCTGTCCAAAGGGAGTTACATGTGTTTAATCATCTATAATTCAATCAATGTAATATCATTACATTATTTTACACAAAGAAGCTGAGGCAAAGAGAGGTTAAGTAACTTTTCCAATTTCACAGGAAATGGTGAAACAGAGATAGTACTCAATAAAAGATATGTTTCAGATTACATTCCAAGGCTATAGATTGTTAAAATTGTTTAATAGGGGGTACCTGGGTGGCTTAGTTGGTTACGTGTCTGACTCTTGATCTCAGCTAAGGTCTTGATCTCAGGGTCGTGAGTTCAAGCCCTAAGTTGGACTCTGTGCTGGGCATGAAGCCTACTTTAAAAATAAAAAATAAAAACATGAAAATTAAAATAAATGTTTACTGTGTTTCAGAAGTTATTTCTGCATTCATTAATATAGGCTTTCTAAAAATGAGTTCATTATGAGCACAAGTAAAAGGATGTCCTACATTCATTACGAACATAATATGGGTTCTCTAATATTCCAGAGGTGTTGAATACAGTTGAAGCCTTTCTTATATTAAATCATATTCACAGCTTTTTCAATTATGAAGCCTCATATGTTGAGTAAGTTGTGAATGACGTCTAAAGTCTTTACCACATTGGACACATGCATAAGGTTTCTCACCAGTATGGATCCTTTGATGTAGAGTAAGTTCTGAGCCACGACTAAAGGCCTTCCCACATTCCTTACATTCATAGGGTTTCTCACCAGAATGAGTTCTTAGATGTTCAGTAAGATGTGAACCACGAATAAAGGCCTTCCCACACTGCTTACATTCATAGGGTTTTTCACCTCTATGAATTCTCTGGTGCTCACTAAGTTGTGAGCCATAAATAAAAGCCTTGTCACATTCCTTACATTTGTAGGGTTTCTCACCTGTATGAATTCTCTGGTGATATGTAAGTTGTGTGGCACGAAAAAAGGTCTTCCCACATTCCTTACATTCATAATGTTTCTCACCATGAATTTTCTCATGTTGAGTAAGATATGCACCACGAATAAAAGCCTTTCCACACTCCTTACATTCAAAGGGTTTCTCACCTGTATGAATTCTCTGATGTTCACTAAGCTGTTTGCCACAAATGAAGGCCTTCTCACATTCTTTACATTTGTAGGGTTTTTCACCTGTATGAATTCTCTGATGTTGAGTAAGATTAGAATTAGAAATAAAGGCTTTTCCACATTCTTTACATTTATAGGGTCTCTCACCTGTATGAACTCTCAAATGGTAAGTAAGTTGTGAGCCACGAAAAAAGGCCTTCCCACATTCTTTACATTCATAGGGTTTCTCACCTGTATGGATTCGCTGATGTTCATTAAGTTGGGAGGCACATAAAAAGGCCTTCCCACATTCTTTACATCTGTAAGGCTTTTCACCAGTATGAACTCTTTGATGATAAGTAAGGTGTGAACCAAGAATAAAGGCCTTTCCACATTCCTTACACTCATAGGGTTTCTCACCACTATGAATTCTCTGATGGTAAGTAAGTTGAGAGCCAAGAATAAAGGACTTCCCACATTCCTTGCATTCATAGGGTTTTTCACCACTGTGAATTCTCTGATGGAGAGTATATTGTGAACAATAACTAAAGGCTTTTCCACATTTCTTACATTCATATGGTTTCTCTCCTGTATGAACTCTCTGATGTTCAGTGAGCTGTGAACCACGAATAAAAGCTTTCCCACATGCCTTACACTGATAAGGTTTTTCATTAGTATGAATTTTCTGATGTTGAATCAGATCAGAACTACGACCAAAGGCCTTCCCACATTCCATACACTCATAAGGCTTTTCACCATTCTGAATCCTCTGATGTTGAATATATGTTGGCTTTTTGCTGAAGGTCTTCCTACGTTTCTTAACTTCAGAGTGTTTTTCTTTATTATGGCTTTTCTCGTGTGGAGTAAGGCATGACAGGTAGCTGAAAGCTTGTTCATATTCCTTACATTTGTACAATTTTTCCCTGGTAGGATTTAGCGGATGAAGAGTAGGTGACACAGAATGGCTTTGGGTGGCCTTTTCTCCATAGGTAATTTTCATGTGCATGTAAAGTCCTTCCTGACTTCCCTGTTGATCCTCAAATTTGCCTTTGCCCTCCATATTATCTCTAAGACCATTGTAATCAAAATTATGGCTGATAGGTTTCCTCCTATTTTCCCATTGCAGTGATTCCATTTCATAAGCTCCCTTTTCTGGAGATGACTTTTTGGTCTCACAACTGGATTCCAAGTCTGTAAGATAACAAGAGAGCAAATTCCTTCTTTTTTTTTTTTTTTTTTTTTTTTTTAACAAGGGGAAATGAAACTTCTAAAATAAAAATGATAGGTAAAATAAAAATTCTGATAAGAACAAATGGCTTAAACAGTGCTGAAATATTTTGTGTAATTAAAACAAAAGGCACAAGGAGAATGCATAGAATGAGGGGAGTTTATAGGGAGCAAAGTAATTAGGAAAACAGTTTAAGTGTGTGGTTCTCAAACTTTGGAGTAGATTAGAATCCAACCAAAGAAGCTTATAAAATAACAAAAACACTCCCCTATAAACATTCAGTCAAATGTCTAGTTAGATATCCAATCTACCAACAAGACCTACTACCTGTCCTATTAAAAGTTTATCAAGGGACGCCTGGGTGGCTCAGTTGGTTAAGTGTCTGATGTTGGCTCAGGTCATGATCTCACCTGGCTTTGAGCCCCACATTGGGCTCAGGGCTGACAGCTCAGGGCCTGGATCCTGCTTCAGATTCTGTGTCTCCCCCTCTCTGTGCCCCTCCCCTGCTCACACTCTGTCTCTCTCTCTCTCTCAAAAATAAATAAACATCAAAAAAAATTTTTTAAGTTTATCAAGTACGACCACATCCACTACTATCACTCTAGGCCAAGCCACTTGCAATTGTCCCTGCAATCTGTTCTTCACACAGCAGCCAGAGGAATTCATTTACAATGTAATTCATATTACCTTATTCCCCTATAAAAATCTTCTGAGTTTACCATCTTAGAATAATATCCTAAGTTCTTACTTATTATGGCTCACAAGACCTTACTATGGTCCACAGACTCTACATGAGTTTGCCCTTGGCCACTTTTCTGATGTCATCTCTTGCCACTCCTAATTATTCATTTTGTTCTCACTACAATGGCTTCCTTGCTGTTCAAAAATACCAAGTGTATACCTCCGTGTTTACCTTTTGGAATGCTCTTTTCCCAGATACCTGCATGGTTTGCTCTCTCATTTCAGTTTTCCATTCAAATGACACATTATCAAAACACCCAATATAGAAATGCACCTATATTGCATTTATCACTAATGGATATACTAGTTTTAAAGTTTGTGCCTTGTCTGTCTGCCCACGCTTAATCAAAGCAATGACTTTGTTTCATTCTCTGCTTTATTTCTAGTACCTAGAGCCATTACTGGACACTCAGTATTTATCAGCAACTTTAAAAATACAAATTTTCTTTCATTTTTCATTTCCCCAGATGCTTCTGATATAAAAAAAAAATTGAGAATACTGCTTAAAACCTTTCAATGGTTTACCCCTTTGTACTTCAAATAAAATCCAAATTCCTGTTCAAAGCCTAAAAGCCCCTGCATGATCCATTTCTTGATTACTTTTTTCACCTCATTTTGAACCACCACTATCTTCAGGAACAATGCTCTAGCCTTACTGGTTTTATTGAAGTTCCTGGAACATATCAAATCCTTTCCCATTTCACACTCTCACATGCTGTTCTATCTGCCAGGAATGCTCTCTGCATGGCCAGTTCCTTTTTGTCTGAAATGTCCTAACTAAAATGGCAGCTGCTCAGAAAGACTATCCCTGAAAACTCGAATTGGGTTCATGATTTATCTTATTCTCTCATTTATCTGATTGTCTATACTTGTCATATAACTTTAATATGTAGAAGAACACTATCTAATGTGACTGGAACAGCAGCCACCATCTCTGACAACAATGCACATAAGCTGTAGAGTGTAATAGAGGATAGTGTTGAGAAAGGAAATAAACATAAATCAATAAATTGAAGATTGAACAGTCTTTAGAAATGAGTCAGAAATCCAAGGAAAACATGCTTTTGTTGAAAAGCAGAAAGAAATTGTAAACAACAACAAAAAGAAAAAACCCCACACAGCTCAGTTTAATATCAACTCATATCAGCAAAATGTACTGAGATGAGAGTACCTGGCTTTTTACTTTGTCAGAGAAGCACAATATCATTTATAAAACACTAGGTAAGAACCCAACCGGAATATGGTGATCAAGGGAACAGTGTAAGGAACCAAATGAATCCAGTTTAGGTCCCAAACTGCTCTCCATGTCACATATAGTAACATGATTAAATAGTTCTTTTTTGATGTTTATTTATTTTTGAGAGAGAGAGACAGAGCACGAGCAGGGGAGGGGCAGAGAGAGAGGGAGACACAGAATCTGTAACAGGCTCCAGGCTCTGAACTGTCAGCAGAGAACCTGACGCGGGGCTTGAACTCACGAATTGAAAGATCGTGACCTGAGCCAAAGTTGGACGCTTAACCGACTGAGCCACCCGGGTGCCTCTAAACAGTTCTTTTTATTGTCGTTAAATTAATGGAAGAAAAAAATGAGAAAATACAAAAGGGGTGATGGCTGAAAATGACAAAATGGCGTCTGAAAAGCAGAAGTCATTTCAGGAGGCCTCTTTCATACTTGCCCCCCTCAACAACTCTGGCTGAATTGATTCTCTAAATCTCTCTTGAATCTGTTTCCTTATCCCCAATGCCATTACCAACACTCAGAAAGCCCAAAGAGCACCACACATTTGAAGCAGAACAATAATCCCCTCAGTCGTGTCCTGAGATCCTTTCTTCTAATTTCCATCTGGCAGTCAAGAGTGATATATTAAATATGTAAATCACATTATGTCACTGTCCTACTTAAGATTCTTCATTAGCTTGCAAATGCTTTGGGGACAAAATTCAATGAGAGATAAGAAATACATGTTATTTTATGGTCAAATACACACCCACAACATAAAACAAACAAGTCATGAAATAATCTTTACCTCTGCTACATGTGATGCATTCTGATATTTTTTTTTTTTTTTCAACGTTTTTTATTTATTTTTGGGACAGAGAGAGACAGAGCATGAACGGGGGAGGGGCAGAGAGAGAGGGAGACACAGAATCGGAAACAGGCTCCAGGCTCCGAGCCATCAGCCCAGAGCCTGACGCGGGGCTCAAACTCACGGACCGCGAGATCGTGACCTGGCTGAAGTCGGACGCTCAACCGACTGCGCCACCCAGGCGCCCCTGATATTTTTAAAAATTTTCTGCTCTATGTTATTGTATTTAAGAATCAAAACAAAACTGGGGCGCCTCCGTGGCTCAGTCAGTTGCACATCCAACTTTGGTTCAGGTCATGATCTCGATGTTCGTGAGTTTGAGCCTTGCTTTGGGCTCTGTGCTGACAGCTCAGAGCCTGGAGCCTGTTTCAGATTGTGTCTCCCTCTCTCTCTGCCCTTTCCCACTCACACTCTGTCTCTCTCTCTCTCTCTCAAAAATAAATATTCTTTAAAAAAAGAAAAAGAAACAAAACAAAACCAAAACAAAAAAAACAAAAACAAAAACAAATGCTGTTCACAACCTATCGGGTCATTTTTATAATCCCTAAGGTTCTGCCTGGCCTAGACCCTGGCAGACTCTCCAAACTCACACCTGGCACCCTTCCCTCACTAGGTTCCAACTATAAGGGCCTTCTTTGAATACCTCCTATTACACCAAGCTGCATCGCTCTATGGCCTTCAGGACACCGTTTCCTCTGCCAAGAATGTTTTTCTCTCTACCCTCGGCCTCCCTACTGCTTTACATCCTTTCAGGGCTCATCCTTTCACATACCTTTGCTTTTCCTCAAAAGTCCTTCCCAATCTCAGACTCCAGCAATGCCACACCTGCAATTCTCTCTTATAGTAAGACAGCCACAGCTCATGGGCTCATGATAGTGAAACTGAGCCCCACAATGGGCTCTGCACTGAGCATGGAACCTGCTTGGGATTCTATCTCTCTCCCCCTCTCTCTGCTTCTCCTACCTCCCCCCCCGCCCCCACCTCTCCACACTCTCTTGCTCTCTAAACAAACAAACAAACAAACAAACAAACTAAACATAAACATTAAAAAAAAAGACAGCTACTCTACCCACTGCAGCCTACAAGGGAGGCCCCCCATAGCTTTGGATGCTGGTAAGACTGCCACATCCTGCTCTTAATGCTGGATTCTCCTAGGAGGTCTTGACTTCCATAAACTCTCAATGTGACAGTCCCACTACCTTTAGTTTATGACAGGAATAAGTACTCACCCTCCCCAAAGAAACTACTCCAAGACCTATCCTGTAATGCTTGGCATCTCTGGGTATCCCAATACTCCTGAAAAGCCCTGGCTTTCTGTATCCTTGTTCATCACTAGGCCTCTCATCCGATTCCAGGTCTAGACATCTTTTATTGTGACTCAGTGTTCTATTACTCTGACCACTAGGGCTCCAGGAACTCACTATATACTTTCTGCAAATACTCCACAACCTCAGCCTCCTTCCCTCTGTGTATTCTCTTCACCTCTTGCTCTGATTGCAACCTTGAGCACCCTGCTTCCCAGAAGCACTGTTTTCCTCCACCTCACTCCACCTACCGTCCCCTGAAGTAGACATAACAGACCTTGTTATTTCTAATTAGGACAGTACCTCCCAAAACTCAATTTCAAGTAACCATCCTTACTGACCACTACCACTCATATTTCCAGATCACTTACTCTTGTACCATCTCTCCAATATTTATCTCCACCTTAAAGACTCTCCTTCAAAATCAAAACAAAACAACTCCTTTGATTCTATGGTTCACCCTGTAGCTCCTATCCATTTACTGTACTCCTTCCTGGTAAAACTTCTCAAAAGAGATGTCTGTATTTCCTGTCAATACTTTTTCCCCCTTTGTCTCCCACCCTTATAACTAACATTTTTCCCATATTTGCTTCCAGGATTTTTTTTTCTTGCACTTTTATACAGTTGAAATAATTCTACATATATAAACTTAAACCATATTTCTTTGTCCTAATTATTAGGGCACTATTATAAAAAACTTCTAATACATTTTAAAACTCTATTTGTACTTTTTTTTTTTTTTTTTTTAATTTTTTTTTCAACATTTTTTATTTATTTTTGGGACAGAGAGAGACAGAGCATGAACGGGGGAGGGGCAGAGAGAGAGGGAGACACAGAATCGGAAACAGGCTCCAGGCTCCGAGCCATCAGCCCAGAGCCTGACGCGGGGCTCGAACTCACGGACCGCGAGATCGTGACCTGGCTGAAGTCGGACGCTCAACCGACTGCGCCACCCAGGCGCCCCTCTATTTGTACTTTTGAGAATTCCTCAAATGGGTCCTCAACACTGCCTGGTGAGTTAAGTCATTACCCCACAACAGTTTTTATTGTTGGCTTATTTCTTCCCTAGTCTCTCATCTCGCCCCATCATCGAGAGATTTACCTTATATTTATCCCTCAGTCCTGACTACCATCTTGCAGGCTTTCAAATGCTTATCTAACTTCTCTGTCAAGAATATCTAATGGCCATCTCCAATGCACAACTCTTGACTTCCTTCTGCAGGCTTCCAAACTCTGATGCTTCTTTCTATTTCCAATCCTTCAGCAAATCCTATTAATTGTACCATCAGATATAACCCATTCTCATTTTCTTCACATATTAGACCCCATTCCAAGACACTATCATCTCTAAAGTGGACTCCTGAACTAGTGTCCTCTAACTGGCCTTCTTGCTTTCATTCTTAACCTCATTCTACATAAGCACCCAGAGTGATGTGTAAACAAAGATCCCTTACTCATCTGCACAAAACCCTTCAACAGCTCCTTGTACTTAGAATAAAATCACATTCCTTGCAATGGCCTACATGGTCTTATGTGATCTGTTCTCTGCCTATTTCTCTGACCTCATCACTAATTTCCACTTTCACTCTCCTTGTTCTAGCCACGCTGACTTTGTTCTAGCCACGCAGCCAGAAGGCTGATCCTCAAATAAGTGAAGTTCAGCATCTCCTCAGGGCCTCTACACTTCTGTCCCGTGTGACTGAACACACACTTCCCTTTTTTTGCATGGCTAATTTCATTCAGGACTCAGTTCAAAATTACTTCCTCTGGGAGATCATCCCTGATTATCCTAATCTAAGAACACAGCAAGCTCTCCATAAACATTTGCTGGCTAGAGACACCAACTCAATTAAAAATAAATAAAAGGATTATCTTTGGAAGAAATGAAAAGTAACTTCCTCATTAAAACAAAAGGGGAATATGAGAGAAGAAGAATGGTAAATGGGAGTTGGAAAGGAAGTTCCTTTGGCAACTCATATTGATATCACCTTCCTGCTGAGACCTTAGGCTTCTTTCCACAGGCCTTTGAAGAGAGCTTCATGCAAACATCTCCAAGTGTTGCCACCTCACAGACCAGCTGTATTATTATGAGCAATAGCTGCTCCTATGTGATTTGCTCTTTATTCACCTGAGCTCCATCTTCTTGTCATGGCTCTTGTCACCATCCAGGGGTCCTTCCCTTGCTCCAATAAAGAAAACACATCTGGTTTAGGGATCGCACATCCAGCTTAAAAGAAAAGAAATGGGATATGGTCATGGTATAAGAGTCCCAGATTCAAATCCAGTCCACTGGTCATCAAAGACACTGAAGGAAGTGACAGAGGAATATGTGAAGGTCTGAAGGATGAGAAATAAGAAGGTACACAGTGGAGGGGCACCTGGCTGGCTCAATCGGTTGAGCGTCCGACTTCAGCTCAGGTCATGATCTCGCAGTTTGTGAGTTTGAGCCCCGTGTGGGACTCTCTGCGGACAGCTCAGACCCTGGTACCTGCTTTGGATTCTGTGTCTCTCGCTCTCTCTCTGCCCCTCCCCCACTCATACTCTCTCTCTCTCTCTCTCTCTCTCTCTCTCTCAAAAATAAATAAACATTAAAAACAATTATATAATGAGCACTGGGTGTTGTATGGAAACCAATTTGACAATAAATTTCATATATTGAAAAATATATATATAAAACAAAAGAAGGTACACAGTGGAGCTGTCTACTTCTGTTAGCTAGAATGAAAGGGGAAGTTATTCCAATAAGAGGGCTTAAAGCTATCAGCAGAAGGGAGGAGGGGAAAAGACAAAAGCAGAATCAATAATTGTTTTGCAGAATTGTTTTCCAGAATCAATATTTCCAGCCAAGGAGACACCTAAATAGGTGTTTCACCTGACAGTTCCTTGCTAAGTATGTCTAGCCCATTAGCTCCTTATGTGAGCCAGTCTGTGCCAGAATAGAGCTGAGGACCTGCACAGAAGCCCCCCTGAGCTGACCTGAAGTTACCTTAGCTCATTATAATAATAAGATGTCCTCTAGGGTGCCTGGGTGGCTCAGTCAGTTAAGCATCTGTCTTGATTTCAGCTAAGGTCATGATCTTGCAGTCGTGAGATCAAGTTCCATGTCAGGCTCCATGCTGATCATGCAGCCTGCTTGGGAGTCTGTCTCTCCCTCTCTCACTGTCCCTCTCTCCTCCTCAAAATAAATAAATAAACATTAAAAAAAATAAGATCTCTTATCATGGATAGAGTTTTCCACCATTTTTTGAACATACGATGTACATACTGGCATGTTGACATGCTGGACATGCTAATTGAACCAAAAGTGTTTACTTACACAAACTCCCTGCCCCCACCCTGATACACTGCATAAAAATTTCCTGTAATAATCCCACAGGGAGACAGTGCATTCAGACCAATCTCCCTGTCTCTGTAGCAAGTAATACAAAGTTCTTTGCTTTCAACATTTCCTTGGGTTGTGTGCAATTTAGTGCACCTTGAGTTCAGTTACATCTCTACCTCCAAAACACTCAAACCTTTCTGTACAAGATGATCTTACCTAGTGAGATCAGGTTGCTGTAGTTCTCCAACATCACATCCCTGTACAAATCCCTCTGAGTGGAGTTAAGGCATTCCCACTCCTCCTGAGAGAAGTCGATGGCCACATCCCTGAAAGTCACCAACCACTGAAACAACAAATCCATTTATTGTTGGTGAAAATATGGCAATGACTTCGAGGTAAAATGAGGAAAGAAAGAAGAGGGTGTGAAGGAAGGGGATGACAATAAATAGGCCATGGCTGAACACATTGTAACATTAAAGAAATTAGGTGCCTGAACAAAGACAAAACTTCCAATGTATAGTAAGACAATTCTATTATCCAGAAAAGTCTAGGAATACAAAAGGCCAGATGAATGCAGTTCTCCAATTAAATGAAATATTACATGTAATCACACAGTATATTAAGCTTTTCAGATTCTCAAAAAATAATAAATTCTCAACAAATATGAGTTCTTTCCTTTTCTTCTCCCCTTAAAGAAAAATATAAACAAATTTAATGAAATCTTTCCAAACAATTTTTAACAAATCTCTAGGCTAAAACATAGAATTTGGATATAACTTAAGAATTTTTTGAAGATTAAGGCACCTGGGTGGTTCAGTCAGTTAAGCATCTGACTCTTGATTTTGGCTCAGGTTATGCTCTCACAGTTCGTGAGATTTAATCCTGAATCGGGCTCTGTGCAGAGCCTGCTTGGAATTCCCTCTCTCCCTCTGTCTCTGTCCCTCCCTGGCTTGTGCATACACACACTCTCTCTCAAAATAAATAAATATTTTTTAAAAAAGAATGTTTTGAAGATTTGAATTCTTCAAGTCACAATATTATGTTTCCATTTTATGTATGAAATGATCTGCTTATTTGGGAGTATTTCATTTAATTCTCCAACGTCTTTGAGCTCTAAGAATCTACAGTTCTCAAGAGAGTAGGCATTTGGCAGGTTTTATTTCTACTTTCTGTGTTCCTAGGCTACAGCTAGTTTATGGATGCCAATCTAGGTGCCTCGGGTATCACTGACACATTCTGGCCAACTCCAAGGTAAACCTGACTGCTGGTCATCCTCTCATTGGTTCCTGGGTAATAGGACTGTGGTACATAGAATAACACCCTCCCCAAGATGTCCACATCTGAATCTCTGGAACCTGTGAGTATGTAACCTTATAATGCAAATGGAACTTTGTAGATGTGATTAAGGATCTTTAAAAGGGAAGATTATCCTGGATTATCTGCTTGGGACCAATGTAATCTTAAGAGTATTTTAAATGGTAGAGGGAGGGGCGCCTGGGTGGCTCAGTAGGTTGAGCGTCCGACTTCGGCTCAGGGCATGATCTCACGGTCTGTGAGTTCGAGCCCCATGTCGGGCTCTGTGCTGACAGCTCAGAGCCTGGAGCCTACTTCTGATTCTGTGTCTCCCTCTTTCTCTGCCCCTCCCCCACTCATGCTCTGTCTCAGAAATAAATAAACATTAAATGGTAGAGGGAGGCCCAGAAGGAGATGTGATAATGAAAGCAGAGGTCAGAATGATGACTGCTGGCTGTAAAAATGGAAGGGAGCCACAAGCCAAGGAACGTGGGCAGCCTCTAGCAGCTGGAAAAATGCAAGGAAATAGATTCGCCTCCAGAAGAACACAGACCTACCAACACCTTAAATTTAGCCTGTAAAACTAATTTCAGACACTCACCTCCAGAAATATAAGATAATAAACTTATGTTGTTTTAAGTCACTTAGTTTATAGTAATTTGTCATGGCATCAACAGGAAACTGCAAGAGGCAAGATCTCTTCCTTCTCGGGACTCAGTTCCTCACCCAATCTTAAAAGCCTTGCAGAAAATCTTATCATACACTGAGACTTAGAACACCCAGCAGAAATGCTGTCACTTCCAAGTGGGAAACCCAGGTCTATAGAGAAGATCAGTTTGCCATATGTCCCATGTAACTACCTCACCAAACCATTATACTAATACTGCTCTTAAGGGGAGTATTAGTATTAGGAATACTGCTTTTAATACTGCTTCCTTAGGACTCCTGGCAGAAGACTTTGCATGTAAAATATGTAGAATGATCTGAAAAAAATACTTAAACACTCTCTGGTGAGAGGAAAAGCATTTAGAGAAGAATGGAGCTCTTTGCTAGGATTAGCCACTGGAATGGGAGAAATTTGGGAGTGGTTCCTTCAGGCAGCTAAGCAAGGCAGAAAATTTGGGGATAAATAAATCTGGTGCTCACATCACACAACACATCACTTCAGGAAGGAAAAATGAGGGGCCCCTGGCTGGCTCAGTCGGTAGAGCATGCAATTCAATCTCGGGGTTGTGAGTTTGAGCCTCACATTTGGTGCAGAGATTACAAAAAAATTTAAAAAAAAAATCTTAAAAAAAAAAAAAAAGGAAAAATGAAACAGTAACTCACATGGGGCATGTTTTCTAGAACTATCAGGACTGATTGGTTTTCTGGGTTCTTTTCCTGGAGATGTGCAAAGTTCAGAGAACGCAGGGCTGGAGAGAGAAACAGAAGCCATGAGATAAACCTTGCCTCAGAGCCCACAAAATAAGCACCTTGACACTAACTTTATTTCACCTCTTTTTTTTTTTTTTAATTTTTAATGTTTGTTTATTTTTAAGAGAGAGAGAGAGAGTGTGAGCCTGCCTGAAACAGGCTGCAGGCTCTGAACTGTCAGCACAGAGCCCGACGTGGGGCTCAAACCCACGAGCTGCAAGATAACGACCTGCACTGAAGTCAGATACTTAACCAACTAAGCCACTCAGCCACCCCTACTTTACCTCTTCGAGGGAGTTTGGAAAAATCTTAGCTTTCCTGCAAATCCAATGGAATACAGCTACAGCAGAAAGAATTCAGGCCAAACTTCTCCTGAATCCCCCTGATGCTGAATAGGACCTCACAGGGTGCTAGTTTTCCAGGGCATCTCACATCTTTAGGATAGGGGCATACCTAGGGAGCCCTGAGATCAGCTTCCCCAGATACCTCCCCTCCCCCCCCTCCCCCCGCATATACACACAAAGTGAGATGCTTTGCTCCCACAGCTTAAGGGCTCAATCCTACAAGACTGCTCCTGATTCCAGAAGTCAGTCTGAAATCCCTGGCCACCAGTACTTCTGATCACTCAGCTATAAATTGGGGGCTCCCACAGTCCCCTCCTAGGTTTGATACTTTGCTAGGATGGCTCACAGAACTTAGGAAGCCACAAAAAGGATGAAGTATCTAGGCCTAAGGTTGACAAGAAATGCATAAAACCTGTAGGAAGAAAAACTTGAAATACTTCCTGAAAGACATAAAAATAGATTTGTGCAAATGGCTAAAACAGTATTTCCCAACATTGTTTTCTATCATTGCCCCTCTGAGGAGCCATTTTAGACATTTTTTCCTAGTTGTCCCCCTCCAGCATGAAATTTTAATAGGTCAGATACACTGTAATATATGTATTTATGTAAGTATATATAAGTTATATATAAGTTTATATAAATATATATAAGTTTATATAATATAGAGGAGCCTGGGTGGCTCAGTTGGTTAAGCGTCCAACTTCAGTTCAGGTCACAATCTCAGTTTGTGAGAGTTTGAGCTCAGTTTGAGCTCCACATTGGGTTCTGTGCTGACAGCTCCAAGCCTGGAGCTTGCTTCAGATTCTGTGTCTTCTGCTCTCTCTGCTCCTTACCTGCCTGTGCTCTGTCTCTCACTCTCTCTCCAAAAATAAAAAAACATTTAAAAAAATAAAAAAAAAAGTATATAATATAAACAATGTAATTAAAATTTTAATATATCATTCAAAACCATTCTTTTCCAACAAAAGGTAAAACAATTGAAAAATTAATTTCTTAAAAATTATTTTTAGTGAACTTAACTTCTACTAGATAGAAGAAACTTTTAACTGGTCTCTTGATCTTCATTCACATATTGTCAACATTTTAACTTCTCAGCCCTTGACATAATTGGTGGGTTTCACAATGTTAAACTTTATCCAAGAACTATGATCCTGAAAAATAGCCATAGCCACAATGAGAGATACCCCCTCATCCTTTATAGACTAGGAAACAGGTGAATTAAATGAACCTCCCTTCCCTCTATGACTTAGATAAGACTGGAGGATGACCCTTCCCCCCTTTTTTAACCTATGAGAAGGCCAGGCAGAACCTCCAAATGGCCATTCTTTGTCTCATAAATGACTAGCTGAGCTGTTTGACCCCACTCACTAATCTGGACAAAAATGCCCGATAACTTTACTTGACCAAACTTTAGTCAGGCTTCTTTCCTTCTCTCAGGCCTTTGAACTTTGGCCTACCCTGTATTCTGAGCCAGCAAAGGATGCAAACAACCCTCTTAACAATGATACAAGCTTCAGAGAACAAAATCTACACTTCTGACTCCCCACTTGTCCCAGTTCTTTCTGGCTTTATCTTCCTTATAAAAAAAAATTCTTTTCTGCCTGACCTTTTAGATGCCTGCAGATCTTATGGTTGGAGTGTTCTCCCAATTACAAGTCTTCCTTCCCTCACTGCAGTGATCCTTTAAATAAAGTCATTCCCAGGGGTGACTTCAGCTCAGGTCATGATCTCACAGCTCGTGGGTTCAAGCCCCACGTCCGGCTCTGTGCTAACAAGCTCAGAGTCTGGAGCCTGCTTCTGATTCTGTGTCTTTCTCTCTGACCCTCCTCCACTTACACGGTCTCTCTCTCTCTCAAAAAATGAATAAATGTCAAAAAAATTTTTTTAAATAAATAAATAAAGTCATTCGTTAGCTAAGTCCAAATTTGTCTTTTATGAGACATGGTGAATAACTTTTGTAGAATAAAACATTACTTTTATTTAATCCTCAAATCCCAAGTCAAATAAAAAAGCATGATCAAATACAAACAACATCCACAAGGCAGCCAATGGGCATACACAAGGAATTATTTCAGATTAAATAAGACTAAAGAGATGTGATAACTAAATGAAATATTTGATCCTAGATGTGATTCTGGAATGGATCCCAGATCAAGGGAAAAAAGGCTATAAAGGGCAGTACTGGGGCAACTAGTGAAATTTTTCTATGAATTCTGAATTAAATAATTATTATATCTATGCTACATTTCCTGATTTTAATAAATGAATGATAGTGGTAGTCCTTGTACTTAGAAAAATACACTGATGTATTTTTATGGATAAAGGAACATGATATCTGAAAATTACTACCGACTGGTTCAGAAAAAAAGAACATATGTAGAAGGAAAGAGCAAATGAAAAGCTAATGTTAACAATTTAATAAAACTATAAGGGCATATGAGAATTCATTCTACTATTTTGGGGGTGTAATATTATATCAAAACAAAAATTTTTTGAATAAATGTTATGAGAACATTTATACTTGATTAAGATACTAAAGAGACATAACCAAATGTAACACATGAACCTTAAATATAGGAAATATGATAACCAAAATAAATTTACAAACATTCCCTATTTTGATAGTTGTAATGTTGCTATTGTTGTTTTGACACCATTATAAGTACATTTTCAGGTAAAACAGACTAATTATATTAACGTTGTTAGCAACCAAGAATGTCAGTATAAAAGGAGAGACAAAGTTATAAAATCAAATAGAAAAAAACCTTGTTATCATTGGTCTAAATGGAAATATGATTATGAATTCATGATTATGGTTTATACATTAAAAACAAGTTATTAGCTTTGTCCTCTGAAAAGCCTTAGAAGAAATGACAGCCCTATGACAATGAATATTCCTAATATCCAAACTGTAGTCTCTATATGCCATGATCCATAAGAGGAACCAGAACTCCTTAGAGAGATGGCTCATTTTGGATCTGGCACAGAAAATGTACAAGGTGAACTTGGGACAGCTTGTGCCAGAAAGTAAATAAGCTATCAATTCTTATATGATCATGTCAAAAGACATAGGAACTGACCAGAAGGGACTCCCACTGGCTAAAGAGAGAGCAGTTCAGGGTACCTGGGGGGCTCAGTCGGTTAAGTGTCTGACTCTTGATTTCAGCTCAGGTCATAATCTCACAGTTGGTGAGTTTGAACCCTGTGTCTG
Organism: Panthera uncia; assembly: GCF_023721935.1. Lineage (NCBI taxonomy): Eukaryota > Metazoa > Chordata > Mammalia > Carnivora > Felidae > Panthera > Panthera uncia. The sequence continues at coordinate 15,514,501 of NW_026057588.1, forward strand.
ACTGCATGCTGACAGCACAGAACCGGCTTGGGATTCTCTCTCTCTCTCTCTCAAAATAAATAAATAAATTTTAAAAAGTAATAAATACATAGAGGGCAGTTTGAGATAAAAAGGAATAATGAGGGGTACCTGGGTGACTCAGTTGGTTAAGTGACTGACTCTTGATTTCAGCTCAGGTCCTCATCTCACAGTCATGAGATCAAGCCCTGCATTGAGCCCTGAGCCCTGATATTCTCTCTCTGCCCCACCAGCTCATGTGCACATGTGTCCTCTCTCTCTCTCTCTCTCTCTAAAAAAAAAAAAAAAAAAAAAAAAAAAGATTACAGTGGTTGGAAACCTATCAAATGTATTTCCAAAACCCATGAATACTCAAAATAAACTGACTCACTTACTTTTGGGACTCTTTAGGAGGTTGTAGGATGCCAACTAATTTCTTTGAAAACTAATATATAAAGGCAAAGAATTAAATAGATTATTGTCTTTCTATATGAACTGAATTTGAGAATAACCAAATAGTTTTGAAGCAAATTTCTTATTTATAGAACTCCAACTAAGAAATGCAGAAGGAAGTGAGAGAATTTTTAAAAATCACTATATGTAGGGGCACCTGGGTGGCTCAGTCAGTTAAGCATCCGACTTTGGCCCAGGTCTTGATCTTGCCGTTCATGAGTTTGAGCCCCGTGTGGGGCTCTGTGCTGACAGCTCAGAGCCTGGAGCCTGCTTCGGAATCTCTCTCCCTCTCCCTCTCTCTCTCTCTCTCTCTCTCTCTCTCTCTCCTTCCCTCTGCCCCTCCCCTGCTCATACTCTCTCTAAAATAAATAATAAAACAATTAAATTTTTAAAAATCACTGTATGTAATCTTTAATGAAATAACAGATCTCACCATCAATCATAAATGGATGTTATAAACTTTAGGTGTTTCTTGACCTTTTTTCCCCTTGTTTCCCCTAAAAAGGCTGAAAGAGCCTTTTTAGACACCTTTTTTTTCCCTAACCACTATTCAACTATAAAATTTTAATGCCATGGTTATACTGTATATGTGTTTATGTACTGTGTGGCTCCAAGGGCCACAAACCATTGCAATATCTTAAGAGTTTGCCCTGCTAAGAACCAAGTTTTATCCCCCGGGGGGGAGGAGGGTGGGTGGGTGGACAATACCTTCCTCTATTAATAGGTGAAAAAAGGAGAGCCTTATAAAAAGGTTAAGTGGACAGCCCTTGAACACTGATCAATATGGCATCACCAGAAGTGGGACACCAGACTTTAAAAGCCTCAGGATGTGATGTAATAGGAAGTACAAGGCACCAACTATGAATTATTTTTGTCTGAAAATGGGATTTAGGCAAAATATGATCTGGATTTGATCAAGTTTCTAGAACTAACTACTCATTTACAGAAATACGGGGCATAGGAGAACAAATTATATGACACCCTAAGGAAGCAATTAGCCAAAAGCAGAATGTAGAATATTCTATAAACCTAGTTTTTTTTTAAAAAACAAATCAGTAATACCAATTAAAATAAAACAAAAGCAAAAAATAGAAGGGAAATTTACAGATTAAAGAAATTTAAGATGTTTGGCAACCTTATGCACTGTGTAGACCTTATCTGGATCATGATTTGAACAAACCAATTGTAAAAATCTATCTTTGAAAATACTGGGGAAACAAATATGTATGTATTGCATATATGATATTATGGAATTACTGTTAGTTTTTCAAGCTGGGGTAACATCACTGTGGTTATCTAAAAATATGTTTTTTGGTTATATATGTATACATATGGATAAAATTATACAATTTTTGAAATGCTACAGAAAAAAAGGAGGAAGGATGTAAGGCTATTTGCAAACGTTTTAAATTATAGGTGGGTATTGAGCACATTGGGTTTATATTACTTTCTATCCTGCTTGAAATTTTCCATAATAAAGTTAAAATAAAAATCTTCAAATTTCCTCCGGAGGGCGTAGTTCTCTGTCATCAAAAATCTTAGAAATGGCTGATTTGCCATTGGGTGGAGAGAACAGGTGTAGTGTGGTTGGGAGTGGAGTTAGCCTAGTGAGCTCATCCCTGGAGCGCCATCATTTATGGGGATAGCTAATGCCTAAGGACAAGTCACTGAATGGCTGGTTCTTCCTTAAGATGTTGCAGAACGTACTGCAACATCTTGAAAAGTAAGAAACTTGAGGGGAGGAAGAAAATGGTAACTCATTTTAGGCAAGTCTTTTAGATGTGCAACATTCTTTTCCTTTCCTGTGTGGCTCTGTTAGAAAAAGTAGAAGGGACTAAACAATCATAGGCTACCAAGCCTTTCTCACAGCCAACAAAATATTTAGGATCATCTCCCACAACTTCAGGCCAGAGAAAGGGATTGATTTTCCCCACAGGGCTCTCAAAGTAGAATGGGGCATCCTATTATGGTGGTCTTCTCCCTTCCTAGGGCGCTTCAGGTGTAAATCCTCATTATACAGCTTCAAAATAGTCACGTTCTCAGCACAGTAAAGTGAGGAAACTGCAGCACCTGGAACCGCGCGATTCTCAACGGACTCTGTCCGTGTCATCCGGGGGTAAAGTACACAGGTGCGAAGTATCCCTGGCCGCCAAAAGCATTAGAAGACGGCAGGCAAGCCCATCGCGCCGCCACAGAAAGGGACACACACATCCAGCACGGTGGAACGTTAAGGGTAACATATTCCCTATCCCGTCCTACCGGAACCAAAGATAAGGCGCGGAGTTTGCCAGCCGGGAGGGGCGCTAAGTGCACGCCCACATCACAGGGGCTGAGGGAAAAAGCTAATAGCACCACGCCTCTGCCGGTCTGAACCGAAGTGACGGTGCAGATATTGCCGGAGAAGAAGGTCACAGCTACTCCCCAGGCAAGGCCGACTTCCGTAAGGAATCAACCTGGAGCTCTATGACCTAATGGAAACGTAGTCCAGAGCCGGGATCGTCCCGATTCCTCACAGCACCGAGCCCCAGCTGGCATACCGGTATTCCCAGCACCATATGAGAACTTCTTTCTGGATGCTCCAAATTAAATGCAGCGTGCGGGTCCCAGTGAGACGGTCCACTCACCTGACCGCTGCAGACTGGATCCCTGCATCAAGACGTAACGGAATAAGTGTACGAAATGGCGCAGGGACGCGGTGGCCTCCGGGAAATGTAGTCAAAAATGTGACCACCCTCCCCCCACCCCCACCTCCCGCCGCTCGATCCAACAGAATGCAGAGGCACTGGCCACATTCTGCGGCCCGGAATCGGCCCGAGCCTTGAGTCTCCCTTGCTCGAATGGGGGAATCTCAGGCTACTACTACGTGTGTGCCGACCTATCTCATTGGACTCAAGTGGCTCCTCCAGAAAATCCCAAGAAGATTACCAGAGTTTGGGTCTTGTAGTGAAGCCTTCAGACAAATGTAGTCCAGGGCTGAAAAAGCTGCAGAAGGCCAGGAGGTAGGGTCCAGATTTCTCAGACAAGAGCTGTGGCTCAGACGCAGTAGCTGTGACCACCCGGGTTTCTGCTCAAGAGGCATCAGAGGTTTGACACACTTCACGGACATGTGTTTGTTATCCAAGTGTCTTCTGCAGGGGAAGAGAGGTCTGTGGGGAATGTGCTGTGTATCAGATTGTGTTTGAGACTGTAAGAGGCATGTTAGTGGATATGCGTGTGATCCATTTGGGATTGTGAGAGTGTCTCGGGAACAGTGTGACTATAAGGGTGATGCCTGGGATTAGACAATCTAAGTATTTTATGACTTACAAAATGCTTTTTCTTTGCATGGTTATGAATTTAGAATAGATTCCTATATAATTATAGAAATGTTAAATGAATGATACATTGTGAGTTCATCTGTAGCAGTGAATATGGGAAAAGAAGTGAATGCAGCACTGTGTATCTCAAAACTTCAGTTTTCTCACCTTTAAAATGAACTTTTATGTAAGTTTTTGGAGTACAGCTGCCCAATAGAACTTTCTGTAAAACTCAGTTCTATGTTTTGTATCTGCACTGTCCAGTATAGTAGCCACTAGCCACATATGACCATTCAAGCCCCTTAAGTGTGGTTAGTTTGACCAAGGAATGAATGTTTAATTTTGTTTAATTTTAATAAACTTAAATTTAAACAGTTACCAGTGGCTACCTAAATTGGAGAAACAAGAATTTCATCTGGCAAATAATTTGAAAAATGAGTTTTATATTGAAATGAAGAGAGATGGGAAAAAGTGTAATTTCAGCCTTAGTCTTTTTTTTTAGAGGAATAATTTACATAAAGTCTACAAATATTATATATACACCTCCATGATTTTTGCATACACAGGCAATCACCACACACAGATCAAGATAAAGAACATTGATTTCCAAAATGCCAGAATGTTCCCTTGTGCCCCATCCTGGTCAACTGTGACTCTACTTAGAAGGGACCATTATTTGGACTTCTCTAACACCACAGATTACTTTTATGTATTCTTGAACTTCATTTGAATACAATCAATGTAATGATATGTGCCTGGCATGTTTTTGTCAACATTAAGACTCCTAGATGAGTCCTTTAGCCAGCAAATAAATATTTTTGGTTTTATGTGCCAGATGTTGTCTGTCACACCTACTCAACTCTGCTATTCTAGCATGAAAGCAACCATAGATAATATGTAAACAAATTAGTGTGGCTGTATTCCAAGAAAACTTTATTTATGGACGCTGAAATTTGGATTTCATATAATTTTTTTACATATTGCAAAATACTACTCTTATTTTTTCAACCATTTAAAAATGTAAAACCTTTCTTAGGTCATTGGCCATACCAAAATAGGTGACGGGCCATATTTTGCCTGCAGGCTGCCATTGTCTAAATCTTGATACAATATATTCATTCTGTATTGATACACATTTGTGTGGGTTTCAGTTTTTTCTTTTCTTTCTTTTTTTTTTTTTTTAAGTTTATTTATTTATTTTTGAGAGAGAGAGAAAGCATGAATTGGGGAGGGGCAGAGAGAGAGGGAAAGAGAGAGAATGCCACGCAGGCTCTACACTGTTAGTGCAGGGCCTGATGCAGGGTTCAAACCTACAAACTGTGAGATCATGACCTGAGCTGAAGTCGGGCACTTAACTGACTGAGCCACCCAGGTGTCCCTCCAGTTTTTCTTACTAATAAATCTGTGGTCAATCTTACATATTTTGGGAGACATAGCATTCATTTCTATTAGGAATCCAAGAGTGGAATAGCTGGATCGTAAAGTAGATTTGTATGTACCTGTGGGGATACTGCCAAATCATTTTCCAAAGTTGTGTCAATTTACATTTCTATCAACAATGCAGAGGGTTCCAGTTGCTTCATATCCTTTTAGGCACCTGGTATTATCAGTCTTTTTAATTTTTACAATACTAGAAGGTGGATAGCGGTATCTCAGTGTGATTTTAATTTGCATTTCCCTGATGAATACTCACTTTAGCATCCTTTCATATACCAGTCACTTGGATAACTTCTATGTTGAGTTGTCTGTTTAACTTTTGACCATTTTATTAAAATGAGTTTGTGTTTTTTCTATTTATTCATAGGTATTTGTATATACTAGGATATGAGGTCTTTGTAGGACATTTGCATTATATCTTTTCCAGGCTATGGCTTGCCTTTTCACTCTAATAATGAAGTCTTTTGAAGAACAGCTGCTTTTAATTTAAATGAAGTTCAATTTATTAATATTTTATTTATAGCTGATGTCTCATTCTGTTTAAAAGCTTCTGCCTACCATAGGACCTGAAGATATTCTATTTTTCTTCTAGAGATCTTATTGTTTCACCTTTCACATTTATAGTTATGATTCATCTCAAATTAATTGTTTTGTTTCTTTCTTTTGAGCTGAGGATCAAGAGATTTTTCCCCCATACGTATAACCAGTTGCTCCATCACTATTTATTGAATTGCAGTGGTGCCTTTGTAATAAGTCAAGTGACTTTATATCTGTGAGCCTATTTCTGTACTATATTTCCTCATTGGTATATTTAGCTATCTTGCACTAATACCAAGCTGTCTTTAGAGTAAGTATTGAAATATCATGGTATACATTTTAAACTTTATTCTTTTTCATTATATTGGGCATTCTAGGTCCTATGCAATTCCATATATATTTCAAGAATCAGCTGGTTGATTTACACAAAGAAACCTGGAGGGACTTAACTGGCTTTCTTTGACCCTGTAAATGTAGGATGAATTGATATCTTAATACTAAGTCTTGCAATTCACAAATATTAGCATATCTCTCCATTTCTTTGAGTCCTCATTAATTTATCTCAGCAACGTTTTATAATTTTCATTGGAAAGCATTTATGTCTTTATAAAAAACAGCTTTATTGAGATATAATTAACATACCATAAAATCCTCCCATTTGAAGTGTTCACTTCAGGGGCACATGGGTGGCTCAGTTGGTTGAGCATCTGACTCTTGATTTTGGCTCAAGTCATGAACTCATGGTTCGTGAATTTGAGCCCTGCAAATTGTTCACTTCAGTGGCTTTTAGTATATTTACAGTTATGCACCCAATTACCCCATAGTCAATGATTTTACATTTTCATCGCCTGAAAAAAGAATCCCACACCCCTTAGCAGTAATCCCAATTCCTGTCTCCTGTCCCCCAGTCACAGGCAACGATTTATCTTCTATCTGTATCTATAGAATTGCCTATTCAGGATAGTGCATATAAATGGAATCCTACAATATTTGTTTTTTTGTGACTGGCTTCTTTCACTTAACATAATTTTATCAAGATTTATCTTTGTTGTAGCATGTAACATTACTTTGTTACTCTTTATTGCTGAATACTCTTCTATTGTATGGATTTTCCACATACCTTGGGGGAAATCATTGTCTTAGTTAATTATGATGTTAGCTGTCGATTTTTCATAAATTCCCTTTACTAGAATGAGGAAGTTTTCCTCTATTCTGACTTTGTTGAGTGTTTTTATCATGAAAGGATAGTAGATATTGTTAAATTTTTTTTCTTTGTCAGACATCATGTGCTTTCTGTCCTTTATTCTATTGATTCATTACATTGATTTTTTGCATGCTACACCACCAACCTTGCATTCCTGGCATAAATCTCACTTGGTCCTGGTGTATAAATTATTTTTTTATTTTTACTAGATTCAATTTGTTAGTACTTTGTTGAGAATTTTTGTGCCTTTTTGTTATTTTCGTGTTTTCTTGCTATGAGAAATACTTTTGTTTTTTTATTTTACTGTTTAATTTAAGCTGGTATATAGAGACACAAATTATGTTTTTATATGTACTTAAATCCAGTGATCATGCTAAATTTGCTTATTTATTAAGAGTTTTAGAATTCTAGGGGTGCCTGGGTGGTTCATTTGGTTAAACTTCCGACTCTTGATTTCAGCTCAGGTCATGATCTCGAAGTTCTGTGGGATTGAGTCCCATGGCATAGCCTGCTTGGGATTCTCTCTCACCCTCTTTCTCTACCCCTCCCCTGCTCACATTTTCTCTCTCTCACTCAAAATAAACATTAAAAAAAAAGTCTTAGAATTCTTTTTTGGATTTTCTACATATAAATTATGTTATTGACAGATAACTGTTATATTTCTTCTTTTTCCAATCTTTATACTTTTTCCTTTTTTCCTGTTTATTGCACTGGCTTGGGTCTCCAGTATGATAATAAATGCAAGTATCAAATGTAGATATCCTTGTTTTATTCCCTTGAGGAATCCATTAGGTTTGTTATCTGAGATTATTTAAAGATGTTCTTTATCAGATTGAGGCAATTTTCTTTCCTGCCACTTTTGTTGAGAATTGTTTTAATGGATGTTGAATTTTTTTAATGGATAGCCTGCACATTAGATGATCATAAGATTTTTCTCCTTTATTCTGTTAATGTGGTAAGTTACACTGATTATTTTTTGTATGTGAAACCATCTAGCATTCCTAGAATACTCATTTGGTCATGATTTATTATCTTCTTTATCATTCACTGAATTTGCCTAGCTATATTTTGTTTAGGGCTTTGCTTTTATGTTTTTCTTGTCCTGAAATTTCCAGGGTTAATATAAAGATGTTTTTGGCTTCATAGAGGAAATCGGGAAGTCATTCCCCTTTTTCTTTTCTTTGTAAGAATTTGTACATGACTGATATTTTCTGTTCCATCAAATATTTGGAAGAATTCACCAGTGAAAACATCCGGAACTGGAATTTTCCTTGTGGGAGATTTATAAATGAAGATTTATTTTTTTTAACAATTACTCAAATTTTATATTTTTTCTCATGTCATTTTTGCAAGTTGTATTTTTTAAGAAATGTTTTATTTCTTTGAAGATCAAATTTATTGGTGTAAAGTTGTCCATAATGCCTTCTTGTTTACCCTTTAATATCTATAAAATCTTTTTCCATACCTGATATTTGTGGGATTGTTTTCTTTTTTGGTCAGTCTTGCTATGGCTTATCAATTCTGTTGATCTTTCAAAGAACTAGCTTTTGGCTCAGTTTATTTTCTCTATTACAAGTTTGCTTTCTATTTTAGTGATGTCCATACATATCTTTATTTCTTCTTTCCTTTTACTTTCTTTTGGTTTAATTTGATATTCTTTCTTTTAGTTTCTTATGATGGAGGCTTACATTATTCATATTCAGTATTTGCTCCTTTCTAATATATGCATTTAGAGCTACAAACATGCCCTCAAATTACTGCTTTTACTGCATCCCAGTAAAAGCAAAAATCCCTTTTTGATTTTCACTATCAAAAAGTTCAAAATATCTTTTAAATTCCATTGTCATTATTTGATCCACTGCTTTTGTAGAGTTATGTTGCTTAAGTTTGGATAACTTGGGAAGTTTTCAATGTTTTGTTTTGTAATGGTTTTTGGTTTTTAGTTTAATTCCATTGTGGTCAGACACGAGACTATACATGATTTCAATCCTATGAAGTATATTAGATTTGCTATATGGCCCAGTGTATGGTTTATTTTGCCACACAGTCCACATTCACTTGAAAAGAATATATATTCCAGGGCACCTGGGTTGCTCAGTCAGTTGAGCATCAGACTCTTCATTCTGGCTCAGGTTATGATCCCAGGGTCATGGGATTGTGCCCCACATTGGGCTCCATGCTGAGCTTGGAGCCTGTTTGGAATTCTCTCTCTCTCTCTCTCTCTCTCTCTCTCTCTCTTTCCCTCCCACTGCCCCTCTCCCCTGCGCACACGCACACACACACACACACACACACACACACACACACTCTCGCTCTCTCTCTCTCTCTCTCAAATTAAAAAAAAAGAGAGAGAATAAAATTTAGAATTAGTTTTTCTGTTGAATTGCTCCTTTTATCATTATGTTCCTATTTATTTTTAGAAATATCTATTTTCTCAAAGTCTATCAGCTATTAAAATAGCTACCCCAGCATTTTTTTGGTTAGCATTTGCATGTTGTTCCCTCCACCATCTTTTTACTTTCAACTGTTCTCTGTCATATGTAATGTATGTCTTGTAGATCTTTTTACATAAAATCTAGTCTGATAGTCTCAATTTTTTTTAGAGAGCCAACTTGCCAAAGCAGGGGAGAAGGAAGGGGTGAGAAAGAGAGAGAGAGACAGAAGAGAGAGAGAAAGGATCTCCAGCAGGCTCTACACTCAGCACAGAGCCTGATGTGGGGCTCAATTCCATGACCCTGGCTGGGATCATGACCTGAACCAAAATTAAGAGTCTGATGCTCAACCAGCTGAGCCACCCAGGCACCCTCGTAGTCTTTATCTTTTAATTGAAATACTTAGATCATTTTTATTTAAGATATTTACAGACATAGTTGGTGTGGTTAACTATAAAAACAGTCACAATAATTTATGCCATTCTATATTCACTTCGTAATGTGACTTTGCTGCTCCTTCCATCCTCCATTAAACACAGCAAAATGAAGCAGTGTTTATTTCTCCATCTCCTGAATCTGGGCTTAACCACATGCTTTTGCTATTGGGACATCAATAAATGTGATATAAGCAGTGACTTGACCAATGGAATTTGCCCATTTTTGTGTGTGAATGGTGTGAATGAACCTGGTGTGAATGAATCTGTTGTAGCATGCTAGAATAGTCATCTAGTAAAGAACCAAGATACACTGGTAGCCAACTTGCCAACCACCGGTGAAACTATCCTAGACTAACCAGCCCCAGCCAAACTGCCTAGAGCTTCATGGATGTGTTAAACTGAGACTCTCCTTGCCATAGTTTTTTCTTTAAAAAAATTTTTTAAGACTTTATTATGGAGCAGCTTTAGGTTTACAACAAAATTGAGAGGAAGGTACAAAGATTTCCCATTTACCCCCTGCCTGACACATATGTAGTTTCCTCCATTATCAATATCCCTGGGGAACCTGGGTGGCTCAGGTTCCCCTTTTCCAGATTTCCCTTTTCCAGAATATCATATACTCAGAATCAGACCATCTGTAACCTTTTCCAAGATTGATTTCTTTTACTTAGTAATATGAACTTAAATTTCCTTCATGTCTTTTTTTTTTTTCACGTTTATTTATTTTGATAGAGCACATGCCCAAGTGAGTGGGGGAGGGGCATAGGGAGAATCCCAAGCAAGCTCCATGCTGGTAGCTCGGAGCCCAACATGGGGCTCCATCTCACAAACTGCAAGTTCATGACCTGAGCCAAAATCAAGAGTTGGATGCTTAACCAACTGAGTCACCCAGACACCTCTCCTTCATGTCTTTTGGTGGCTTGGTAGCTCATTTCTTTTTAGCACTGAGTTACTATCCCCAGGAGGTACCATAGTTTATCCATTCACCTACTGAAGATCATCTTGCTTTCTTCTGAGTTATGGCAATTAAGAATAAAGCTGCTATAAATATAAACATCAGTGTGCAGGTTTTTATGCAGACATAAGTTTACAACTATTATGGCTAAATACAAAGGAATTCCATTGCTGGACTATATGGTAAGAGTATATTTAGTTTTGTAAGAAACCATCAAACTGTCTTCCAAGGTGTCTTTGCCATCATTTCTTAACTGTAAAATAAGATTACCCACTTCATAACATTATTAGGAGTGGGGGATAAGGTAATAGTGTCAATTCCTTAGACCAGCCCCTGGCACATACTAAAAGTTCAGAAAATTTTACCTGTTATTATGATGTGGTAATTCTTAGCCAGTCCCCCTCAGGTTTCTGTAGATCAACAACGACAATGTAAACTTAAATTTATTGGCACTTGTAGGTAAGAAAATGAAGCAAATGCTAAAGTCATATAGAATACCATTTAACTCTATGCCATTTGCCTTCATTTGTGGACTTCCAGGAAACAATTGATTCATTAATTTTCCCCCTCACCTTTATTGAGATATGTTTGACATATAACATTGTATAAGTTTATGATGTACAATGTAAAGATTTGGTATATGTAAATATTGTGAAATTATTACTACATAAGGATAGTCATTACCCTTAACACATCATGACCTCACATTACCACATCACCTAACACACATTAACAGATAATTATCTCACAATTAGCTCTTTATGTGTATTCATGTGTGAAAGAACATTTAAGATCTACTCTCTTAGCAACTTTCAAGTATACAAGTATATGGTTGACTCTAGTCACCAAGCTGGACAGAAGATCCCTAGAGCTTATTCATCTTCTAACTGGAAGTTTGTACCCTTTAACCAACATTTCCCCATTTTCTCAATATCCTAGACCCTGGCAGACACTAATCTACTCTTTGTTTCAGTGAGTTCAGTTTTTTAAGGCCCCACACATAAGTGAGAAGATACAATATTTGTCTTTATCTGATTTATTTCACTTAGAATAATACCCTCAAAGTTCATTCATGTTGTCTCAAATGACAGGATTTCCTTCCTTTTTATAGCTGAGTAACATTCCATTGTGTGTGTGTGTGTGTGTGTGTGTGTGTGTGCGCGCACATCTATATCTTTATATACACTAAATGTGTTATATATATACATATGATAACATGTACATATGTTAGGTACATGTATATATAACATTTTCTTTATCCACGTGTTGGTAGGCAAACAGGTTTGTTGCCTTCCCTTGGCTATTGTGAATAATGTTGCAATGAACATAGAGGTACAGACATATCTTTGATATAGAGATATGAGAGAGTAATTTCATTTCCTTTAGACATATACCTAGATGTGGTATTGCTAGATCATATGATAGTTCTTAAGTTTTTGAGGAACCTCTATACAGTTTTCCATAATGGCTGTACCAATTTATATTCCCACCAACAGTGTGCAAGGGCTCCCTTTTCTCTGCATCCTGGACACCACTTGTTATCTCGTCTTCTTAAGGATAGCCATTCTAATAGATGTGAGGTGATATCTCCTTGTGTTTTTGATTTGCATTTCCCTGATGATTAGTGATGTCAAGCATCTTTTCATATAACTGTTGACCATTTGTATGTATTCTTTAGAAAAATGTCTATTCAAGTACTCTGCCCATTTTTAAATCTGATTGATTGCTTTTTTTTTTCCTTGTGAGTTGTATGAGTTCCTTACACATTTGGGATATCAAATATATGGTTTGCAGCTATTTAGTTTGCAAATATTTTCCCCCATTCCAAAAAGGCTGCCTTTTCATTTTGTTGATTCCTTTTGCTGCACAGAAGCTTTTTAGTCTGATGTAGTCCCACTTGTTTACTTTTGCTATTGTTGCCTGTGCTTGTGGTGTCATATCCAAAATATCATTGCCAAGACCAGTTTTCCAGTGTTTTCCTCTAGAAGTTTTATGGCTTCAGGTTTTATATTTAAGTATTTGGTCCATTTCAACTTAATTTTTGTTAATGATTATGTTTTTTATTTACTTTTTTAATGTTAATGTTAATTTTTGTTTATGTTAATGATGTAAGATACAGGTCCAATTTCATTCTTTTACATTTGAATATCCGCTTTTCCCAGCACCATTTATTGATTATCCTTTCCTCATTGAGTATTCTTGACTCCTTTATCAAATATCAGCTGGATGAATATATGTGATTTTATCTCAGGGCTCTCAGTTCTGTTCCATCAGTCTAGGTGTCTATTTTTATGCCAGTATCATATTGTTTTTGCTTACTATAGCTTTGTAGTATAGTTTGAAACCAGGAAATGTGACATCTCCATCTTTGTTCTTTCTCAAGATGGCATTTGGATATTCAGGGTCTTTTGTGGTTTCATAATTATTTTAGGATTGTTTTTTCTATTTCTGTGAGAAATGTCAGTGGAATTTTGATAGATATTGCATTGAATCTGTACATGGCTTTGGTAGTATGAACACTTTAACAATATTATTCTTCTGATCCATAAATACAGAATACCTTTCCATTAATTTGTGTCTTCTTCAATTTCTTTCATCAGTGTTTAATAGTTTTCAGTGTACAGATCTTTTACTTCCTTGGTGAAATTTATTCCTGAGTATTTTATTATTTTTTACGCTATTTTTTTTGTAATTTTTAAGTTTATTTATTTATTTTGAGAGACAGCAAGCAGGAGAGGGGCAGAGAGAGAGAGGGAGAGAGACAGAGAGAGAAACCCAAGCAGACTCTGCACTATCAAGTGAAGCCCAATGTGGGGCTTGAACTCACAAACCATGAAATCATGACCTAAGCCAAAATCAAGAGATGGATGCTTAACCAATGGAGCCACCCAGGCGCCCCTATGCTATTTTCAATGGGATTGTTTTATTTCTTTTTCAGAGAGTTCAGTGTTAGTATATAGAAACATAACTGATTTTTGTATGTTGATTTTATATCCTGTTAAATTTACTCAACTTGTGTGTTAGTTCTAACAGTTTTATGGTGGCATCTTTAGGATTTTCTATATGTAAGGTCATGTCATTAACAAACAGAGACAGTTTTACTTTCTGATTAGGATGTACTTTATTTTTATTGTATTGTATTTTTTATTTTATTTTATTTTATTTTATTTATTGTATTGATGGGTCTGGCTAGAACTTCCAGTACTATATGAATAGGTGGTGAGCATGGATGGGCACTCTGTGTTGTTCTTGATCTTAGAGGGAAAACATTCAGCCTTTCAGTGTTAAATAGGATGTTAGCTGTGATTCTGTCAAATACGGCCTTTATTATTTTGATATGTATTTCTTTCATACCCAGTTGTTTTTAAGTTCTCAATATGAAAGGATGTTAAACTTTATCAAACACTTTTTCTTCATATAAGGTGATCATATTTTTAACCTTCATTCAATTAATGTGGTATAACACATTTATTGATTTGCAAGTTAATCCATTCTTTTTCTGTAATTTTTTAAAATGTTTATTTTTATATGAAATTTATTGCCAAATTGGTTTCCATACAACACACAGTGCTCATCCCAACACGTGCCCTCTTCAATGCCCATCACCCACTTTCCCCTCCCTCCCACCCCCCATCAACCCTCAGTTTATTCTCAGTTTTTAAGAGTCTCTTATGGTTTGGCTCCCTCCCTTTTTTTTCCCCTTCCCCATGGTCTTCTGTTAAGTTTCTCAGGATCCACATAAGAGTGAAAACATACGGTATCTGTCTTTCTCTGTATGACTTATTTCACTTAGCATAACACTTTCCAGTTCCATCCACGTTGCTACAAAAGGCCATATTTCATTCTTTCTCATTGCCAAATAGTATTCCATCGTATATACAAACCATAATTTCTTTATCCATTCATCAGTTGATGGACATTTAGGCTCATCCATTCTTGCATCCCAAGGAGAAATCCCACTTGATAGTGGTGTATGATCCTTTCAACATGCTGTTGAATTTCGTTTGTTAATATTTTGCTAAGAATATTTGCATCTATATTCATCAGGAATATTAGCCTATAGTTTTTGTATTAACTGTAGTATTTTAAAAATTTATCAAAAATACTCTTTAATGTTTATTTTTGAGAGAGAGAGAGGCAGATGGAGTGTGGGCGGGGAGGGGCAGAGAGAGAGAGAGAGAGGGAGACACAGAATCTGAAGCAGGTTCCAGGCTCTGAGTTGTCAGCACAGAGCCCTATACGGGGCTTGAACTCACAAATCACGAGATCATGACCTGAGCTGAAGTCAGACGCTTAACTGACTGAGCCACCTAGCCGCCCCTTAAATTTATTTAAAGTTAGTTAACATACAGTGTAGTATTGGTTTCAGGAGTAGAACCCAGTGATTCATCACTTCTCTATAACACCTAGGGCTCATCCCAACAAGTGCTCTCCTTAATGCTCATCACCTATTTAGCCCACCCTCCCACCCCAGGAAACCTGTTTGTTCTCTGTATTTAAGTCTCTTATGGTTTACTTCCCTCTCTCTTTTTACCTTTTTTCCCCTTCCCCTGTGTTCATCTGTTTTGTTTTTTAAATTCCACATGAGTGAAATCATATTTGTCTTTCTCTGACTTGTTTTGCTTAGCATAATACACTCTAGTTTCATCGTTGTTGCAACTGGCAAGATTTCATTCTTTTTTTAAAAAATGTTTAAATGTTTATTTATTTTTGAGAGGCAGTGAAAGGGACAGAGCGTGAGCTGGAGAGGGGCAGAGAGAGACAGAGACACAGAATCCAAAGCAGGCTCCAGGCTCTGAGCTATCAGCATTTAAAAAGGAACAAACTATTGATAGATGTGACAACTTAGATCTCAAAAACATTGAGTTCTGAAAGCCAGTCTCAAAAGGTCACATACTGTAGGATTCTATTTATGTAACTTCAACAAAAAATTATAGAGATCTAAAACAGATTAATGGTTTCCAGGGATTAGTGATGGTAGGTGACGTGCAGGTGTGATTATAAAGGGGCAGCATAAGAGATCTTTGTATTGGAATAGTTCTGTATCTTTAGTGCAGTAGTGATTACATGAATCTATACTTATACTCATGATGACATGTAACTACATATATATGTCATATTAATGCCAAATTCTATGTTTTGATATTGTACTTTATGTAAGATGTGACCACTGATGGAAACTTGGTAAAATATACCATTTCTGTAGATTCCTGTGTACCTATAATTATTTTCAAGTAAAAAAGTTTAAAAAAAAAACTTAATGGACTGAAAAACAGAATGCATACAGCTGAATTGTGAATTAGGAAGCCAGATTTCATTGCTATACAGGTCAGAGGAACCAAATGTAACGAAGTGATGCAAAGTATTAGAATAAAACTTGACATAAAAGATTGAAGTAGAAATTCCACCATCCATTTAAAAGAAGCCCCAGAAGATAATAGAAATAATTGAGGAGAGATAATGTTTGAACTAGTAATCAATGAAAGTAACCTCAAAACCAAGAAGGATGTTAAGTACTCAATTTGAGAGAGCCCTAGCAAGTTAATAAAATTCCAATTATCATTAATTCTGGTACACATTTTGATTTTAACATCTGTGAGACCAGAATGCATCTTTAAATTTTTTTTTTCAACGTTTTTTTATTTATTTTTGGGACAGAGAGAGACAGAGCATGAACGGGGGAGGGGCAGAGAGAGAGGGAGACACAGAATCGGAAACAGGATCCAGGCTCCGAGCCATCAGCCCAGAGCCTGACGCGGGGCTCGAACTCACGGACCGCGAGATCGTGACCTGGCTGAAGTCGGACGCTTAACCGACTGCGCCACCCAGGCGCCCCCAGAATGCATCTTAATATCAGTGACGTAGCATAGTTTAATTCAGTGTTTTCTTTCCTTTAAAATGGTAAATAAAATAACTGGTTCTAAAAGTGATGGCTTTGAAAAAATTAAGTAAAATAGTAATACCTGAAATACCAAAAATAAGTTTTAAAAAATACTGAAAGTTTCAAGAAAAATTTAAAAAGTAGTTTACATACATAAGAATAAGAAATACATTAACGTTATACTTTCACAGATTATACTCATGTAGGAAGACAATGGAGTAAATCATCAAATTCAGAGAGAAAAACAATTCGTACCAATTTCCAGACTGTGACAAACTCTCATTTAAGCATCAATGAAATAAACTAGGCATTTAAGAAACCTCTGAATGTATTCCTGGAAGCTATAATCCAAAAAAAAAGACAAAATAACCAAACAACAGAAATAAGGTGACAAGGTTGCAATCTTCATACAAAAATCAATAGCCTTCTTATATATCAGTAATGATCAATTAGATACTGTAACAGAACATTTCCAGTCATGAAATCAACAAAATGTATAATGCATCTATGATTGAACCAAGCAAGGAATTTGTAAGCTCTTTACCTAAAAGTGTAACGACTAGGGGCGCCTGGGTGGCTCAGTTGGTTAAGTGTCCGACTCTGGCTCAGGTCGTGATCTCACAGTTCCTGAGTTTGAGCCCCACATCAGGCTCTGTGCTGACAGCTCTATGCTGACAGAGTTAAATTAGTTTTAATGCATGGAAGATCTAATATTGTAAAGATTTCAATTTTTATTTTCCTCTTTAAGTACCCTGTCTGAATAGGATACAGTATAACACCTTGCAGCTTAACAGATTTTCTTTGGTAGAAAGGAAAACAGAAGTGATCTTGATTTTTTTTCATTATGTTTCTGTATATTTTCTCAATTTTTATAGAAAGTTATTTATAAAGAGCAAAGGTAAAAATGTTTAGAAGGATACAATACTAATATATATTAAAGGACATTAAAACAGCAACAATAAAAAAATTATAATGGATATTCTATGCCATTTTCCTGTCTCTGCAATGCTATATTTACATATATATAAATATATATTATACATATACACACACACACACACACACACACATATTTCAGAAGCAGACAACAGGACACAATAAGGGAAGAAATTATTCAATAAATAATAGAGTGTAAAAATTGAAAAATTTTCCAGCCTCAGTTAATTATTCCCCTTCACAAGTCAGGATGATATAAAAATTACATGCCAAGCACCAGTCTATCATCAAATTAGTAGTAACTGATGAGAAGTAATGCCAGGAGGAATACTATGACAATGGATAAGGCATTCTCTAAGTCCATGGATGGTAGTTTTATCAGAAGCTTGGCATGCAGGGAAAGTAAATCCATATCCAGAGTTAAGTTTCTAGTCCAGTAAGGTCAAAACGCTGCCTCTTCTATGATGGAAGTGATCGAAGGTAACCAACCTGCTTCTGGTAGCTAGCTGAACACCTCAAGGAATAGTGTTATGTTGGGGGGCTCAGTATTGTCTCTGCTTCTGGCAGATTGAGCACTCAGCAATGATCATAGCCAGGTCAGCCTTGGTGAGTGGAAGTCCATGTTGCTGATCACATGCATTACCTCCATCCCTGCCACCATGGCCACTTTGTTCATGGGTCCATTGGATGACAAGGGTGGCTGGGGAAAGAAACTATTAGCCACAGAATGGGCCATCCTGTCCACTTGATTATTAAAATCCTCCTTTGCTGAGGTCACTCATTTATAGGGGACACAGGTATCTTCAATTTTTTTGCCCTAATTCAGAGAGGTCTACCCACCTACCTCTCCCCCAGATTTCATTGTCCAAATTTCCAATCATGTTCCTTCCACTACAATGCCACACACTTAGTATCCATTTCCACACTTGTTCCCTGGATTTCTAAGTTAGAAAACTCAGGTAGTTCTTTTGGACTGTAGCACCCCTCCTCATGGGTCACACTTTGCACTGCACTTTTAGGAGCCTGCTGGGACAGAGTCTAGTGATAGGTCTAGAAAAAAAAAGGGGGTGGTTGTGGGGGTTTCTGAGAAGTAGCATTGTCTTGCATGGCCACTACCTCAAGGGAGGTCATTAGTTTCCTCAAGCAATGCATAGTTAATTCCATCAGATGGAAATGGAAAGGCTGATGTCACTGTGGGTGGGGATGACACTGCCACTAGGGATGGAAAGGCCACCTCTGCTGATGAGGCTGCTTCTACTGGGAAGAAGACTCAGAATGTAGGAGCTCAAGGTCACAGCTACGTCAGAGCCTTCCCACTTGTCCCCATACCATCTTACAGGATCCCATTCTTTCCCAATCAATACTCTCACTTTAACACTACTTAACTATTCAGCTGAGAATTTCCCAAATCTCATTTGAAAAATTCCATTGTTAAGTAATTTCTCTCTACTTGGCATTTTTTTGTAATCAGCCAGGAGCCAAGCCACACCTTCAACTTCATTATTGTTTACAAGTTCTACTTTCCACAAAACACTAGAATGGAATGCAATTTCAAGTTCTTTGTCACTTTATAAAAAGAACTGCCTTCCTCCGGTTTCCAATATGTTCCTCACTTCCACCTGAGACTTCATCTGTACTGCCTTTACCATTCATTTCTGTGAACATTCTGTCGATAATGTATTCTCTAAGGTTGAAGTTTTCTCTTCAGCTCTTTTCTGAGATATCACCAAAATCACCATTAATGTCTCTATTTTTTGCATGCATCTAAAAACTCTTCCAGCTTTTACCTATTATTCAATTCCAAAGCCACTTCTACATTTTTAGCTATTTGTTACATTAGCACCCCACTTCTGGTACCAATATCTGTCTCGTTCATTTCAGTCTGCTATAACACAGTACAATAGACGGGGTGGTTTATAAACAACAGCAATTTATTTCTCACAATCCTTGAGGCTGAAGTCTGACATCAGTGTGCCAGCACGGTTAGTTTCTGGCAAGAACTGTCTTCCAGAGTAAAGACTGCCATTTTCTTGTATCCTCAGATGGCACAAAAATGTAAGAGAGCTCTCTGGGATCCCTTTTACAAGGGGACTAATCTCAATCAGGAGGGATCCACCATTGTAACTTAATTTCCTCCAAAAGGCTCCACTTCCTAATGTCATTATATTGGGGGTTAGGATGTGAACACATGAATTTCAAGGCCCAAATGGCTTCACTGGAGAATCCTACCAAACATTTGAAGAATAATTAACAATTCAACACTATCTCTACCAGAAATGGAAAGGAAGCAATTCTGTGAAACTCATTTTATGAGGCCATAATCACCTTGATAGCAAAATGAGGCAAAGACAGTAGAATGCAAGAAAACTACAAACTAGTATTCCTCATGAATATAGATACAAAGATCCTAAAAAAAAAAAATCCTCAAAATATTAGCACATCATAGCAATCTCAGCAAATCCAGCAATGTATTTATGTACTACATACAAAATGTACACTACAAACAAATGGAGCTTATTCCAGTGATGTAAGTCTTGATCGATATTTGAAAATTCATAAATGTAATCCATCATAACATAGCAAAAGAGAAAAATCACATTTTACTCCTATCAATTGCTGCATATTTCAAATAAATTTCAAGGAAACATAGAGGGTTCCATGGCAGTGTTTCCAGAGAGCAAAGGGTTTTCAAAGTTATAATGGGCCTGGGGTGGGGGTGGGAATCAAATATATAGCGCTGTCCTGAAAATATAGCCTCCAAATAATGACGAACCCAACTTTTATCTTTCCTGTGAAATACTAGGGCTTCTAACAATTTCAAACTCATTTTTCTACAGCAGCCTCATAGGGAACCTAATAGAGAAGAGCCTGTTGATTCTTTGAGTGAACCCTAATAAAATTCATAGAAAATACAGTTTTTAGGGGTGCCTGGGTGGCTCAGTTGAAGATTGACACCACATCTTGATTTCAGCTCAGGTCATGATCTTAGTGTTGAGATGGAGCCTGGTGATGGTCTCCATGCTGATAGCACAGAGCGTGCTTGTTATTCTCTCTCCTTCTCTCTCTGCCCGTCCCCTGCTTGTGTGCATGCTCTCAAAATAATAATTTTTTAAAATTAAAAAAAAAAAGAAAATACGTTTTTTAAGACAATGGTACTACTTGAAGCACTGCAAGCTTGAACCTAATGGGACAGAAATAGTACAAAGTGAAAGGGCCTTGGGATCCCAAGACATCTACAGGCTAAAAACAGTCTGAGAAAACTATTCAGCTATAAACACGGGCTACCTTCCATGAAGGGGAGGAAAACAAAGGATGATTCAGGGTAGAACCAAGACCTCAGTATGCAAACATGCCACTTGAAAGCAGAAAGACACTTAAATTGGGTTCTGAATATCCCACTGAATATCACAGCAGAGAAACACTGTGAGAAACAATATACATTACATTCTTTTAAAAACTAAATCTTCAAAACCTCATGTGTATTTTACACCTAACACCATTTTAATTTGAACTAGCCACAATTCAAGTGCTCAATTTTGAGTGCTCAACATGTTGCTGGCAACTATCTTATTTGACAATGAAGGTCTAGTCCATTAATTTCCACATTTAGTTGTAGTAACTGCTTTTTAAACTCATTCTTTAAACATATGAAGTACTGTGGGACAGGCATGGTAACAGAGGTAGTAATAGGTGAACTAGATAAAATTTGGATCTTCCATCTGTATTTCCCAAATACAGTATAGCATATTTAATATCCCAATGTGCAGAACTTTGACAACACCCAGAAATTTTGATACGCAGTCATTTAAAAAAATAATTTACTTCAACTTGGTTAAAATTCCAGAGCTAATTTTATCTTTAAAATAATATTATGGAAAAATTCAAATACATAAAAGAAAATAGCAAGAACAAAATAAACAAAAACTATGTACTCAAGACTTATCTTACCATCACTTTAACAAGCTTATCCTTTTCTTTTGCATGAGCACTTTTTTTTTTTTAATTTTTTAACGTTTATTTATTATTGAGAGACAGAGCACGAGCAGAGGAGGAGCAGAGAGAGAGGGAGACACAGAATCCAAAGCAGGCTCCAGGCTCCGAGCTGTCAGCCAAGAGCCCGACATGGGGCTCAAACTCACAAACTGTGAGATCATGACCTGAGCCAAAGTCAGTTGCTCAACTGACTGAGCCACCCAGGTGCCCCGCATGAGCACTTTTAAAAAGTTCCAGACATCATACCATCTTATGTGTATAAACTTATCTCTAACATTTTTATATAACTACGATGCTACCTAACAAAAACATAATTTCTTAGTATTATCTGTCAATATTCCCATTTCCCCAACTGTCATAAAAATGTCCTTTTTACATATTTGTTCAACTTGTGATCTAGTTCACTGCATTTGATCGATATACATTTCTTCAGACTCTTAATATTTAAGAGTTCCACCTCCCTTTTTTCAATGCTATTTTATTGAATTTGAAGGCAGGTCATTTCTCTTGTGGAATTACTCACATTTTAAATTTGTTTCATTGCTTCTTCTTGTGTCATGTTCTTCTGTTCTGTGATTCTTCCCTAAACTGGGAGTTAGATCTTGATGCTTAGATTCAGTTCAATATTTTTTGGCAACATGTGTATGTCTTACTGTAACTTATTAGGGGGCACAAAATGTTTTGTCCTATTTTGAGATTAAAATTGATCAGTGGGTATCTACTTGTCTTAACCTCCACTGAGAATTGTGCCTAGATCCATTATTTCATTATGTGCTGCAAAATTCTCTAATAAAGAACTTTAGCTCATCAACTTCTAGTTACTCTAAAATACAGTTCAACAAGAAATGCAGGCTAAATGATTTTCCTTTCAATTATCAGTTTTTGGAATGAGATAGTGCCCTAGCAACCTTCATAGATATATTATACAGATGGGAAAAATAGAGGCGATGATAGGTAAGATTAAAAGCTCTTCTATATTCACTCCTTTAAAAAAGAGTTTCTTTCTAGAACACATTTCCCAAAGTTTAACATAGTTTTTAATGATGAGAAAAGGCTTCTAAAAATTCATGAAATTTATCCTTTCCTTCAAAGAAAACCTAACTATTTAGGTTAGCTGTAAGCACGAAGCAAAAGGGATTCCTATATTCAAAAACTTTTCCCCTAGAATTTATTTTCTAATGCCCCTTAACACAAAATTCACAGTGGAAGGCTTTCCTAAGTTATTTAGTTACATTATGAATTCGCTGATGGTAAGTAAGATGTGAATGTTGTCTAAATGCCTTTTTACATTCCTTACATTTGTATGGTTTTTCACCAGAATGAATTCTCTGATGTTGAATAAGTGATGAATGAAGTCTAAAGGCCTTTCCACATTCCTTACAGTCATAGGGTTTCTCACCAGTATGAATACTCTGATGTTGAGTAAGTTGTGATAGCAGTCTAAAAGTCTTCTCACATTCCTTACATTTATAAGGTTTCTCACCAAAATGAATACTCTGATGTTGGGTAAGTTGTGAGAACAGTCTAAAGGTCTTCCCACATTCCTTACAATCATAGGGTTTCTCTCCAATATGAATACCCTGATGTGAAATAAGTTCTGAGTAACGACGGAAGAACTTCCGACATTCCTTACATTCGTAAGGTTTCTCACCAGTATGAATTCTCTGATGGAGAGTGAGATGATAGCCACGACTAAAAGTCTTTCCACATTCTTTACAATCATAGGGTTTCTCACCAGTATGAATTCTCTGATGGAGAGTGAGTTGTTGCCGCACCCTGAAGGCCTTTCCACATTCCTTACATTCATAGGGTTTTTCACCAGTATGAAGTTTGTGATGTACTCTAAGGCCTGTACTACACAAAAAAGCCTGCCCACAGTCCTTACATTCATAACACTTCTCAGCAATATTAAGTCTCTGATGTCGTGTAAGGTGTGCATACTGTCTAAAGGTCTTCCCACATTCCTTACATTCATAGGGCTTCTCACCAGTATGAATCCTTTGATGAAGATTAAGTTGTCCTCTTACTCTAAACGCCTTCCCACATTCCTTACATTCATAGGGCTTCTCACCAATATGAGTTCTCTGATGTACTCGAAGATCTGCACCACATGTAAAGATCTTTCCACATTTTTTACATTCAAGGAGTTTGTCAGAAGTATGAATTCTCTGATGTCGACTAAGGTGGGCACACTGTCTAAAGGCTTTTCCACATTCTTTACATTCATAGGGTTTTTCGCCAGTGTGAATTCTCTGATGGAAAGTAAGTTGTTGGCGTACTCTAAAGGCCTTCCCGCAATCCCCACATTCATAGGGTTTCTCTCTATTATGGATACTCTGATACAGAGTAAGAGAAGTGAGTTTTCTGTAAGTGGGCATTTTTTCAGAGGTGGTTTTTTTCACTTGCCGGAAATATCCCTCTTGAAGGTGTTCTTGTCCCTCGAACTTCTCATATTTATAATCTTTTCTGATAAAGGAGTTTTCAAGGCCACAACTTCTAATTCTTCCCATTATCTCCCACTGAGATAAATTCATTTCACAAATATCCTTTTCTTGAAATAACTTTTTAGTGTCATATCTGGATTCTAAATCTGAAAGAAAACAAGATAAATACATGCTATCTTCTTATTCTAGAAAAAGCAAACAAGCATATAAAAAAACTTTATAATAGAAAATAAAGCTCAATTTCAAGTAAACGAGCTAAAAACCTCACCAAAGTTTGAGAATCTTTAAATTTTTTAATGATTACTCTTTTTAATTAGAATAATGCACAAACATCTTACCATGAATAACATGGCCTTTGTTTACCATATCATCTCAAGCCACTGCCTGCTTTGCTCCCTATATTCCTATCCCACTAGCCTCCTTTCAGCTCCTAGAATATGTCATCATCTTTCCATTTCTTAGAGCTTTTCACTGACAATTTAAATTCATAGGAATTTCAACTTGCATTTTCTACATGGTTGGGTTCCTTTCATCCTTTAGATACCATGTTAAAAATCAGACCCATTCTGGGCACCTGGGTGGCTCAGTCGGTTAGGCAGCCGACTTCAGCTCAGGTCATGATCTCGCGGTCCGTGAGTTTGAGCCCCGCATTGGGCTCTGTGCTGACAGCTCAGAGCCTGGAGCCTGCTTCTGTTTCTGTGTCTCCCTCTCTCTCTGCCCCTCCCCCATTTGTGCTCTGTCTCTCTCTGCCTTTCAAAAATGAATAAATGTTAAAAAAAAAAAATCAGACCCATGCTGACTTCATCTAATTTATATACTTTATTTTTTATCCCAGTAACGTGTTCCATGTTTCTTAACACTTTTTTGATTTTGTTGTTACATATTCATTACTTTTCCCATTTTTAAATTCTCTTTATTTTCTTACCTTAAACCTTCCCAAGGGCAGAAGCAACCTTTCATTTATCATTGAATAACAAACTCACAGCATATAGTAACTATTAATTATGAAATCTCATAATTGGTTAACAGTTATTGCATATGTTCCCTTGCCTCTAATCTTATGCCTTATTACAGATTAAATATTTTTTATTACTTCCTATAGAGATAGGAAACAAAAGCACATCTAAGCTATCTCAGTCAAATATATAAATGAAAAATGGTGATGTCTTCACATCTGATCATCTTCCCAATTGTCTACTTTCACTTAGGTATCTCCACTACATCTGATTTTCTACCTTGCATAGTCACGAGTAAACTTTGCCTGTTTTCACAAGGTAACAAGAAGCTCATCTTTATTTCAGTTTATATATCTACACACATCTATGTTACAAACAGCCTGTTTAGTTCCTTCATGCCCTTCCCTATACTCTCCCCAGAGTCCTCAAAGCCAATGCCATTTAGATTCTACCTAGAGAGTATTTTCGTGATTTTTCAGGCATAAGAACAGTTTTATACCATACTAGCATGCTAATAAAATTCTGAGCAAAGAGATGTTTTTCTCAA
Source organism: Panthera uncia (assembly GCF_023721935.1). Taxonomy (NCBI): domain Eukaryota; kingdom Metazoa; phylum Chordata; class Mammalia; order Carnivora; family Felidae; genus Panthera; species Panthera uncia. The sequence goes on from NW_026057588.1 coordinate 15,540,006, forward strand.
ATGTGTATTTCCTCAAAAAAATTCCAATTAAGAGTTCACTACTTTTTTTTTTTTTTTAATTTTTTTTTTTTCAACGTTTTTTAATTTATTTTTGGGACAGAGAGAGACAGAGCATGAACGGGGGAGGGGCAGAGAGAGAGGGAGACACAGAATCGGAAGCAGGCTCCAGGCTCTGAGCTGTCAGCACAGAGCCCGACGCAGGGCTCGAACTCACGGACCGCGAGATCGTGACCTGGCTGAAGTCGGACGCTTAACCGACTGCGCCACCCAGGCGCCCCTAGAGTTCACTACTTTTCAAAATGAAAATGGTATTTTTAAAAACTGAGAATACAGGAACACTAGTTTTAATATGCCCAAACTGGAAAGAATCCATCAGAATGGCTATGCAAATTAAAACATACTGAAACAACACAATACTGTATACCAAGGAGAATGAATAATATACAAGTACATGCAACAACATGGATCAATCTCACAAACATAATGGTGAGTAAAAAAGCCAGACATAAAAGAACATATACTGTATGGTTCCATTTTATAAGTTTCAAAAAAAGTAAAATTAATCTATGGAGTTGCTAACAGTCAGGATAGTGGTTAATTTCAGTGGGGAGGAATGACTCGAAGGAGTTAGGAGGGAGCCGCTACTTCTCTCTCTCTCTCTTTTTTTTCTTTGAGTTTTTTATTTATTTAAGAACTCTCTACACAGAATGTGGGGCTCAAACTCAGGACCTTGAGATCAAGAGTCACATGCTCTTCCAACTGAGCCAGCCAGGCACCCCAGGAGGGAGCTTCTAATATCCCAGCAAATCTCTATTTTGCTGCCGGTCAGATGGGTGTGATCACTTCGTGAAAATTCAGTAAGCTGTTTCCTTATGATTTCTGGATTTTTTTTTTTTTTTGGTATACATTTATGTTTCAGTAACTTTGCTTAGAAAAGGATTACTGAAAACATTAAAAAGTAACAATGATTTAAATAGTGTAGATAAAATATAAGCAGAGACAGGTAAATGATCATAGAAAATATCACTATCGGGGCACCTGGGTGGCTTAGTAGGTTAAGCGTCTGACTTTGGTTCAGGTAATGATCTCACAGTTCATGAGTCTGAGCCCTGCGTCAGGCTCTGTGCTGACAGCTCAGAGCCTGGAGTCTGCTTTGGGTTTTGTGTCTCCCTCTCTCTCTGCCCCTCCCCCACACGTACTCTGTCTCTCTCTAAAAAATAAATAAAACATAAAATTAAAAAATATATATATCACTATGAAATCTGTGTGTCTTCCTCCCTCCCTCTCCCCTTAGTTCCTTCCATTCTCCCACTTTCTCTCTTCCCCTTCTCTCTGTCTCCATCTCCCTACCCCAAAAAAGCAATAAAAAATTATGGCAACTTTGTAAGAATCTTTAGGAAAAAGTCAATTTAAGTCTTCATTAAGATAAATAAGATATAAATGACATATTAAATGACTAGTAATTAGCTAAATAACAGTAGTAAATGAGTAGGAGGCTATAAAGGTATGACAAACGTTATAAATGGTAATTTCAAAGGATTTACTTATAAATTTAAAAAGTAAAAACCAGCAATGGAAAAGGAAACTCATAAAAAAATTTAAAAACAGGAAAGTCATAGTTAAAATAAAAGTAAGCCAAAATATTTGTAAGAAAATGAGAAAGTGTTCACAGCATAAATGCTCACACAAATTGACATAAGAAACATTAAACAATGGAATGGAAAAATAGAATAAAGGAGATGAGCAGACAGTACACAAAATATATATAAATATACACAAACTTAAGACAAAATGTCCATATTCTCACACACACACACACCACAAAGTAGAACAAGTTATAAAATTTATCCTATAGAGGTGCCTGGCTGGCTCAGTTGTTGGAGCATGCAACACTTATCTCAGGGTTGTAAATTCAAGCCCCACATTAGGTATAGAGATTACTTAATAAAATCTAAAACACACACACACACACACACACACACACACACACACACACCCTATAAATTTAAAGGTTTTCATTAAAAAAAAAATTTCTGAAAGTGGATATAGTGAACCTGAGACTCTCATATATGCCCCCACCCGTTATAAGACATGCCAGATTAAGACCCTGGCATGTTGAAAATTCTCACCTAGGAGACTACTCTATAGTATGAACACTGAACTATAATCTTATGATTTCTGTAAACAAAAAGCCATATTTGTTTATGCCAGTTCTTATCCTTGCAAGCTACTAAGACAATCATTTCTATAAAAACAAAGCTAAATATTTTAGGTTCTTGTTCTACTTTAAACTGAAACTAGAAATAATAGCCTATGTAATATATATATGATCTATACAAGAAAAAATTGGCTGGACCTACAATGAAACCAAAGGCCAAACTAAACATCCAAAGACTGGCCTATGGTAAGGAATTTTAATGTTTTGATTTTTAAGATATATGTAAAATATTTAACTATTTAAAACTAATAAACCAAACACTACTTTGGATTCTACTGAATCAAGAACTTTAGTAAACAATGCTAATAGGAAAACACAGTGTTAGCCCATCTTAGATCAATATGAAAGGAGAAATGTTCTTTCCTTTTGCAGGGTATCAGCTTAAATTAAAAAGAAAACGAGGATCATGTTACCTGGTCACAGAATTAATTTGTTTTCTGAGGTATGATGTCTTTCATTACCTTTCTTTGTTGTTACTGATACAAGATAATATGGAATACAGAATATTTATGACAGAGGCAGTATTGGTTATATTAACACCAGGGTTAATGTATCAAGAAGTCTGTAAATATTAAAACCCTATGACCACAGAATTGTACTTCTGAGAATCAATACTTACTAAATACTAAATAATCCATACTGAATCCTAATAAAATACTAAATAATCCTCACATTCTGCTGATAATCTTACTGCTTACTTAAACAAGGAATCAGAAGCAACTGAAAGAAAAATCCGTATTCTCCCCTTCACATTATTCAATCAATCTGTGTCCGTATCATTGTCATAAGCATGGGTTTTCTTCATAAATTGGCTCCTATTCTTTCCCATCTACTGAAGGCCATTCCGTACAATATTATCGATCTTTCTACTCCATCAATTTTCATTTCTTTGAAATCATTCCCTTCAACATTTAATATGTTCTAATACCTCATATCGTAGAAGACATTTCCTGTATCCTATGTGTCTACTTTTATGGCAGAATTCCTTCAAATAGTTGTATATATTTTTAACACGGTCTCATCTCTCATTTTCTTTTTATTTCCCAAAAACTTTAAAAGATTACCACAGAGCACCTTTAACATACACAAAAGTAGAATAGTTTAATAAATGTCTACACATCTATGACCCAGCCTGAACAACCATCAACCCCTGACCCAACCCAGGCCAATGCACACCCCAATCCACTCTTCTCATATTATTTGACACAAATACCATATATTCATTTTTTCTACTTACAGGATTTATCTCTAATAATACCATTATCCAAACCTAAAAAAATGGACACTAACTCTTTAATATCAAAAATGAGTGTTCATACTTCCAACTGTCTCAAAGATAAAATTTTAAGTAATTTAAAAATAGTAAATTTATTCCCCCAAGAAGTCCATAGAATACAACTGGTTGACAGGTCTTTTACATGTCTTTTAATCTATAGGTTGGTTCTCCTGCAATCTTTCAATTTCCCTTGTAATTTATTTGTTGAAGAAACGGTTTTGACCCCATAGTGTTTCCCATTTCTTAATTTTGCGGACTACATTCCTAAGGGGCAGTAGAACATGTTCCTCTATCTTCTTCCCATAAATTGGTAGTTGGCTTTAGAAACTTCATCAGACTTAGGACCAATTTTATTGGCAAAGTTACTTCATAGGTGATACTGTATCCTTTCATTAGAAGAAGTATGTCTGATTTTCTCTATTTCTGTGACATTATCAGTATTGATGTTCAATGCCTAGATTCAGTTGTTCATTACGGGTTCCAAAATGGTAATACTCTAATTCTGTCATCTTTCATTTATTCACTGAATACTTTTAAGAAAAACATCCATCTAATACCTATTGGTACAGTTCTTATAAAGAATGCAGAATACTTCTTTTCCTTTATATTTATATTTTCTAATAAGTTAAATCTCTAGTAGTTTCCAATGGTGAACAATTTACTATTAGTAACACTAAGAATGTATGGAATTAAGCATATTTTATGTATTATAACATATTGCAGTTATGTGTATAGTCAAATAGTTCCATCTTTGACCAGCTAGAGCCTCTTCAAACTGCTTCCTGTTCTCTGACCACCCTATTTAAAGTTACCCAACTCACCCATCATAATTCTCCATATTCTTACCCTACCTACTTTTCTTTTTTTTTAATATGAAATTTATTGTCAAATTGGTTTCCATACAACACCCAGTGCTCATCCCAACAGGTGCCCTCCTCAATACCCATCACCCACCCTCCCCTCCCTCCCACCCCCCATCAACCCTCAGATTGTTCTCAGTTTTTAAGTGTCTCTTATGGTTTGGCTCCCTCTCTTTTTTTTTTTTCCCTTCCCCTCCCCCATGGTCTTCTGTTAAGTTTCTCAGGATCCACATAAGATACTTTTCTTCATAATACTTAATCACTTATGATATTTGGTAACCCATGTGTTTGTTTATTGTATGACTTCCCTACTACAATGTAAACTTTATGAAAAGAGCAATGAAGAAATACATATACAAAAAATGGATTGGAAACAAAAAGATTAGATCCAAAGTACAGGTAAAATGGTTGTCATTACAGGGGTACCTGGGTGGCTCATTCCATTAAGCACCTAACTCTTGATACCAGCTCAGGTCGTCATGTCACATTCGTGAGGTGGAACCCACCATGCTCAGGGCTAAGCATGGAGCCTGCTTGGGATTTTCACTCTCCCTGTCTCTCTGCCCCTCCCCTACCCATGCTCTCTCCCTTTCCCACTCTCTCAAAATAAATAAACATTTAAAAATTTTTCCTTATTTAAAAAAAAGGTTGTCATTATGGAAGAAAGCTTTCCCCCACTGAAATGACAGGGAAATAGAAGTGAAGAAACAAGTAGCAAGCCATAGTACAGATGAAATTTCCTTGGTGGCTCATGCTGAGATCTAAGTTTTCTTCCCAGGTTTCAGGTCTTTTCTTCATTACCAGTATCTATGGTGTGCGTTTCCTTCCCAACCAGTAGGCCATGCCATGCCATAACCATGTATCTCTGCCTGATTAGCACTTACTCACCTAGGCTCCTTCTTCTTCTCTCATCCCTCACAACCATCCAGGGTTCTTTCCCTTGCTCTAGTAGAGTAATCACATCTGGCTTAGAAATGGTATACCCTGCTTGAAAAAAACATAAGGGTATGTAATAAAGAATTTACTTGATCAAGCCTGCAGAATGAAATAGAGTAATGGGATTGAAAAAAACATTCATAATAGTGTTACTTCAGGATCACAAGGAATAACAAGAACAGAAGTAGGAACATTGTCTTACTTAAACTCATACAAACTCTGTCTCTTAGGAGGAAGGAATGATTTTTTTTTTTTAAAGAAGAAATAATGATTTGAGAACACTGGTTTTCAAATCCTGGCTCTGCTACCTGGGTCACTATGGCCTTATTTTTCTGTTGTAAAAAGGAAATACTGTATCTAGCCAAAGGACTGTTGTGAGGTTTGATTTAATAAATGTAAAGTGTTTGGATGAGTGTTTAGTACACAGTACACGCTATGCATACTTATTAGGGACTTTTATTAGATATTTTTGCTATTTTTTGTTCTTCTGCTAAGAGGAAAATAATTAGTTTCTTGCCAGGATATTCATCCAATATCAAATGCAAAATTCACGTATTTTAAACTTTTACGCATAAATCACTTAAAAGGTAATACGTCTGTTGTGGTAAATTCAATGGTCCACTTGAGTTTTAATAAACTGTTGATTCAACCCAGCAACACATATGTTGTATAAGCTTTTTAAATAGATATGCGGAGCCAGATACCTCTGGTCTTCCTACTCACATTCAGGTGAAGTAACAGATAATAGACCATTTATAGCAATAAGAAACCAGATTTCTTTGATAACTGGTTTTTCTATAAGTGTCTCAGAATTTATATCTAGCTGTCATTAAAGAGAAGTAATTACGGAGAAGGCAAAGAAAGACATAAAGGTCACTAAATTATCGGGGAAGCTGAAGGAGCTATTTAAATGCTTAATGGCTGCAGGTGCCTATTCCTAAATACAAAGAAAATATTCAGCTAGCTTCCAGAAAGACAGTCGTGAAATTCAGTCCTATGAATTTCTAAATTATATGACACAGATAAGCTTACCCACTGACACCAAGTTGCTATAGTTCTCTAATATCACATCTCTGTACAAATTCCTCTGATATGAGTTCAGGCATTCCCACTCTTCCTGAGAAAAGTCTACAGCCACATCTCTGAACATCACCAAATGCTGAAATGACAAACCCATGTATTATTTCTAAAATTATTTATTTCTGTAAAGGGCCAATATTTTAAGCTTTGCATGCCACATATGGTCTGTTCCATATCCTTTCCCTTTCCCTTCTTTTTTTAAACAATTCCTTCAAAACATAATTAGCTCAAAGGCTGTATGAAAACAGGCCAAAGGGGGCACATGGGTGGCTCAGTCGGTTAAGTCGGTCCGACTTCGGCTCAGGTCATGGTCCTGTGGTTCATGTGTTTGAGCCCTGCATTAGGCTTTGTGCTGACAGTTCAGAGCCTGGAGACTGCTTCAGATTCTGTGTCTCCCTCCCCTCTGCCCTTCCCCTACTCATGCTCAAAAATAAACATTAAAGAAATTTTAAAAAATTTTAAAAAATAAAAATAAAAACAGGCCAAGGGACGAATCTGGCTCATGAGCTGTAGTTTGCCAACCACTGCTAGAGACAAAACTTCCTGTGGGAAGGGGGATACTTCCCTTAATTAAGCACTGTGGGATACTTAATTTTATTTACTTCTAGATATGTTCACATAAATTAATCAGAATTTCACAATTAACTGGAATAGTGATCATAAAAACACTGCTTGCAATGGGCTTAAATTGGCCTAAAAAAATTCTCAATAAATGTGTTTCATTCTAACTCCTTTTCCTTTAAGGATTAGAAAAAAAATTGATGGATTTTTTTCCCTTCCTTTAAGGATTAGAAAAAAAATTGATGGATTTTTTTCCCTTCCAAATGAACCATAAAATTTCTATTTTTAAAAAGTAGAGTTTGGGGGTGCCTGAGTGGCTCAGTCGCTTGAGTGTCTGACTCTTGATTTCGACTCAAGTCAAGATTCCAGGGTCGTAGAATAGAGCCCGTGTTGAGCCCTGCTTTGAGCCATGCTCAGCATGGAGCCTGCTTAAGATTCTTTCTCTCTCTCTCTCTCTCTTTCTTCCCTCTGCCCTTCTCCCCCACTTCTCTTTCTCTCTCAAAAACATAAAAAAATAAATTTAAAAAGTAGAGTTTGTATAAAACTAAAAAATTTCTTCCAGACCTCTCTTCATCATTGTATCATTAGCATTTTTTCTGTTATAACAAATACTTTACTGAATATTTATAATTTACTAAACAATAGTCCATTTGTTAGACTTAGTAATGATTATATTCATATGTTTCTATACTTTTAAATATATTAAGTCATATTTAAAATTTAAGTTATACAAAATCTCTGAAGCTGCAATGTCCAGTATTCTAACTTAGACACATGTAGTTATTGAGCACTTAAATTGTGGCTAGTCCAAATTTAGATGTGCTATAATTATAAAATACATACCTGATATTAAAGACTTTAGAAAGAAAAAAATGTAAAATATAATTTCCATACTGATTACACTTTAAATGATAACATTTTGACTATATATACTGTATTAAATAAAACATTAACTGTACATGTTACTTTTTACTTTTTTTAATGAGACTACTAAAAAGTTCAAGATGACATAAGTGCCTTGCATATTATTCTATACTCTTTATGAGATGATATGCTGCCTAGTGCACTTAAGGCACTAATTCTTTGGGGTGCCTGGGTGGCTCAGTCAGCTGAGTGTCCAACTCTTGGTTTCAGCTGAAGTTATGATCCCAGGGTTGTGGGATCGAGCCCCACATCAGGCTCCACTCTGAGCATAGAACCTGCTTAAGATTCTCTCTTTCTCCCTCTGTCCTTATCCCCAACTAGTGTGCGCTCTCTCTTTGTATATCTCTAAAATTTTTAAAACGACACTAATTCTATACTTTTAATATATGAGTACTAGAAAATTTTAAATTACATGGGTAACTCATATTATAATTCCTTTAGATGGAGCTGCTCTACAGTGATCTCCAGTACTGAGTCGCAGATCAAACAATTTCCTCTATGGACTTCACTTCTATTTTATCTCTGCTCTAGGCAAAGACTGAACATTTAGGAGATGCTGAATAATTTGGTCAATATACACATGGACATGGATGGAGAAGAGACAGGCACACAGAAGGGGCCTGGGCTGCCTGATTCCATCCCTTGCTAGAATGGAAGACTAGGAAGAAGTTGTTGGGTGGGGCTCTATTAAGAAGTTTCAGGATATCTAATGAGAATGTTCACATAACCTGAAAAAAATTACCGTACTTTAAATAGAAACACCAACTTACATGAGCCATGATTTTAGAGTTGCAAGAACTGGTTAGTTTTCCTCAAAGGTCACTTGCTGGAGAAGATGAGTCCATAGAAGCTAGAGCTGGGGGAAGAAGGTGAAGCCATAAGAACAAAATTGCCTCAGAGCTCCCAAATTTTAAAAAGTCATACTACTACTCCCATCCTACAACCCTCTCCCCCCAGCAACACACAGACAAGTTATAAGAGGTAGTATGTAGTTTAGACAAACAGATGTCCTCAAATCCACAGGAAAATCAGTTGCACAAGGACAGACACAGAGCAGAGACTCTTTTGCATGGAAGCACATATTCATATACTTTAGCAGGAGTGTTTCCAGTTAGTCTTCTGCCCCAGGGAGGCTGATCTGGACCTGAGAATGGATTGTCTAGGCCTGTCCTGAGCAGATCCATTTCCCTCCATTCCCACCTTCCCAGCCAAGAAGCGGTTATATCATCTAACCCAGAACTTCTTTCTAAGACTCAGGAATGTGGCTGGGGTCCCTAACCTAAACATAGAAAATACTATGGACAAGAATTTCCTAAACTTTGCTAGACACTGGAATTACCTGCAGGTCTTTAAAATATACTGATGCCTGGCTCACATCTCTCATTTTTATTTAATTAGTACAGAGTGTGACCTGGGAATCAGGATTTTTAAATTCCCCTCAGATTTTATAAAATTTCTGCCAGGTTATCATAATGAGCAACAAAGTTTGGTAATCAAACTTTGTGTGCATCACATTCCCCTGGAGGGCTTATTAAAACACAGTTTGCAGGGCCTCACTCTTAGAGTTTGGAATTTAGTAGGTGTTTAGGGTTGGGCTTGAGAATTTGCAGTTCTAACAAGTTCCCAAGTGATACTTGATGTTGCTCGTCCAAATGTCACAATTTGAGAAAAACTTGCATAGCCCATGCTAGCGGTCTTTATCATGACAAAACTATACTTGCACACTGGGATCCCTTCCCAGGGGGAGGATGAACTACCATTCGCAGGCCCTCAGAGCTCACCAGTCACTACATATCTGTTCAGAATCATTAATACTACCTGCATGATCTCATTTATCAACCCATCTCTCTTGGAACCCAGGCTGGGGAAAAGTGAACTTGTGAAACCTGACCATGGCTAATTCTCTAGAAAGTAGAAATAACTCATTCGTTAAAACTAATAACTAAGGAAATCCATATTAAAGGAATTGGACTAGATTTGAAAAATTGATAATACTACTTATTACTAAAGTTGTGGGGAAATGGACACTTAAGGTATGATGTAGAATGATGTATGGGAAGTGTTTATAATGGGACCAAAAAAGCTGGAAAGAACCTAAATATCTTTTAGCAGGTTAAATGAATTATTGTGCATTCACACAATGGCACTAAAAACCCATGAAAAATGAGGGTGCCGGGTTAGCTCAGTGAAGAGTGTGCAACTCTTGATCTCAGGGTCATGAGTTCAAGCCCCATGTTGGGTGTAGAAATTACTAAAAAAGTAAGTAAACTTTAAAAAAGTAAAATAAATTTTAATTTAAAAAATACTAAAAATGAAGGTAAAATTCTTATTTGATATAATGGAAAGATGGTAACTACAAACTGCTGGTAGAAGGTAGGTTAGGAAATAGTTTTATAGTATAATTGTATATTTGGCAGGAAAACTACTTACATAAACATACATGTATATGATGAGGGAGCATAAGGCAAGCTAATACCTCACAAACCCTCCCCTCCCCCCCCCCAGGGGGATATGTGTGATATTCCTCAGACCCTTCTGGCTGCCCAAGAACAAAGGAAAGGGAAGAAAACAAATGGTTAACTGATAGAGATCACAGTCATGCAGGACATGAGTCTCCATCAGTTTACGTATGTCTTAGTAAATGACAAAAAAAAAAAAAAAAAGGGCAATTTTATCAATAACCCAATCTCCAGAAACCTATAGACTCAGTTTCCTGGAGCCCTAACATCACCTTCCTCTCCATAGTGATGGGGGGGACAAAGGCCAAGAAAGAAATGGCAGGTAAAATTAAATTTTATGGTCTACTTCATACTAAATCCTTCAGAAATTCAGCCAAACAATTCACAGAGTGTCACCTATATCCCACTTGGTAAAAAGTGTTCCTGTCTCTGAAATGACCATGAAGTGAAAAGTTGGGTAAGTAATAGCACATAGAAAGCCTGTTGAAAGAATTGCTCGGGCAGTTTGAACATTACTACCCAATAACTGATTTCTTAAATAATTTATAAAACATTCATAAAATGGAATACTAAAGTAATCATTAAATGCTAAGTTTTAGAAAACAGTTAAGGAATAGAAAGTATTTTCAAGATACACTGAAAGAAAAAAAATCAGTTTACAAAACAATATATAATATGATTAGTTATTTTATTTATTTATTTAATTTTTATTATTTTTTAACATTTATTTATTTTTGAGAGACAGAGCACCAGGTGGGGAGGGGCAGAGAGAGAGGGAGACATAGAATTCAAAGCAGGCTCCAGGCTCTGAGCTGTTAGCACAGGGCCTGACATGGTTCAAACTCGCGAACCATGAGATCATGACTTGAGCCAAAGTCGGACGCTTAACCAACTGAGTAACCCAAGCGCCCCAATATGATTATTTTAAATCATCAATATGAAACAGATATCAATAGATGGGGGGAAAAAATCTCTATATTTCAATTCTGACATTTAAAAATTAATTTTAATTAAGTCTCTCAATTTAATTTCCATTTCTATCTTAAGAATTGTAATTGCTTGGAAGATTTCTCAAACAAGAAGGGGACTACTGGGATTTTACCTTTCCCCATAGATCCATGATTCAAAAATCCATGAGGACACTGAATGTCTCTTTTAAACTAAGAACTAGAGGGGGACTCCTGGGTGGCTCAGTCGGTTAAGGGCCCAACTCTTAGTTTTGGTTCAGGTCATGATCTCACGGTTTGTGAGACCAAGTTCCACAACAGGGCTCTGTGCTGACAGCAGGGAGCCTGCTTGGGATTCTCCCTCTCCCTCTCTCTCTGCCCCTCCCTCACTAGCACTGTGTCTGTCTCTCTCAAAATAAATAAATAAACTTTAAAAAATTAAACTAAGAACTAGAGGTCTTGATTTCTTTTAAATTTTTAATTAGGGTTATACCATTATTCAGAAATAAAATCGTACAGAAAAATACATGCTTGTAGAAATATTTTGGGAAAATATGCTCTAAATATTAATAGTGATTATTTCTGGATGTTGGGACCATGGATAATTTTATTTCACAAGCCTGCATTAATTCCATCAGAAATATCGTTTTAAAAAGCTATTCTCATTGGAGTGCCTGGGTGGCTCAGTGGGTTAAGTGTCTGACTCTTGATTTTGGCTCAGGTCATGATCTCATGGTTTGTTTGGGGTTCTGCATTGACAGCACAAAGCCTCCTTTCTCCTCCTCCCTCTCTCTGCCCCTCCCCTACTCATGCGCTCTCTCTCTCTCTCTTTCTCTCTCTCTCACACACACACAAAGTATTTTTCAAAGCTAAAAACAAATAAATAAAAATTTATAAAAAGCTATTCTCACTAAAAATAATTTTTTAATGATTTGGGAGAATGGGATACCTTATAGTCATTAAGAAAACTGTGATTAGGGGTGTCTGGCTGGCTCAGTCCACAGAGTGAGTGACTCTTGATCTCGGGGCTGTGGGTTCCAACCCTACACTAGATATAGAGATTACTTAGAAAAATAAAATGTTTTTAAAATTTTGTGATTAAATTGGCCTATGTAAGTGGTAAAAACAGGGAAATGAGAGAGAGAGAGAATCCCAAGCAGGCTCTACACTGTCAGTCCAGAGCCCAATGAGGGGCTAGAACCCATGAACCATGAGCCTCCACGCTACCAATTCTTGAATATTGTATTTCGTCAACACCTGAGAACCTTCTGTGAAGGATCACAATGCTTTTCCAAACTAAAGACAGGGGAAAAAATGCTTATTTCATAGCATCTGCTCAAATATTTGAGCTTAACTCTACTGGGCTCCAGTTAATACACTAGTTATTAAACCCTTGTAATGTATCTTATAAATTGTTATCTTAGTGTTCAAGATACATCTATAACTTAATTTCTTAAAGATTTTTATTCAGAATAAATACTTCTTAATGTTACATTATATACATATATATTTTTCTAATGACTAAATTACTAATAAATAGAATTTTTAGTATCGTATAACATCGCATCACATGGATGGAGTGTGAGTTACTTAACCATTTCCATATTGCTGGATGCTACTTTTATAAAAGATTATAACAAAAGTCATTCCCAGTTATCCCAAACTTCGATTCTACACCAGTAAGAATCAACCTTGTTGGGTCTTATACAACTTTGATTAGTATCATGAAATGACAGACTTCCTCCCCACCAAATTACCAACAAGTATATACAACAATCCTGTACATAATCTTAGATTTTTGTTGGCCTGAAAACCCATAAACACAGTCCAAAGACTTCATGTTAAGAACTCCTCTTTTGGTCCATTTGAGTATGTGATTCATTTTCCTGCTAGCAAGCATCCATCCTAATTAAGCTCACATTTTCATTACTCTTGGGAATACAGAAAACTGATAGAGAATGACTAACAATCATCATTTAATACCAATAGGTAATATTAGTTAAGCAGTCTTCTAATGTGCGGGGTACTCCTCTAAGAGCTTTACAGGTACTAATTCAGGTAATCTTCAAAACCACTCTGCGACATAAATACTATTATAATTCTGATTTAATGGATGAAGAAACTGAGACACAGAAATATTGCTCAAACTCCCTCAGATTTAAGTGGTGGGCAAGATTCAAATTCTCTCAACCTAGGTTCAAAATCCTTTTATTTTTTATATATTTTTAATGTTTATTTATTTTGAGAGAGGCAGAGAGCCAGCAGGGGAGGGGCAGAGAGAGAGACAAAGAATCCAAAGCAGGCTCTAGACTCTTGAGGTGTCAGCACAGAGCCCACCACTGGGCTGGAACTCTCTGACCGCGAGATCATGACCTGAGCGGAAGTCCCATGCTTAACCGACTGAGCCACCCAGGCGCACCCCTAGCTTCAAAATTCTTAAATACCTTATACACCTCAGTCTATCCAATAACATGCCCTAAATAAACTTATGCTACAAACTCTCAGTCATAAGTAAACTCTGAAGACCTAATGTACAACATGGTTACTATAAATAATGATAATGTATTATAGACTTGAAATTTGCCACAAGAGTAGATCTTAAGTATTCTCACCACACACGTTTGAAATTTGCCACAAGAGTAATCTTAAGTATTCTCTCACCACTCACCATAGTTATTTACACAAAAGTAACTATGGGAGGTGATGGATGTTAGTCTGACGGTGGTAATCATTCCATTCCACAATGTATACATATACTGAAACATGTATATATTTATGCGTTAAACATATACCATTTTGTATTTGTCAAAAATAAGCAAAATAAACTCATGCTACCAAATCTCTACCACATCTGGCAAGAGTTACCAAAAATCTCCAATGGCGGAGTCTCTTGGAAAAAAATTCCCACCCCTACTCTGGAATCAATCATTGAAGATATCTAAACAAACCCTGAACTACTCCTTAACAAATCACAGTCGAAAACAAAGCATGAACTTTCACTTCCAAAAGGGGCATTTCCATAATCAGAATATATAGCATATGGTTAAACTAAACGTAGAACTGTATTAGACGGGCACTAAGAAGTGTTATCTATTAATTAGGTCCTCTGCCATTAACTAGGTAGGGAAATCTTAAAGCACAAATCAATGAATAGATCATTCTTAAGCAGCACATAACAAGGGAAGAAAATTTAAAAAGCCCAGTGTCCATAAAATCAAATCATTTCACGGAAACAAAGAATCAGCACAAACTCACACAGAACCTGGCTTTTAGAGGCGCGGCAGCGATTCGTTTCACTTCAAAGGCCTTCTCTGGAGACTGGCAGGGCTAGGGAAGCAAAGTGTTCATTACACCCCAGGCTTTTCTTAGTCCGTCAAAACCCACCCGCTCTGCCCCTTGCCCCTCGCCCGTCGCTAATCGCCACAGGCATGCACAAACAGAAACCAGAGGCAAACGAGGAAAGGTTTGCGGTCACCCGAGTCCGGGTTCGCAGCTCTCGGTACCCAATAGCTTGGTCGTCGCTACTGCTCACCGCCTGGGACGGCCCACTGCGTCTTCTTCGGTCCAAGGGGTCGTTCCGTCCTCACAGGCCAGCCCTGAATCTGGTTCCAGCGCTCTGCAGGGTACCTTTATTCTGGGGCTCCACCTCCGACTTCCCTCTTACAGCCAGGCCTGGGTGGTAGAGAAGACCGAGGTGAGTAGGACCGCAGGGTCTCGCATTGCAGAACAGGCCGCGCCCACATACCCGGCCCAGCGGCGCTACTGGCGCACGAATTTAAACCCAAGCCGTCCGTGTCTCTAACTGCAAGCCCTCACTCGGGAAGAATCGCACAGTAGCCCGAGGCCGCAGGACCCACCCCGGGTCGGGTCTGCGGAATCTAGTCCTTCAGAAAAGCAATCTGCGCACTCCGGCCGCCACTGACTCTGAGGACCGCCCAGCCCTCAAGTCTGCCGTGTGGGGCTTCTAGAGTGTCTATCTCGGCACGAGTGCGCAAGCGCGCAGGGGGCGGGGAAAGGGCCTCGGCTCTTCAGAAGGGCTCGCGGGGGGAAATGGGGCCAGATTACCGCGGCTGGCCTGCGGAATGGAGAAGCATAATTCCGCAGGGCCAGGACTCCTCAGGCCCGTAATGGTGACTCTGTGAGTGATCGGTGCTACCGAGGGTAATCCGAGCCTGCTCCCCTTTTGGAACAGTAGTCCAAAAATCACAAAAGCTACGTATTCTGGCTTTCCTCTTTCGGTTCTCGGCTCCGCCCTCGGTTTGAGCCGCGAGCACCGCACCGCCCTCAAGAGGAGCGTGGAGGCTCCGGGGAGTTGCAGTTTGCGTTCCGAGTACGCAGGCGCTGGGGTGGGGGGGGGGGGGGGGCGAACCCTGTCCTTTACTGAGGTCAGGGAGCCTCTTGGAGCCACAATCGCTGGAGGGTAGGGGAAGGGAAAGGGGTGCAGGTAAGAAAGGTTGGAGCCAGGAGCCCGGCTTGGGCCTGGGTATCCAGATCTCTAGGCTCGTAACGGGGACCCTGACCGATACCCAGTGCCCTGTGTGTGGTTCACGTGGAGCTTCCTGAGGGACTGGCGTGGTACCGCCAAGTGCCTGAGAGTGTAATTGCATACTGGGTTGTGTTTTTTCCTACATGGAGCGATTTCCCCGCATATGTCATTCTTTGGATGTAAGACTGAGAAAGCGCCACAGAGAACACTGTGCATGATTTTGCCTGACTAGGGATCTCTGAAGTCTCTGTGGTTTGTAGCATTACGAAACAGACTCAATTGGCTAGATCTAATCGGCTTTATTTAACTCTTAATGAGTTGGCAGCATCCCTTCTAGTAAATAGACATTCCTAGGAGTTTTACAGAATGGAAGGATTTCCAGGCAGGATGATGGGGCAAGGAAATTATTAGCAAAAGAAAAGAAAGGGTTGTTTCAGGCCAGGTCATCTTTTTGAGGGAAGGGAATAGGCAGGAATCTTATTTTGCAGATTACTAGTGCTGTTCAGGAAATTTCAGGTTGACTGTTTAAAGGTCACATTTATGGGAGTGGTTGGAACTGCAACTGTTGATTAATTAAAATTGTTAATCTTGGTTTGCTCTCTAAGGGTAAAATGACTCCATCTGGAGCTGGTTTCTTTTATTGTAACAATGAAGTGCCTCACATTGTGTGTATCCTTGAAGATGGCTGTGCTGTGAAGGTAACCAGAGTATGTCACCTCTATATATGCCTCTTGGAAAAAAAAATTATTTTGAGCTGAAAGCAATTTAGAAGCATGAAAGTCAGGAGAGCTCTCTCTGCCCTCCCCCATTTCTGCCTAAATTCAGGGTATAAATTCTCATTTTATATCCTGTTTGAGTTTTATACCCTGTTGTTGAGTTTGTTGAGTTGTTTGAGACAGCTCTAGATTCTTAGCCCATAGATGGTACCAAAGGAATCTGCAAATAGGTTTTACTCCCATTAGTTTCCTTTCACAGACTGCCACACTTGGGATTCTAAAACTGTTTTTCTTTATCCTGTCATTTCTCTACAGTCATATTATTTGTTAAAGATGCTGTATAAGCTAGAGTGCTAAGCCACCACTTTTGAGTTACTCTTGTTTTCTCCCATAAGACATGTGCACACATGTTAATAAATTGTTTATGTCTCCTATTAATCTGTCTTTTTTGTTGCAGAGCCCTAGCAGAGAACCTAAGATGAGTAGAGGTAAAATATTTTCTCCCCGAAGCCCCATTGTGTGTTATTTCTGGCACGGTTTTGATAGGCCTGTACTTCTGGTTCTTGCTTTGCATGGATACCATGTTTGTGGGTGTAGGGGAGCAGAATTTGCCACCCAAAATGTGTCTCTTTAGCATAAGGATTATTATAGGCTGATTATTTTTTTAAGGAACTGCAAACACAGAAGCTCTGAAACTGAGTACAAGTTACCTTTTTGTAAGAAACATTTACATTTGTAAGGGAAATCTCTATTTTTAAGGGTGTCTCCCTCACTGTACCAAGAAGAAGATGGTACCTAAATCTCTAGAATGTTATCCCTGGAGAAGGCATGGACTTAAATCTGCATAACAACCTTATCCTTATTTAATATGCTTTTCCTGGTAACCTCCCATAACTGACCCTCCACCCCAACATCTTTTGTCTTTAACTGAAGATAGTAATTAAGGTGATGGCTTTGGCCATTTCAGGGAGCCACGCAGTTTTCCTAGGTCTCTCCCTTGTATACAGGAAGTATATGTTTTATTAAACTTTTGTTTGTTTATCTTCTGTTAATTTATGGTGTGTCAGTTTAACTCTTAGATCAGCCAGAAGAATCTTGAAGGGCAAAGGATAATCTTTCCTCCCCAGCATGGATCACTGTGTTACTAGGTTCTGGGATTTTGATGGTCAGCATCTTGGCCACTAAGTGTGCTCTCAAGAATGTGGCGCTATGGGGCGCCTGGGTGGCTCAGTCGGTTGAGCGTCCGACTTCAGCTCAGGTCACGATCTCACGGTTCGTGAGTTCGAGCCCCGCGTCAGGCTCTGGGCTGATGGCTCGGAGCCTGGAGCCTGCTTCCGATTCTGTGTCTCCCTCTCTCTCTGCCCCTCCTCCATTCATGCTCTGTCTCTCTCTGTCTCAAAAATAAATAAACATTAAAAAAAAAAAAAAAAAAAAAAAGAATGTGGCGCTATGGCATTTAAGTGAGTAAAATAATTACAGGCACAAAAATACTGGAAATGAGGATGTAAAATTATCATTATTTATGAGTATAAGATTGTAGGAGTATATAATCAGGAAGTTGAAATTAATAGGACTTCATAAAACAAAAGAAGGGCACTTTATTTTCTCTTATAAATGTACTTGCAATATTCATCTGCATATGAGGGGTTTTTTGTTTTTGTTTTTAACTGCACTTAGATGAAATCTTGAATGAATTCAATGTTTTCAATCACTCTTGGATAATAAAAGTTTCTTTGAACACTTTTAGTTAAAAGATCAGTCTCGGGGTGCCTGGGCGGCTCAGTCATTTGAGTGTCTGACCTTGATTTTGGCTCAGGTCATAATCTCACAGTTTGTGAGATTGTGCCCCACGTTGGGCTCTGCACTGACAGCATGAAGTCTGCTTGGTATTCTCTCTCTGCTCCTCTTTCACTCATGCACTTGCTCTCTCTCTCTCTCGCTCTCTCAAAATAAATAAATAAACATTAAAAAAAGATCAGTCTTATTTTTAGCAGTTAAAAATGTCTTTTTTAATAAAAATGTCAGTGTAATAATCAATATTTCATTTAAAGCAAAAAACTTACACCTTTTTCTTTCTCCTTGACCACCTCCAAATATAATTATATCTCAAAGTCAATATGTGGTACTTATATACTAACTATGTAAATTATTTTTTATTCAAAATCAAGTAGATTTTCTAGCTTTTTTTGTTTATTAAGGATTTCATTAGTTTTCTTTGTACCTGTTCTTAGTTTTTATAGATGTTCCACAGATAAATGTTCCACATTTATGTTAAATATCCACAGATGATTTTTTTAAATTGTTCAAATATCCAATTAGAGGGGTGCCTGGGTGGCTCAGTTGGTTAAGCATCTGACTCTTGATTTTGGCTCAGATCATGATTTCACAGTTCGTGAGATCAAGCCCCACATCAGGCTCTCCGCTGAGAGCACAGAGCCTGCTTGAAATCCCCCCGCTCCTCCCCCCCCCCCAAAATAACTAAATAAACCTTTTTTAAAAAACTAACAACAAATATCCCATTAGAATCTCTCAGTCTACCATTCTGGGGCTCCAGTTGGACTCTACAGTTGTCATGAAGCTCACTTTCATTGTTTTCCTGAATCGGATTACTGTTTCCTGGAATCAAGTTAATTTTTCATTTTCATTAAGGTTCATTAAGGTTCTTTTTTCAATAGCTTCCTTTAGATGCATGGGTTAGAGTTAAATTTTTTAGTTCTTTCATGTTTGAAAATGTCTTTATTCTACTCTCACACTTCTCCAGTATTCAAAATTTGGAAACATCACCTCAAGTCTTCTGGTAGCTTATGTTGTCAAATCTAATACTAGTTGCTTTCCATTCCTGTATATGTAACTTTATGTCCCCCTCCCCATTCAGATACTTATTGTTATTTATATCTCCAGTGTACTGAAATGTCCTAACTTATGGTATGGATTTTCAAACATTTTTTATGCTAGGTGAGAATTTTAGTCTTTAGACTCCAGATCTGAGAATATTTCTTATATTTTTGTTTTTGGACAAACATTTTTAAGTTTTTAAAAAACGTTTATTTATTTTTGAGAGAGAGACAGACAGATGCAGGGGTGTGGAGAGGGGCAGAGGGAGAGAGGGAAAGATTCCCAAGCAGGCTCCACACTCAGTGCAGAGTCAGACACGGGGCTTGATCTCATGACCATGAGATCATGACCTGAGCTGAAATCAAGAGTCAGACGTTCAACTAACTGAGCCACCCAGGCACCCCTATTTTAGATATTTTATTCCTGGGATTTGTATTTGCTGGAAGGACTATTCATGAGTTGTGCCTAATTTTTCCTTTTTCATAGGTTTCTCTTATTATATATGGATGCAGTATAATTTTCTATCAGGGTAATTACAGTTGTTCAAAGTTTTCTTCTCCATTTTTGTCTTTTATGTCCAAATCAAATTCTTTTTGCAAAAAAACCTTGAATTGTTTAATTTACATGGGATCCTTTCCTGAAATGTGTGGTAATCCTTGCCTCTAGTCAAGAGGTAAAGTTTCTCAACTGGCAGATATTAGAGCCAGCCTTTTTACTGGAAGACTGCCAGAGAGCTCTGTTCTCTGTTCTTTCTGCTCTGTTTAGAGCAGAAAACTTGTCCAGTCTCCTGAGTTACTGGTGTTTGGGGCTAGGATAAAGAAGGTCCTTAGTGGCCTGATTTTTCACTCAGGCTGCCTGTGCCTCAATCCTGTCTTCTTTTGTGCAGTTGTACATCCTTTCTAGGTCGGTTTATCCAGAGATCAAACCCTATGTGCAGTGTATTTGATTACATAAAAGAGGAAAAGTAAAGGGGGAGAGCAACCAGTTTGTGCACAAATTTTCAACCAAACTGTTTCCAGGTACATACCTCTCCAGGTTTATCATCTTTACCAGAATATAGGACTCAGCAGCCAACAGGGTCTAACTGACATTTATAGAACATTTGTTCCAACAGCAGCCGAAAACACATTGTTTACAAATATTCATGGAGCATATAATAAGATATGGCAAATCCGTGGCCATAAAATAAACCTCAAAATACTTAAAAGAATTGGGGCATGTGGTGGCCCAGTTGGTTAAGCATCCAACTCTTGATTTTGCCTCAGGTCATGATCTCATGGTTCATGAGATTGAGCCCCACAATGAGCTCTGTGCTAACAGCTTGGAGGCTGCCTGGAATTCTCTCTTTCCCTCTCTTTCTTTCCCCCTCCTTCGCTCATGTGTGCTCTTGCTCTCTCTCTCTCCAAATAAATAAGTAAATAAGCATTTTAAAAAATGTTTAAAAAGACTTGAAACCAATTCTTTTGGACATTCTCTGACCACAATGGAATCAAACTAGAAATCAGTAACAGAAGGCAGGAAAATCTCCAAACGCTTAGAAACTAAACAACACTCTTCTAAATAAACTGTGGGTCAAAGAGGAAACCTTAAGGGAAATTAGAAAATTACATTAAGTTGAATGAAAATACAACATATCAAAATTTGTGGGACACAGCTAAAGCAGTGCTATGGGGAACTTTTTAGCACTAAGTGAATACATTAGAAAATAAGAAGAGTCCCAAATCAATAATCTAGTTAAGCTTCCACTTCAAGAACCGAAGGGGAAAAAAAGCAATATAAACAAAGTAAGCAGGAGGAAGAAAGTATTAAAGAGCAAAAATTTTAAAATGAACCTTATATGAAGATCAAAAAGGATCACAGACTTAAACATTAAAAGTATAAAACTTGTAGGAAGAAACAGGACAAAATCTTTAGGTTCGAGGTTGAGGTAGAGTACTTAGACCTGATACCAAAAGTATAATCCATAAAAGGAAAACTGAAAACTTGGGCTTCATTAAAAGTAAAGCATTTGGCTTGTGAAAGTCCACATTTAAATGTTGAAAAGACAAGACATAGTCTAGGAGAAAATATTTGTAAACCACATATCCAAAAAAGGGCTAGTATGTAGAATGGATACGTAGATTAACTTGAATGTGGTGACATTTCATAGTGTATGCATATGCCAAGCTGTCATTTTAATATTCAGTTACACCTCAATAAAAATGGGGGTGGAGGACAGAATGAAAAGGTCTAACATAGCTCTCATTGGAGTGTCAAAAGGAAACAACGAATGAAAAAAGGCAGTATCTAAAGAGATCATGAATGCAAAGTTTCCAGAATTGAAGAAAACTATGAGTCCACAAATCTAGGAAGCACAGTACATCCTAGGTGAGATGAATGAGATAAAAAAGATGCATACTGGGGCGACTGGGTGGCTTGGTCGGTTAAGCGTCCGACTTCGGCTCAGGTCATGATCTCAGGGTCCGTGAGTTCGAGCCCCGCGTCGGGCTCTGGGCTGACAGCTCAGAGCCTGGAGCCTGTTTCGGATTCTGTGTCTCCCTCTCTCTCTGCCCCTCCCCTGTTCATGCTCTGTCTCTCTCTGTCTCAAAAATAAACGTTAAAAAAAAAAAAAGATGCATACTTAAATATATTATTAAAAACAGCAACAAGAACAACTTGAGAATACAAAAGACAAAATTAAAAGCACCTAAGCTAAAAGCATTAAAAACAGAGTACCTACAAAATTATTGCAGTTAGAAAACAGCAGACCTCCCAACAGCAACAACGGAAGCCAGAGACAGAATCATATCTTTATCATTTTTTTAAGTTTAATTTAATTTTTTAAATTTACATCCAAATTAGCATACAGTGCAATGATTTCAGAAGTAGATTCCTTAGTGCCCCTTCCCCATTTAGCCCACCCCCCCTCCCATACCCCCTCCAGTAACCCTCACTTTTTTCTCCATATTTATGAGTCTCTTCTGTTTTGTCCCCCTCCCTGTTTTTATATTATTTTGTTTCCCTTCCCTTATGTTCATCTGTTTTGTCTCTTAAAGTCCTCCTATGAGTGAAGTCATATGATTTTTGTCTTTCTCTGACTGACTAATTTCACTTAGCATAATACCCTCCGGTGCCATCCACGTAGTTGCAAATAGCAAGATTTCATTTTTTTTTTTTTACATTTATTTATTTTTGAGAAACAGAGTGAGACAAAGCGTGAGCAGGGGAGGGACAGAGAGAGAAGGAGACACAGAATCTGAAGCAGGCTCCAGGCTCTGAGGAAGCAGTCAGCACAAAGCCTGATGCGGGGCTCGAACCCACAAACCATGAGATCATGACCTGAGCTGAGGTCAGGTGCTCAACCAACTGAGTCACCCAGGCGCCCCGATTTCATTCTTTTTGATTGCCGAGTAATACTCCGCTGTATATATATACCACATCTTCTTTATCCATTCATCCATTGTTGGACATCTGGGCTCTTTCCATACTTTGGCTATTGTTGATAGTGCTGCTATAAACACTGGGGTGCATGTGTCCCTCCAAAACAGCACACCTGTATCCCTTGGATAAATACCTAGTAGTGCAGTTGCTGGGTCGTAGGGTAGTTCTATTTTTAGTTTTTTGAAGAACCTCCATACTCTTTTCCAGAGTGGCTGCACCAGCTTGCATTCCCACAGAATCATATCTTTAAAGAGTTGAGGGTTAAAGCCCATAACTGGGCATCTAGGAAGTGAGTCTTTCAAGAATGATGATAAAATATTTACAAATTAAAACAAGAGTTTACTACCAAGAGGTATCATTAAATGAACCTCAAAAGGATACACTTCAGGAAGAATGAAAATGATCCCAGAAGGACAATCTAGTGTGCAACAAAGAGTGGTGAACACAACAATGGTAAACATGTATATGAATAAAAACTAACTTTACAGAAGCATTAATTAACATAATACCATCTAATTGGCAGTATTAAAAGGAAAAAACAAGTGGACTTCCACTCTAACCATGATGGAGTATTAAGGACCAGATTTACCTTTGTTGCCTTTAACAAATGAAAAACTAGAAAAAATAAATAAAGCAACATTTAAAAACAGGCGAAGCAGGAGAATAATCCCTCAGAGAAGGAGAAGAGGGAAGTCTTGTGGTTGCCCTAGAGTACTTCCAGTAGAGACTTTTGCAAGCCACAGCACAGGAAAGGGTAAACTAAATAGTCTCCCATGAACTGAAAAGAGCTGACAATTCAGGAAGGCCAAAGTGGCTAGAATTCCAAGCAATTATACATTTGATAGAATTCATACAGAGAGATCACATGTACCATTTTTCCAACTTTCCCCAATTCTAACATCTTGCAAACCCCATAATAGAATACCACAATACCCAGGTATTGACACTGATAATAGTGAAGATACTGAACATTTGCATCATGCAAGGATCACTAATGTTGCATTTTTAGAACCACACCCACTCTTCTCTGTTACCATTACCTCTTCCATACCTGCAACCACTAATCTGTCCTCTATTTCTAAAATATTGTCATTTTAGGAATGTTATATAGGTGGGATTATACAGAATGTAATCTTTTAGGATTGGCTTTTTTTTTTTTTTTTTTTTCCATTCAGCATGATTCTCAGGATACTCATCCAGGTTGTTGTGTATAGCAATAGTTCTTTTTCTTTTCTATTATTTTCCTTCTTTCTTTTTTATATCTGAATAGCTTTCCATGATATGGATCAGCTTCAGTTAGTTTACTCTTTGAGGGAATCTGGGTTGTTTTTGGGCCTTGGCTGTTACAAATACAGCTGTTACAAATATTTGTGTACAAGTTTTTATGTAAACATGGTTTACATTTCTGTTGAGGAAACACCCAAAGAGCCTTAATTGCTGGGTCATATGGTAGTTACATGTTTAGTCGTGGTTTTTTTTTAAATATATAAAGTTGATTCATTTTAAGAGAGAGAGAAAGAGTGCACATGTGTGAGAGAGAGCGGGGGAGGGACAGAGAGGAAAAGAGAGAATCTGAAGCAGGCTCCATGCTGTCGATGCAGACCCCAACATGGGGCTCGAACCCACAAACCATGAGATCATGACCTGAGCCAAAAACCAAGAGTTGGATGCTTAACTGACTGAGCCACCCAAGTGCCCCACCATGTTTAGTTTTTAAGAAATCACCAAACTTATGGTAATAGCAATGGCTGTACTATTTTACTTTACCAGTAGCAATATATTAGTGATTCAGTTTCTCTGCATTCTTGCCAGCATTTGGTATTGTTACTCTTTTTCATTTTAGCCATTCTAAAGTGAAATGATAGTAGTGATAGCTCACTGAGGTTTTAATCTGCATATCTCGCATGGCTAATGATGTTGAACATCCTTTCATGTGTGCTTATTTGGCATGTGTATATCCTCAGTTAAATGTATCCTTGTCTCTTATACATGTTTTCTAATGGGATTGGTTTGTTTTTTTTTTTTAATTTTTTGAGCTTTGAGAGTTCTGTTTGTATAACTTAAAAATTTACTTTTATAAAATTCTTCCAAAATTACAAAAGTAACACTCATTCTACTGTTGAAAACATTATAAAGAAATAAGTATTATCCCATATATTCTTCCTTTCCCCACCAGTCTTGAATTTCACCTTCTTTTTCTGCACCCTCTGCAGTATTGGATGCTAATTACATTTTGTCAATTAGATGGGTAAAACATGCTTTCTTAACTGTTGCTTCAATTTGTATTTCTTTGAAAACTAATAAGGTTAAGTGTGTTTGTGCACGCGTGCATGTGCTTGTATGTGTATGTATTCACATAAGTAGCTTCCCCCTCCCATCTAAAGTTTCCCTTTTCACTGTTTCAGTTATCTGTGGTCAACCACATCTGCCTGGAAGCAGATGATCCTCCTGACATACCATGAAAAAGTCAATCAATAGTAGCCTAGTGCTTTGTCATAGTACTTATGTCATTCACTTCACTTCATCTCATCACATAGGCATTTGTCATTTCACATCACAAGAAGAAGGCTATCATAGTACAGTAATATATTGAGAGAAACCATATTCACGATTTTATACTGTATGTTATAATGGTTCTATTTTATTATTAGTTATTATTGTTAATCTCTAACTATGCCTAATTTGTAAGTTAAACTTTACCATAGGTATGTATGTATAGGAAAAACATAGTACATACAGAGTTTGGTATGTATGTACTTTGAGGCATCCCCTGAGGGTCTTGGAATGTATGTCCCATGGACAAGGGGGTAACTACTACTTGTAAATAAGCAATTCTGTGAATATAGTGAAAGCACATCCAGGGAGTTAAGACCAGCATATATACTTTACTGTAATTTCCAAATTATGATATTTCTAAGTCTAGAAATTAAATGTGGAAAAACAGAAGAATGGAAATGTGATATCTTACTGGTAAAATCTGAAGAGAGTTGGGCTTCTATTCACAAGCTGTATTTTCATTGTCCTTTTATTGATGCTAATAGAGATCTCTGTTTCTCTTTGGTGAACCTTCAGGTTGAATCTTCTTTGTCAGAGGTGGAAATCAAAAGATATAATGTTTTGGATACTCTTGTGCTTTATCAATTTATTTCCTAGCAAATCTATCCTTCCTTGACCTGCTTTGCAGTATTGGAGCTGAGCCATGTAAACATTCCCTACTGACAGCTGGGCTAGTGTTAAGCTTTTTACTAGATGGGAGTGGAGAGATACTGCATGAAAGTGGGGCTTTTCTTCCTGGTTCTGAAACACTTTTCAATTCTTACTCGGATGATGAACCGTAGCCAGCAGGATACATGTAGGACACACAATCTCTTGTGAGTTCTGATAGCACTCACAGGCGGCTGGGGCAGCCAGTGGCACTCATCATTCTGAGAGCTTCACTGGCACCCTCCCATGCCCCTCCTCCCTTTCAGGAGGCTTCCTTGCACATTTGACAGCACCTTCTGTCTTCTTGAATACGTGAAGTTTTATTTAGAATAGCCTATTTGACAACCTTTTCCATGAATTCTATTGACTGTATAATGTCTTGGAATTCTAGCCACTTCGGCCTTCCTGAATTCTCAACTCTTATCTTTTCAGTTCAGGAAGACTGTTTAGTTTACCCTTTCCTCTGCTGTGGCTTGCAAAAGTCTCTACAGGAAGTACACGAGGACAGTCACAGGACTTCCCTCCTTTTCTCCTTCTCTCAGGGATTTTTCCCCTGCTTTGCCTGTTTTCAAATGTTGTTTTACTTATTTTTTCCAGTTTTTCATTTGTTGAAGCAGCAAAGGTAAATCTGGTCCTTGTGACTCCATCATGGTTGGAGTGGAAGTCCATTTCTGTGTTTTCCTTTTGATACTGCCAATTAGATAGTATTGTGTTAATTAATATTTTCCAAAAGTTAGTTTTTATTCACATACATGTTTACCATTGTGTGTGCTCACCATTCTTTGTTGCGCATTAAATTGTCCTTCTGGGGGCGCCTGGGTGGCGCAGTCGGTTGAGCGTCCGACTTCAGCCAGGTCACGATCTCGCAGTCCGTGAGTTTGAGCCCCGCGTCAGGCTCTGGGCTGATGGCTCGGAGCCTGGAGCCTGTTTCCGATTCTGTGTCTCCCTCTCTCTCTGCCCCTCCCCCGTTCATGCTCTGTCTCTCTCTGTCCCAAAAATAAATAAAAAATGTTGAAAAAAAAAAGAAAAAAAAATTTTTTTAAATTGTCCTTCTGGGATCATTTTCATTTTTCCTGAGGCATATTCTTTTGAGGTTCATTTAATGATGTCTCTTGGTAGTGAACTCTTGTTTTAATTTGTAATTATTTTATCATCATTCTTGGCTCATTTCCTAGATGCCCAGTTCTGGATTTTTAACCTCAACCTTTAAATATATTATTCTGGGGGGAGCCTGGGTGACTTAGTCAGTTAAGCATCCCACTTCAGCTCAGGTCATGATCTCACAGTTGGTGAGTTTGAGCTCCTCATCGGGCTCTGTGCTGACAGTGCAGAGTCTGCTTTGGATCCTCCTTCCCCCGCTCTCTCTGCCCTTCACCTGTTTGCACACTCTCTTCCTCTCAAAAATAAATAAACATTAAAAAAAATAATAAAGATATAATTCTGCTACCTCCTGGCTTCTAGTTGTTGCTGTTGAGAAGTCTGCTTCCCTAAATCTTGGTATTTTGGAGCTGGACCAAGTTCCTCATGCTAAAGCTCATGCCAAAAATTAGGAAATTCCAGCTCAGAACTGCCCCTAGGTCACTGGCAGTTTGGGACTGGACTCCACACTGGATGCTCTGACTTTCAGGCCTAAGTGAGCCCAGTTTCTTAACCAAATGTGAGCAACTTTGGCCCGGAAAGGAAGGGAGTTCTCTTGTTTCCCTCATCTGTGAATTAGGTCAAAACCAGCCCCTTCCTATGCAGCTCTGGGGGTTACATAGGCGTGGCCCAGCCCAGGGATGCCACTCAGTAGTAGGAATATAATGGGAAATGGAAGGAGGGCTAGAATTTTGAGAGTTCCCAGACTCTATGTCACTTCTCTTCCCCAAATCCCCTGGTTTACTAGGGAAGTGGTTATAGTGAGTGTTCAACTCTAGTATGAAAACCCACCCTGATTTTATTTTTTCCCCTTCAGAATAGCTCTGAATTTCTCTTTTTCTCTGTCCAACTTTTACCTACATAACAATTCCAGGCCTTTCTGAGGCCTGGTTTTACTGTAATGGCATCCTAGCCCAGCACCTGGATTTAGCTTCTTTCTAATCCACCTAATATGCCACTGCCTGACTTATCCTAAATGCCAATGTCATCACATTGCTTCCTGCTTAAATACTTGCTGTCATTTTCCAGCATCTGGCTCTTGACCTGTATTTAACTGAGACTGACTTCTGTTTCTGGCCCTGTAGCATTGAGTATCTGTCAGGTTGATAACTGCATTGTTCCAATTATGATGTGTGTCTTAGAAGGAAATTGGTGATCCTTGAAGACAAGGATGGTTACTTGTGTCTGTTTTGGATTTTTTTTTTTTTTTTTTTTTTTTTTTTTTTTTTGAGACAGAGAGAGACAGAGCATGAACGGGGGATGGTCAGAGAGAGGGAGACACAGAATCTGAAACAGGCTCCAGGCTCTGAGCTGTCAGCACAGAGCCCGACGCGGGGCTCAAACTCACGGATGGCGAAATCATGACCTGAGCCGAAGTCGGACGCTTAACCGACTGAGCCACCCAGGCGCCCCTTTGGCTTCTGCTTTTTAAGATCTTTTAAGGCTGTGTGTCCTTCCTTTTCAGCCTCACACATGGCAGCCATTATTTCCTCCAGCTAAAGCCTGATTTACTTAATTTAAGTTAGTGTTACATTATTTTCATTTTAGCAGAATAAAGAAAAATCTAGACTTATAGTTAAAACATTTTTCATTTAGCATGACATCTTGAAAGTTGAGTTATAAGTTATTTTCCAAGAAGAAACCAGTTTAGAACAAGCCGTTTTAGAAGAAAATGTAGGAGAATATCTTTATAACTTTGGAGGTAAAGAAGCATTAAACCACACACAAAAAGCACAATTATTATAATGACCTGCTATACTGCTATACCTGTTCCACCAAATTCCTTGGAACTCATAGAACTGGATCCCCAATATGAAAACAATGATGATGACAATACACTTATTTCCTATAACAAGTGGTAAAAAGGAATCTGAGGCTTAAAGAGATGAAGCAGTTCCACCCCCCAAGGCCTCAAATGTCCAAAGGGAAAGAGCTGGGTTTGAAACCCGCTGGGCCCACAAATGCTTACCTTCACTACCTTTAGCACCCTGAAGTCTTGGTCTAAACCTTGGTCATTGTGGAGGCACTGATCCTGCAGGAACCACTTGATTCCCCGCCGGGTATCCTATACTTCCTCCTTCCAGTACCCTTCAGTGGGGCTGAGGGCTCTACCCTGGGAGGGTATCCAGCATGTCTGCAGGGGTCTCACCCATGTTCTGGGAAGGTTCCATTTCTACAGGAATCATGAATATGTATTTAAATTGAATAAATTTTATTTATTCGGGGCACCCCTTGAATAAATCCCCTCTGCTTCTGCCCACTCTTTTGAAGAAGGCACCGTCTAGCCTTTCTCCAGAAAACTAGAAGACTAGAGCTGGGGAGGGAGAGCATGTAAAGGTAGAGAGGGATTTATCCTCCTCCCCCTAGGATGAAGGGGCACCTTCCCTGCAGCACATTGTTCCCATGCCCTGGGCTGCCTTATGCTCAGTAGCCAGCCTCCTGCGGTTCTCCCTGCTCTCTTGACACTTGCAAATTGAAATTCAGCTTGTAGAGGTGGAATTTTCTCTTTCTGTTTGAGGCTGACAAGAACAATGACTGGGAGATGGGCAATTCCCGTGGGCCTCAGACTCAGCCTAGGAATTTTCAAGTGTCCTGGAGCTGGCCTCTTCCCTTTCCCCATTTCCTACTGCATGAAGAGGAGACCTTGATCCCTACAGGAGGTAAATAACATCTGCTCCTAGGTGTGGAGGTGCTTCCTGCCTGGAGTGAAGGGATGCAGAGGCTTGGGCTAAGCTTGAGGGTCTGGAGCCAGAAAACAATTTCTTAAAACAAACAAACAAAAGGCACCTACAATTTTTATTGCTTGTTTTGTTCCTTATTATATGACTAATCCATGTTCATGGTAGAAAAATTAGAAAATGGAGATGTGCAGAGGTGCCTGGGTGTCTCAGTCAGTTGAGCATCTGACTGGATTTTGGCTCATGATCTCATGGTTTGTGAGATTGAGCCCCACATGAGGATCTGTGCTGACAGTGCAGAGCCTGCTCGGGATTCTCTCTCTCCCCCTCTCTCTGCCTCTCCTCTGCTTGTGCTCTTGCTCTCTCTCTCTCAAAATAAATAAACATTAAAAAAAAAAAAAAAGAAAGTACAGATGTACAGAATGAAGAAAATAAGAACCATCCATATAATCCTATCACCAAGGGATCCTGATCATTTATATTTGGGTGTATGTTCTTCCATTCTTATTACTAGGTGAGTCCTCCCTACCCCATTACCCCATACCAAAAAGTGAGGAGTCTTACATGTGAGTCCTTAAAAAGTCTTTCATGGGAGAGGGTGCAGTTATCTGAAGGACTTTATTTTAAAGATAATAGGACAGTTTGGAGAAGATTCATTGACCTTAAAGGATCTCCATTCATTTGAGCTTTGGAGGCCTAAAGAGGTCTCCCTATGAAATCAGTCAAACAGGGGTGCCTGGGTGTCCCAGTTGGTTTGAGTGTTTGAGTCTTGATTTCAGCTCAGGTCATGATCCCAGGGTCGTGGGATTGAGCCCTGGGTCTGGCTCTGCACTGAACATACAGCCTGCTTAAGATTCCCCTTCTCTCTCCTCTGCTCCTCTCCCCACCAACCCCCCCACTCACTCTCTCTAAAAGAAGGAGGAGGAGGAAGAGGAAGAGAAATTAGTCAAACAAGTGGCAGAGAAACTTAGTTCAGATTTGGCAGTTATTCCTGGGAAGATGACTGTACATTTGCATAGACTGGATAGCATTGCACACAAGTATTTTAACAATTATTTAAATAGGAAATCCTATTTTGATATTTTGAAGATAAGAAATATATACCTATAGGGGTGCCTGGCTGGCTCATTTGGGGGAGCATGCAACTCTTGATCTTGGGGTCATGAGTTAGAGCCCCACATTGAGTGTAGACATTACTTAAAATATATACGTATCTACAGGATAAATAGAAAAATGTATTAATGTCACATGAATGCATGCAATGAATGCATCATTGTCAATAATGTTCAGATTCCACTTCTTATTCTACTTAGAAGAGAAAATGATGGACCCTGGAAAACTGGCTTACAAACCTCAAAAATAGCTTTGGGGGAGGTGCCTGGGTGGCTCAATTGGTTAAGTGTCTGCCTTTAGCTCAGGTCATGATCTTGTGAGTTTGAGCCCCCTGTTGGGCTCTGTGCTGACAGCTCCAAGCCTGGAGCCTGTTTCAGATTCTGTCTCCATCTCTCTGCCCCTCCCCCACTCGTGCATGCATGTGCACTCTCTCTCAAATATAAATAAACATTTAAAAATTATCAAAAAATTGCTTTGGGGATGAGAAAAACACTGCTACTTGTAGAGAGTTAAAAAAAATTTTTTTTCAAAACATGAAATTGGAAAAGACCAAAATTTATATATTATTCATTCAATTTAAATATATAATTCATCTAAACTAATACATATTATAAGTACATATCTCATTTCCCTAAAAATTTATACAATCAGGACAATCCCAACAAAATCTTCTTGGCTCACTGTGAAATATTACTGCATTGGAAAAAGTACCTTAGATTTGGGGTCACCTGTGTTTGGGCATTCGTGGTGTCCATATTTATATTTTTTAATTGTAGCCTCTTGTACATACTCTTAAGAAACTTACTTTTAAAAATTAATATATTTTAGATATATTGCTATGCTGATATATCAGTATCTATATCTATATCTCTACCACCTACATAATATTTTTAAAGATCTGCACAGTAAAGCAAAGTTTGTACTAAAAATTATAAAACACTTGCCTTTTTGTTCTTTTTCTTTTCCTTTTCCTTTTTTTTTAAGCCACATACCTTGAAAATCCTTAACATTGTTAAGGTTTACCAGAGGTTTAGCTCTTGCTTAGCTCTGCAGCGTCATCTTTTAAAACTATCCCTTTCTGTTAGAAACGCACTAGTTTTCCCCAGAGGCTGCCCCCACCTCCAGACTCATCCGTGCTTTTCCTACTTGGTATTACTTCCTCTTCAGGGAATCTCTGGCCCTTCAGATGGCTGCACCTGTTCTTCCCCTTTTCTAACTTTTCCCCTGCTCTTTTCCTGCATGCTGGGAAGTCTAACGTGTAGAGAGTATTGTTTACCCCTGTATTCACCATCACTGCTGCGTGGCCTGGCATCTAGTAGGTGCTCACTAAATGTCTGCTGCATGAATGTGAATGAAAAGTTGTGAGAAAGGAATTCCCCCAACATTTGGAAACAGGGCTGATGTTCACTACCAGGCCATTCTTTTCTCCTGTTGGACATAAACAATCTCACAGACATCATATCAGACAAGGTTTCTCTGAGACCATGACAACATGAAATAAAACAAGGTCCCTCTGTGGCCCACTGAATAACAAACATCCCCCTCTCTCAGCTGACACATGGGTTTATTTTTGTTTATATTTTAATAAAGAAAATTCACATTTGATGCCAATATTAAAACTTCTTATGTCTTTAAAACTGATCATAAATGATAAATCAAACAATGTGGTTTTTATAAATATACAATTTCTTTTTTAGGAAAATGGACTTTTTGCACTTCTTGTTGATGATAATGGTAACAGCAATTTCCACTTCTCAAACGCTTACTGTTCCTATTCCTGGGCTTCATGCTTTACATGGCTTCTCTCATTCACCCCTCACAACTCTATGATATGGACCCTACTGAAGTCTCCTCTGCAGACAAAGAGAGGGGAGAATACTCATTTATTCTGAATAATTTTGGCAGAAAGGGTGCTTTTGGTCAAAGATGTGAGGAAAGGTAGAAGAGGTGTGGAGAAGAGGGGAAGGGAAAGCATGTTGTGTGTCCCCACAGAGCTACATGGTTGGAATTTAACCTTAGAACAGAGAGGGTCAGACCCAGGAGCTTATGGACTTGATGTCACATGGACATACAGAACTGATATATGACCCAGAGCTTTGGAGAGTGCCTTGGGTGTTCCCTGGCACAGACCCCTCTGCTGCCCCAACATCTTGAGCACGAGTGTTGAAGGCAACAAGAGGCAATGCTTTTAGCTTGATACAGAGACAGATGAAGCAGAACATAAAAGATGTGCCTCTAAGTCCACAGGACCCAGAAATCACCCAGGACCCAGGGAGGCCTGGGGAGGAGATGGTCCTTCTCCAAAAGCTGATAGGGACGTGGGCACCCAGGAGTCTGGGTGACTGTTAAGGCAACTTCATCTGATCTTACTCTCTGGGAAGACCTAGCACACATACAGGTCATCTTCCTGGTCTCTCTTTGAACGTTTCTATGGCTTTTCAAAACTTTATCTTCCAAAATTCTCTGTGACATTTATATTCCAACCCCTGTTGCAAAAGAGAAAGAGAGGGAAGGAGAGAGAGAGAAGAAAAGAAAGAAAGAAAGAAGGAAAGAAAGAAAGAAAGAAAGAAAGAAAGAAAGAAAGAAAAAAAGAAAGGAGAAAGAAAGAAAAACAAAATCTCACCATTTCCAATTCATAGAATTGTAGCGTGGAAGAAATGTGGAGGTGATCTGCTCAGTCCTTGTTTTGCAAATCCTGGAATGAAAACAGCAGTGTTTACCAGAGTTACTTAACAATTTGGTAATAATATTAATTTCAATAGCTATAACTTGCTGGGCACTCAGCATATACTAGGCTCTTCATGGATTAGCTTCTTTAATCCCCACTGGACCCCATGATGTAAATTCTCATCCTACATATGAGGAAATTGAATCTCAGAGAGGTTATGTGACCTACTCAGCCCCAATAGCACATAAGTGGAGTTGCTGTGATTTCTTTTATTCCAAATATCAGAGACTTAACCACTCTACCATCTCAACTGCCCATAGCAGTTGCTATTTATTGAGCTCCTACTGTGTGCTAGTCACTAGATGAAGCCTACAGACAGAGCCATTGGTGGAATTTCTCTATTCATCTACCAAATTCTTATTGAATTCATATTGTGTGCCATGTACTATGCTATGTGCTGAGGATACCACAGAGGACAACTGCTCTGGGGCAACATGGAGCCAGTCAGATGACTTTCATCCCTCAAGCCACAACTGCTGACTGGGCTTGTGGTGGTTTACACCTCCCAGTGAGCCTGCGATTCTTCCCCCCTCTGAGCTCTCCTCTAAAGCTGAAGGAAACATGGGTAATCCTGAATAGTTTTTGCCTTGTACTCACATTCTTTAGTACCATGTTTCCCAAGAGTATCCCAAGGATGTGCAAAAACAGCTGCTTTCAGTGTTCTACATTTAAAGCCAAACTCAAAGGAAGGAATGGAGGAAATGAAAGACAAAAAATTTTAAGACCTACAGAAACAAATAATGTGAGGAATAAGCTTAAGAATTTCCTGAGCTTTCACCAATGGGTTAACAAGACTTAGGGTGGAAAGCCAGCACAGGGAGAAAGTGCCACCAGTGTAGAAAGCATAGAGCGGAAAGTCACTTCCACAGGATGGAAGTGTCTGTGAACAGGTAGAAGCAGAAAGCCCCTGCAGCAGGGTAAAAACGTCCAGAGCTAATTAGCAAGAAAAATGCCTTGTTAACCCTGAGGCAGCAGGGTTAGCCCCTAGACAAGTTAAGATAAACATACACAGTGCCTGGTGGCTGCAGTAAACGGCCATCTGCTCAGCACTGGGACTTTGATTTGTATTGACCCAAACCCCTAACACCACATACCTTTGAAACCCCCTTTCTCTCACACACATGAATTAATGGTTAGTGTTTTATTGTCTCTTTCTGCATGTCCATCATGTTTGTAAGCCTTCTGATCCTAATAAATATGGAGCAAGGACCCTTACTTGGGGCTCTCGTCTCCTCCCGGACATTAGCCTCTCTTGTATTCAATTCTGCATCCACTCTCTTGCTGGACAAGAGGGAACTCTGACTCAAAGTCTGTGACAAAATAACAATTTGGCAAAAGTAAGTCCTTACATTAGTTTAAATGTAAATTGATTAAACTGCCAATCAAAAGATACAGATTGACAGGATGGGTTTTTAAAACTCAGGATTCAGGGGTGCCTGGGTGGCTCAATCATTTAAAAGACTGACTCTTGGTTTTGGCTCAGGTCATGATCTCACGGTTTGTGAGACTGAGTCCTGGGTCAGGCTCCAAGCTGACAGCATGGAGGCTGCATGGGATTCTCTCTCTCTCTCTGTCTCTCTCTCTCTCAAAATAAGCTTTTAAGAAATTAAAAAATAAAAATAAAAATCAATATTCAACTATATGCCATCTATAAAAGATTGAAAATCTCTAAGGACATATATAAGTTGAAAGTGAAAGTATGGGAAAAGATATTCCAGGTAGATCATAGCCAAGAGACAGCAGGAATAGCTATGCTAATGTGGACTTTAGCTCAAAAATTCTTACGAGAGACAAAAAAAAAAAAGGACATTATATAATGATAAAAGGGTCAATTAAGATGACATACAATTATGAGCATACATACAACAAATATCAGAGGTCCTAAATCTATGAAGCAAACATTGATAGAACTGAAGAAATACACAGCTCTACAATAATAGTAGACTTCAGTTCCCACTTTCAGTAATGATAGAAGAGCCAGATAGAAAGTCAGTAAGGAAACAGAGGACTTGATTAACACTATAAACCAGCTGAACCTAACAGACATATACAGAATACTATTTTGCGCCAGTCTCAACCTATCAATAGTGATGCTATAAATGGCTGGAGGTACTTACCTGAGCTCAGGTTCCCTTTTTGGAACCAACGTTGTAGTTGAACTGGCCCTTGTGGCTTCAATGCAATCACTATCAAAATTCCAGTAACATTTTTTGTAAAAATAGAAAAATCCATCCTAAAACTCATGTGGAATCTTAAGGGACCCTGAATGTCCCCCAAAAAAACTCTTGAAAAAAAAGAACAAAGTTAGAGGTCTCACCCTGATTTCAAACCTACTACAAAGCTACAGTAATCAAAACAGTGTCGTACTGACGTTAAGATGGACATACAGACCAGTAAAAAAGAATAAGAAGCCCAGAAAATTACCTTGCAGTATAGTTAGTTGATTTTTGACAAGGCTGCAAGACCATTCCATGGGGGAAACAACAATCTTTTCAACAAACAATTGAAAATTGGATTTGGGGAATCTAATTTGGGATTGGGAAAATTGAATATTCACATGTGAAAGAATGAAGTTGGACCCTTACCTTACACAATATAAAACTATTAATTCAATATGGATCAAAGACCTAAGTGTAAGAGTGTAAAACTATAAAATTATTAGAAGACAACATAGGGGAAGGGTTCACGACATTGAATCTGGCAATCATTTCTTGGATATGATACCAAAAGTACAAGCAATAAGAGGAAAAATAAATTATATTACATAAAAAGTTTAAACTGTGCATCAAAGGACACAATCAACAGAGTGAAAAGGCAACCCATAGAATGGGAGACAATATTTGCAAATCATATACCTGATAAGAGGTTAATATCCAGAATATATGAAGAACTCCTACCACTCAACCACAATAACCCCAAACAACCCACTTTTAAAATGAGCAAAGGACTTGAATAGACATTTCTCTAAAGAAGATATATAAATGGTCAATAAGAATATAAAAAGATGTTCAATATCACTGACCAGGGAAATGCAAATCAAAATCACGATGAGATATACTACCTTACACCTATTAGAATGGCTACTATCAAAAAGAAAAGAAAAACAAAATAACAAGTATTGGTGAGGATATTTAGATTTTGGGATCCTTATGCACTGTTGGTAATGTAAAATGGTACAGATGCAATGGAAAACAGTATGGTGATTCTTCAAAAAATTAAAAATAGAATCACCATATTGTCCACCCATTCCACTTCTGGGTATATATCCAAAATAACTGAAGAGAGTGTTCAAAGAAATTTTTGTACACCCATTTTCATAGCAGCATTATTTACAACAGCCAAAGGTGGAAGCAGTCCAAGTGTCTATTGCCAGGTAAATAGAACAAAATGTGGTATACACATACAATAGAATTATTCAGCCTTAAAAAGGAAGGAAATTCTGACACGTGCTACATACAACATGGGGAAAAGTTACAGACATCATGCTAAGTGAAATAAGCCAGTCACAAAAAGACAAATACTGTATAATTGCACTTAAATGAGGTATCTGTTATAGAGACTGCAACTAGAATAGAGCTTGCCAGAGATTGGGGGGAGGGCAGAATGGAGAGCTGCTGTTTAATGAGTTTAATCAGGCTCGTAGTTTCTCGTTTGTTTTTTTTTATTACCTTTTCTCTTTTTTTGGATCAGAGTTTTTAAAATTCTTTCTTTTTCCTTCCTTTTTCCTTCCTTCTTTTTTTCCTTTTCTTTTCCTTTCTTTTTCTTTGGAATCAGCCTTATAGTTTTTTGATTCTCTGTTTGGTTTTTTGTACCCTTTCCTTTTGTCTTTTTTTTTTTTTTTTTTTTTGAGATCAGGCTTTTTCTCCCTCCCCCCTTTTTACCAAGGTTACTTGAACAAACAAATCAAAGGTTTGGACCTAGTTAAAGGTCCAAACACTCCACCACAGGAAGCATGGAGGAACTCTGCAGAGGACTGACCAGTAGGAAAGAGCAGCCAAAACGCAACAACAGAGTATACACAACATACACTAGAAACACTTCATGAAGTGCCAGGCCCTGGACAGGGTATGACCCCTTTTTAATACAGCAGTACTCTCAGGTTCAGGAAACACAAAGCATTTTAAAGCACACAAAAGACAGAAACTTAGCCAAAATGACAAGATGGAAGAATTCTCCCCAAAAGAAAAATCAAGAGGAAATCACAGCCAGAGAATTGCTCAAAATAGACATAAGCAATATATCCGAACAATAATTTAGAACAATAGTCATTAGATTACTAACTGGGCTTGAGAAAAGCATAGACGACACCAGAAAAATCCTTGCCGCAGAGATCAAAGACCTAAGAACTAGTCAGGATGAAATAAAAAGTGCTGTAACTGAGATACAAAACAAACTGGATACAGTGACAATGAGGACTGAAGAAGCAGAGGAGAGAATAGGTGATATAGAGATAAAATTATGGAAAATAATGAAGCTGAAAAAGAGGGAAAGGAAATTATTAGATCACGAGGGGAGACTTAGAGAACTAAGTGATTCCATGAAACAAAACAATATCCATATCATAGGGAGTCCCAGAAGAAGAAAGGGGAAAAGGGGGCAGAAGGTTTATTTGAACAAATGATAGCTGAGAACTTCTCTAATCTGGGGAAGGAAACAGGCATTCAAATCCAAGAGGCACAGAGAACTCCCCTCAAAATCAACAAAAACAATTCAACACCATGACATATCATAGTGAAACTTGCAAAATACAAAAATAAAGAGAGAATTCTGAAAACAGCTAGGGACAAAAGGTGCTTAACCTACAAGAATGGAACATAATAAGGTTAACAGCAGACCTGTCCACTGAAACTTGGCAGGCCAGAAGGGAATGGCAGGAAATACTCAATGTGCTGAATAGGAAAAATATACAGCCAAGAATTCTTTATCCAGCAAGGCTGTCATTCAGTATAGGAGAGTTTCCCAGACAAACAAAACTAAAGGAGTTTGTGACCACTAAACCATTCAACCACTAAACCACTAAACCAGCCCCACAAGAAATTTAAGGGGGGGGGGGGGGTTCTCTCTCTGAGTGAAAAAAAAAAAAAAAAAGACCAAAGCAACAAGGACTACAAAGAACCAGAGAACATTACCAGACACACCAACTCTACAGGTAACACACTGGCACTAAATTCATGTCTTTCAGTAATCATTCTGAATGTAAATAGACTAAATGTTCCAATCAAAAGACATATGGTATCAGAATGGATAAAAAAAAACAACAAGATTCATCTATATGTTGCCTACAAGAGACTCATTTTATTTATTTATTTATTTATTTATTTAATGTTTATTTATTTTTGAGAGACAGAGCATTAGCAGGGGAAGGGCAGAGAGAGAGGGAGACACAGAATCCAAAGCAGGCTCCAGGCTCTGACTGGTCATCACAGAGCCCGATGTAGGGTTTGAACTCACAAACCTTGAGATCATGACCTGAGCCAAAGTTGGACGCTTAACGATTGAGCCACCAGGCGCCCCTACAAGAGACTCATTTTATTTTATTTTATTTTTTTTTTAATTTATTTTTGGGACAGAGAGAGACAGAGCATGAACGGGGGAGGGGCAGAGAGAGAGGGAGACACAGAATCGGAAACAGGCTGCAGGCTCCGAGCCATCAGCCCAGAGCCCGATGCGGGGCTCGAACTCACGGACCGCGAGATCATGACCTGGCTGAAGTCGGACGCTTAACCGACTGCGCCACCCAGGCGCCCCAAGAGACTCATTTTAGACTTAAAGGCACCTACAGATTGAAAGTGAAGGGATAGAGAACCATCTTTCATGCTAATGGAGATGAAAAGAAGGCCAGAATAGCCATACTATATCAGACAAACTAGATTTAAAAACATAGACTGTAACAAGAGATGAAGAAGGGCATTATATCATAATTAAGGGGTCTTTCCATCAAGAAGACCTAACAATTGTAAATATTTATGCGCCAACTTGGAACACCCAAATATGTGAATCAATTAATCACAAACATAAAGAAAACTCATTGATAATAATACCATAATAGGAGATTTTAATACCCCACTTACAACAATGGACAGATCATCTAAGCAGAAAATCAACAAGGAAACAATGGCTTTGAATGACACACTGGACCAGATGGACTTAACAGATATATTCAGAACATTTCATCCTAAGGGAGCAGAATACACATTCTTCTTGAACGCATATGGAACATTCTCCAGAATAGATCACATACTGGGTCACATATCAGCCCTCAACAGGTACAAAAAGATCAAGATTATACCATGCATATTTTCAGATAACAAAATGCTATTTTCGTAGCATTTTCAGATGCTATGAAACTGAAATCAACTATAAGAAAAAAATTCGGAAAGCCCCCAAATACTTGGAGGTTAAAGAACATCCTACTAAAGAATGAATGGGTTAACCAGGAAATTAAAGAAGAAATTTAGAATTATCAAACTCAACACTCAAAAAAAAAAAAACCCAAATAATCCAGTGAAGAAATGGGCAGAACACATGAACACTTTTCCAAAGAAGACATCCAGAGGGCTAACAGATACATGAAATGATGGTCAACATCACTCATCATCAGGGAATACAAACCAAAACCACAATGAGATACCACCTCATACTGGTCAGAATGGCTAAAATTAACAACTCAGGAAACAACAGCTATTGGTGAGGATGTGGAGAAAGGGGAACCCTATTATGCTTTTGGTGGGAATGCAAACTGGTGCAGCCACTCTGGAAAACAGTGTGGAGAGTCCTCAAAAAGTTAAAAATAGAACTACCCTACAACCCAGCAATTGCACTACTAGGTATCTATCCAAAAGACTTAAAAAATTGCTGATTCGAAGGGGCACATGCACCCTAATGTTTTTAGCAGTGTTATTATCAACAATAGCCAAATTATGGAAAAAGCCCAAATGTCCATTGACTGACAAATGGATAAAAAAGATGTGGTAGATATATACAATGGAATATTACTCGGCCATCAAAAAGAATGAAATCTTGGCATTTACAACAACATGGACGGAACTATAATGTATTATGTATGCTAAGCGAAATAAGTCAGTCAGAGAAAGACAAATATATGATTTCACTCACATGTGGAATTTAAGAAACACAACAGATGAACATAGGGGAAGGGAAGGAAAAATAAGATAAAAACAGAGAGGGAGGCAAACCATAAGACACTCTTAATTATAGCAACAAACTGAGGGTTGCTGGAGGGGAGGTGGGTAGGGGGTAGGGCTAAATGGGCAGTGGGCATTAAAGAGGGCACTCGTTGGGATGAGCGCTGGGTGTTATATGGAAGTGATGAATCACTGGGTTCTACTCCTGAAACCAATACTACACTGTATGTTAACTAACTTGAATTAAATAAATTAATTAAAAAATATAAAGAAGCTCACTTGAGCATTGGTATCAGAGTCTTTCTTAAAACTCCATGGATGATTGTCTGTATGTTGCCTACTAAATAAAAATATTGCCTATGTTTACAGACCCTCTGGATGTTGACAGTTATGTGACCAAAAGCCTAGACCCTGAATCACATTGTTAGTGTGACCTAAAGCCTCTATGTAAATTAGTTGTTATTATTTGGCTTGGCCTAAGGCCTGTACTCCAAATAACCTTGTTAATCCCTGCCTAACACAAAGCCGCTCGTAAACAAAGACATTTACCAGGCAAAATATTCCAAAGAGGTAAAAATAAGTAGGAGCTAAGGAGAAAAAAAAATACCTCTTTCTAGGTAAACTTGAACACTTTACTACCAAACCACCATTCTACAAATGACAAAACAGCTCTACAGAGAATTTCAGTGAATGGCCCAAGTGCCCACAGATGGCAAATGACCAAGTTAGAATTAAGACCCAGAATAAAATTCCAGAGTCAGACTATTAACCATCAAGTTGTGCTATCTCCCAAAGGCACATAAGAGTTTCATCTGACACAAACTGACACAGTTAAATTTCAAAGGCTTCAACACAGTTCTCATTACTATATTCTCTTAATCTAAAGTTCTCTGTTACAGGAGTGCCTGGGTGGCTCAATTGGGCAAGCCTCTGACTTGGTTTTGGCTCAGGTCATGATCTCACAGTTTGGTGAGTTCGAGCCCCATGT
Organism: Panthera uncia; assembly: GCF_023721935.1. NCBI lineage: Eukaryota > Metazoa > Chordata > Mammalia > Carnivora > Felidae > Panthera > Panthera uncia. Next base: position 15,581,717 of record NW_026057588.1, read on the forward strand.
CGGGCTCTATGCTGGCAGCATAGAGCCTGCTTGGGATTCTCTCTCCCTCTCTCTCTCTCTCTGCCCCTTCCCCACTTGTGCTGTCTCTGTCTCTCTCAAAATAAATAAATAAACTTTAAAAAGTGAAATAGGGGGCGCCTGGGTGGCTTAGTTGTTTAAGCAATTAACTTTGGCTCAGGTCATGATCTCACAGTTTGTGAGCTTGAGCCCTGTGTCGGGCTCTGTGCTGACAGCTCAGAGCCTGGAGCCTATTTCAGATTCTATGTCTCCCCCTCTCTCTACCCCTCCCCTGCTCAGGCTCTGTGTCTGTCTCTCATTAATAAATAAATGTTAAAAAAAAGTGAAATAAAATAAAATTCTATGTTAAAAAATAGTTAATACCTATGCCTGATATTCTCTTAGTGCAAGTTCTGCTCACCTAATGGCTAGAACCAATACCTTCTACCTTGCTTTGTTTTAAAAATACATCTTTCAAGATCAACTATAAATGGAATCTAACTCTATCTAAGCTTAATTCTTCCCCCAGCAGATAATATGTAAAATAAAGGTTTACTATTTCCTACAGAGAAAGAAACTCCACTAAAATGTGGACAAACCAAGACTTACCAAATGCCTATGTATATACTAGGTCGGAGGAAAAGGGGCATTGGGAAGGGTCTGAATTCACCAATGCTCTCTCACTGCCATGGGCTGTCATCAATCAATGAAAACAAAAGGCCCATGAACATCTCTATCAGGGAAAACATACATGGAGAAGGAAAGCACATGTAAGAAAAACAAAAATCAAGTGAAAAATAAACAGCATGTGTAATAACTTGCAAGGAAAAATCTCTGTGAAGACAGAAGGCCATGAAAGACTTGCCAAATGAATATGGCCACACCAGGTAGGCCACGGGAACTCACTGGGCAGTCAAATCCCACCCTCTTCTGTGGACCTCAGCATTCATGCAGGCCCAAGCTGTGCTTTCCTGCTTTCTATGGCACTCATCTTAGGAGAAATACACGAGGGGACAAGAAAGTCATCAGGAGACTAGACACCAGGTCCAGAAGTAACTCAGGCCCTCCCCTGAGTCTACAGATGCACCACAGGACTTATTTGCTTTGTCAAGGGGAGGCTGACTGTCCTTGACAGAGGGGGGTCAAGAATCTGTCAGTGGCCAGCCACTGAGGAAAGAGCCCTGGGTCCTGGAATGCTTCTGGGAAGCACCATCCCCCCTGTCCAAGGAGGCAGGTGCTAAGCAACTGGTGTGCCCCACCAGGGAGGGAGCCCCTCCACAGCTGGGCCTATGTACACTAGGGAAGAGGGTATTTTTCCGGGGGGTGGGGGGCAGTGGGGTTGCAGACTTGCAGAAAGGGATTCCTGAAAGGCACTGGGAGAGGCAGAAGCTCCGATGTGTGGTGCCAGGGCATGGGACTCCTCCACCCACATCTAGGTCTCAGGGAAAATGGATTTTCAGGTGACAAGGCTATGGGATCTTTATTACCTCACTCACCAGATATCATCCCCACCCCACCTGGCCTTACATCAGATCCCATTCCTACCCGCTCCATTTGGATTTTGGTCCATAGTGTATGCAGTCTGTAGTGTCTGCATCTGGCCATCAAATCTGGCCGGCATGGCCGTAGTGGCGGCCACGGCTGTGATCCAGAGGCCCATGATCTAGGGGAACCGAGGAGAGTAAAGCAGGCTCACCCTCCCCACCTCCCGGGTTACACCCTCCTCTTTCACCCCCTTCCCACCGCCCACAACACTCCAGGAGCCCAGCAACTCGGGGTTGAGGCCCGCCCTCCAACTGCACAAGTGCGGGCAACAGATATTGCCAGCTTCACCTGGAACCACCACCATTCCTAAACGAAGGGCGGAAACTGTAGGGGGGCGGGGGCGCCCTCTGGCGGTAGTGTTGGACAGGCTGAGGCACAGGCTGTGGCTGTCCTCTGTCTTCTAGTGGGTCCAGCGGATGGAAAGAAGGGAGGGAGGGAGGAAAGAAGAGAGGGAGCGAGGGAGGGCCAAGCTAGACTGACCAAGCAGGATGAGAACAGTAGCGTTGGTATCCCTTCCCTTGCGAGTGTGCCTGGGATGATTCTGGAAGGGGTCTGCCCTCTGACCCTGAGATGGGACTGCCCCTGTGTGCTTCCGGGCCACTTTGCTCCCTCGCAGGCTTCAGTTACTGGAGCCAGAGCCAGCCGGAAGCCAATGAGCTGCCCAGTATGGGTGGAGGGATGGGACTTGTCATCTAGGCCTAGGGATGCTTACAGTCCCCATTCTTCCTAGTGACCTTGTAGCTGTTTTTGCTGTGTTTGGCTGTGTAGCTGAGTGTGATTTTTTTCCTCCTCGTTTGTCCTCGGTTTTCTTAAGGTGTGCCTGACCTGGCGATGGCTTCAGACCAGCAGTTGTAGGAAGCCCCTCTCCATCCTAAAAGGCACCTTTCCAAACACAAGAATACAAAAAGACCTGCTCAGGAATGCCTTTTAGACTTTGAGGAAAGAGGTCAAAGAAGGTGCTCTTCACTCTTTAAGGCCCCACCTCACCCCCCTTCCCAAAATTCATATATCTCACCTAACCATTGTGCCATGATCCACAGGAGGCAAGTCACATTAGGAGGGTATGATCCACTCCGTGGCTGACTTGATGGCAAATTTACCACTGATCCACTTCCAGCATTTCATCTTCTGGCTTCCACTCCTTACTGGGAAGCCGGTCCCCGTTTGAGTTTGGGGGAGTAGAAGTGGAGGTGGGAGGGGTGTTTTCCAGAGGAGCGTTGCTACTTGGAATGTGCTTTTCTTTTCTTTTTTTTTTTCTTTTCTTTTTTTTCCCCACCCACTGCAATCTTGTCTGATTTGGGGTTGGCACCAGCCATGTTTCTTCTTGTGGTCCTGGATATGAAATTCTTGATTGTGAGCCTTCCGGGGCTTCTTCTTGCTGCCCAAGCATGGCTTGGGGTCACTGTCAGTCTTGCAGTATCCAAATACTGCCTCAGACATACACTTTCTTCCTCCATCTTCCCTTGCTGGATCCCAATTCTACACCTATTCAACTTGATCTTTCTGTTCTCTGTGCCTGTGTTTGCTCCTCAGCAATTTCCATTATTCTCTCCTCCTCCTATAGGGGACGTGTTATATTCCAGCGGGTTCATTTTTCCTTCTGACACTATTCTGCTGAGGTCATCACTTATATTTTTTGTATGTCATGGGCAAAACTTTTTTTTTTTCTTTTCTCCTGGTTTTTGTGTTGTTATTGAACTCCTAGAAGAGATTTCATTTCCTGTCCAGCCTGAGCATTTCTCTTCTGTGACTGAATCTATGTCCCTACCTCCCCTGCCCCTACCAAGGAACTGTCTTTGAGAATAATTCACATCAAACAAAATGCCCTGCCTTTCCATTTGGTGTCTGACAACATTTGGCAGATGTCCTTGGAGGTGGTTTGCTGCTGTCACCAGAACCTCAAACACTGGAGGGGATGGAACCCAGAAAGCCTCTGAGGAAACTATGAGTGAAAAATCACTGGGGACTAGAAGAAACCGCTTCTTTTTCCTCAGGGTTCTCTAGAGAACTGCTAGAAGCCTTTTGTGGGTATCAGCACCATGGAGGTGCTGATGTCCCGACATGCAGGATTCCAGTCAGTGGTGGCCTCTAGTGGTGTATGCCTGAACTGAGACTCAGACACAGCCCCGATCCAAGTCCACACTCCAGGCAGGCACCTTACCCTCAAGCTCTCCTGAACCAGAGTCAGCTCTAAGACTCACACATAGTGTCTTGCCCCAAAACAAAGTCAGGCAGGCCAATCTCCAAACATACGTCATTCTTTGTATGGTGTTGGATTCTTTCTCTCTTCAAAAACCACTGTCTCTCACCCCAAACACTGCACCCCCAGACACAGCCAACCGCCACACTGGACTGTATTCCTGACTGAAACAAGCGGCTCCAACCAGGCCCAGTCTGTCAACCGGGGTCTGGAGAGGACATCAAAGGTACCAACCAGGCCTACTTTTCCTCCTCCACAAAATACTGTCTCCCATCACAGTTCGAGACTTTCCCTCCAGGAGGAGGAAAAATCCTTGTAAAGACAAAGGGCCATGAAAGACTTGCTAAATAAATGTGGCCACACTAGGTGGCCACATAGGGATTGGGAAACCCACTGGACAGGCAAATCCCGTTCCCTTCTCTGGACCTCAGCCTTCAAGTAGGCCAAGCTATTGTTTCCAGGGGCACTGGTCTTGGGACTAGAGAATAAGAAAGGTATCAGGAGACTAGATGCCCCAGACTACAGGAATTCAGACCAAGCCCTCCTCTGAGGCGACAGATACGAGGCAGAGGGACAGGAGCTCCACAGGACTTGCCAGCTTTGTCAAAGGGAGGCTGGCTGTTCCTGACACTGAGGTCAAGAATATGTCAGGAGGATAGCCACTGAAGAAAGAGCCTGGATTCTGGAAGACCTATGGGAAGCATTATTGCCCTTTCTCTCCTCCTCTATGGTCCATGTTATATTCCAGGGAGTTCACTTTTCCTTCTGCTATGTCCACTTGTTCTTAAACCTGTCTGCTCAGGCCATTTCTTTTGTTGTTTTCAGTTGTGAGCATCTTTTTCTCATTTCCTTGGTTTATTTTCTTGTTTTTAAACTCATAAAAGAGATTCCATTCCCTGTCCAGTTGACCACTCCTTTTCTGTGTCTTTCACTTATGACTGACTTTATATTTGTACTTCCCCTGTATCAGTAAACTGTCTTTCACTCAGAATTTCATTCAAACATAATTCACTCAAACAAAGCACACTGCTACTCCTTTAAGTGTATGATGATTTTTTACAAACATAGAGGTGGAGTGCTGCCATAATGGAAGCTCCAACACAGGGAAGGGGCAGAACCCGGAAAGCCTTTCAGGTAACTCTTTGCAAAAGCCACAGAGCCAGGAAGAAAACATTTCTTTCCCATTGTGTTCCTTTCCACAGTGGTTATAACCACTTCATCCCCCAACCACCATTGTCAGGGCGCACAACCCCTGACACAATTTTTTGAAGTTAGTAGCCCACATGTCCAATAGCGGTATAAATCTCAGCTAGGAGTCCATCTCAGCTAGAATCAAAGTGCGGACATCAGGCTGTTAGGCAAGCTATCCATACTGTATCTTTCCATGAAGCACATCAGGCTGTCATTGCCCAGAAACCAACTCAGGTGGGGAAACTTCAACTCATACTTTGTCCTCACTACAATTTTAACTATCTTGTCTCCATAAAGCCCTGCCTCTTAATCCAAACTAACCATCAAAAGCCATCAATGGGACTTGGCAAAGCAAAATCCTGGTCATATCACACCTGAGAAAAGCAGGTCCTACCTTGCCTAATTTTTGAAACCAGGTCACTGGAGAAGATGGAGGATAAATTCTCAACTGGTTCCATATAGTCTTCAATTCTTCCTCCACTAAATACTGTCCAGTATCATGGCTTTCCCACTTCTCTCCAAGAGGAAGAAAACTCTTGTACAGGCAGAAAGCTGAGGAGGATTTTTTTAAGTGAAGAGGTTGATAATAGGCAAGTGGGAGAGGGACACTATGTAGGGTCTTCCATCAGGAACCCTTAGTGACAGACAGCACCTTGTACTCTGGGAGAAGGTAAGCCCTGAGAATCTTATCTGGCAGAGTGTGCCTGGGGAAGGAAAAGGCATGTCTGTGATAAAAACCAGAGAACTCTTGGAAAACCAGAAAGCACCTGGAGCATCTTCTTTCTTCCAGGAAGACAAACACTCTATTTTTCAGCAACTGCCTTTTAAGTTTACAGAACTATGCCTTCCTGTTTGGAGAGGTTCTCAAGGAATTCAGACCAAGGCCTCCTGTGGCCCCCTCCATTAGTTTGTACATTCAGGGCAAAGGGAGAATGGTACCAGATAGCTGACCTATCTTTTAAAGGAAAGTCCAGCCAGTCCCTGTCACATGGGGCAAGACTCTCCCAGGAGGACAACTATTTTGGAAAGAGCCCTGGCTCCAGGAAGGCCTCTTGGAGGATTTGCTCCTGTGGAAGAAGTAAGGTGCCTGCTAGCCCACCCATATTTACATCCAAGTCAGGAGGTAGCACCCTCAATAGCCAGGTCCAGTTATCTGAAAGGAATTGGGGTAAGGAATTGGTGATATAAGACAGGGCAGGTGCAGCATTTCCAGGAAAGTGCTCTAAGAGGCATGCCCCCCCTCAGTAGAAGTTTTAGAATTGGCACCCACCAAGGTGCCCAAGTCAGGAGATAGCACTCTCCATGACCAGTCCCAAGTACAGCTAAAAGAGGTGGGGTGGTTTCACTATTTCTAGGAATGTGCTCAAAGAGTCGGTAACCCCTGGAGTTTGAGGCCAGGATTGGGGTCCTTTTTCAATGTCTGAAGGAGGTACTGGTCTCACAATACCTATGAGTGTCTATTTACAATAGACACTATCACTTAGGGACTTGGACCTTCATATCCCTGCCCCCAACCTACCAGCCACATTCCCTCCATACCAGTCTGAAGAGGTGGCAAGGGGAGCCTAGGATGTGCGGTAGGATCCTTGTCTCAAGTCTTCATTGAATGTGTGAATGTGATTGTCCCTGAAGGAGTCTGCCAGAGATATGAATGAATGAATGAATGAATGAATAAATAAAGCAAAACAAAACAAAACAAAAACAAAGAATATAAACATAACAAGAATACTCACTGTCAACTCACTTTCATATTATAGAAGAGGTACAACAATAGGCCATGTACAGTCTTTATAACATCTCACAAGCCCTCTTGCTCTAAAGGGAACCACATAACTAATTGTAGATATTTTGAGAACAGGAACTTCATGATGGTACAACATTATAAACTGAGCTGCAGATCTTAATGGAAATTCTGCCATTTTCCCACTAATGTCTTTTTTTCTGATCCAGGATCCACTTTACATTCAGTTGTTATTTCTCCTTAGCCTTTGCCACCTTCCATGTTTTCTCAATCTTTTCTTGTCTTTGAGGATCCTGATGCATGTTTATTTTGTGTAAGTCCTAGGAAGAAACAAAATCAAAATGAAATTCATAGAATTCTGTTATCATTGAAATCATTTTTTCTCATCAACATATATGTTTCTTCTGGGATATATGCTATTGTTATAAATTTCTCTGTTGATATTTTCTTTGTACAAAATAACTTTTGGTTTCACTATGCTTTACATACAATGGGATCATTCATTCTTAGCTCTTGGCCTTTTCATTCCTGTTGTCTAGTGATGTTATCTGCATTCTATTTTTCTTTCACTTTAAAATGATATCCAATTGCTTATCTCTTTGCTTTTTCTTAGTGAAATGGTTGCTCCTTTGAAAGCCCTTTTTTTTCTCTGGAAGGTTCTACGGTTTTGTTTTTTACTTTCATCAAATCTTCTCTTATGGTGATATCTACATGGCTCAGTTGGTTAAGCATCCAACTTGGCTCAGGTCATGATCTTATGGTTTGTGAGTTCAAGCCTGGTGTTGATCTTTGTGCTGACAGCTCAGAGCCTGGAGCCTGCTCTGGATTCTGTGTCTCCCTCTTTCTGCCCCTCCCCTGCTCACAATCTGTCTCATGCTAAACTAAAGCAACATCGATAGTCCAAAACTACTCTGTTTAGATGGATCTGCTTACACAGTTGACCCTTGAACAATATGGGGGTGTTAGGGGTGCTGACCCCCCCATCAGAGTTGAAAATCTGGATATAACTTAATTCCCCAAAACTTAACTACTAATGGTATACCATTGACTGAAAGCCTTAACAATAACATAAACAGTCAAACAACACATATTTTGTATATGTATTATATACTATATTTTTAGAATAAAGTAAGCTAGAGAAAAGAAAATGTTATTACGACAATTATAACGAAGAGAAAATACATTTGCAGTACTTCACTGTGTTTATCGGAAAAAAAATCCACAGATCAGTGGACCATGCAGTCAAACATACTCTGTTCAAGGGTCAACCATACTGTCTACTGGGTTGTTTTTTTTTTTAATGTTTATTCATTTTTGAGAGCGAGAGAGAGACAGAGCATAAGCAGGAGACGTGCAGAGAGAGGGATACACAGAATCCAAAGCAGACTCCAGGCTCTGAGCTGTCAGCACACAGTCCAATACAGGTTTGAACCCACGGACCGTGAGATAATGACCTGAGCTGAATTCAGATGCTTAACCGACTGAGCCACCCAGGCACCCCTCTACTCTTTCTGCTAGGTCTCGCTCATGTGGTTCTGTTCCCTTGCATGACTTGTTATCTATGACAGCTTGCTGGTCATTATCCCTAAAAAGTTATTTGTGGAGGCAGAAGCATAAGGTTGGTATGCCCACCTGCAGTGTGGACTCTCATTCATCTTGCCAGGTATTAGCCAGCCCAACTCAAATCAAATTTGAGGTTCCTTAATTGATTTAGGTTGTGAGTCCATAATTTCCCACATCTAGTAAACTTGAAAAGAAAGAAAAATAGAACTTTGCCCCAGGAAAAGCAAATGAGGATTGCTGGGAATGGATCCTAATCATTGGTATTTTTTAAGTTTCTGAGTGACTTTAAGATTTAGCTAGAATTCAGAAGCACTGTACTTAAGAGAAAGGCAGAGTATAGGGGCCAAGTTGTAAAAGAAGAACATCTTTAGATTTAAACATTATATCTAAACATGATCTTCAGTCATGGTCCCTCATACATGGCACTGACCATAAGCTAAAGATAAGAATTTACAGTTTTTTCTTTTTTTCACAAAAATATTTACAAAAACAGAGAGAAAAGATTAATCACTATGTACTCATTATCAAGATTTAAGTTCTCAGTATTTTGCCAATTTTGCATTAAGAAAAGTTATTTTAAAAAACTAGGAAATAAGGAAACATTACTATGTCATCCTGTGTGACTCTTCAAAGTCATACCAGAGCATGGTCCAAAAACCCACCCAAGGTTGGGACACCTGGCTGGCTCCGTCAGTTAAGCGTCTGAATTCGGCTCAGGTCATGATCTCACTGCTGGTGAGTTGGAGTCCCATGTCAGGCTCTGTGCTAACAGCTCAGAGCCTGGAGCCTGCTTTGGATTCTGTGTCCCCATCTCTCTCTGCCCCTTCCCAACTCATGCTCGCTCACGCTCTCTGTCTCTCTCTCTCTAAAAAATAAACATTAAAAAAAAATTTTTTTTTTAAATAAAAGTTGACCCAAGGTCTAATAAGCCATTCTAGTGAAGGTTTTCTAAGTTCAGCACTGTTCACATTTTTGGCCAGATAATCCTTTGTTGTGGAAGGTTGTCTTCTGCATTGTAGAATGGTTGGGGGCATCCATCCCTGGCTTTTACCCACCATGTGCTAGTTGCATTCTGCCCATCCTTCCCCTCCCACCCCCCCAGATGGTGACAACCAAAACTGTCTCCAGACATTGCCAAATGTACCCTGGGGATTAAAATTGCACAGTTTGAGGGTGCCTGGGTGGCTCAGTAGGTTAAGCGTCTGACTTTGGCTCACGTCATGATCTCACAGTTGGTGGGTTTGAGCCCCATGTTGGGCTTTGTGCTGACAGCTCAGGGCCTGGAGCCCGCTTCGGATTCTGTGTCTCCCTCTCTCTCTGCCCATCCCCCGCTCATGTTCTGTCTCTCTCTCTCTCTCAAAAATAAATAAAAATGTTTTAAAAAATTAAAAAAAAAAATAAAATTGCACCAGTTTGAGATCCTACTACTCTAGTGTAATACAGGTGTGATTGGCTTTTTACTAATTAGGACTCAGACTATGCATATGCATAGCTAGGTATTCACTTGCAAAAAATTGATGCATTTCATCTATTAGTCTATTACAGATGCAAATTGATTTTTTACAGAAAAGATAACCTTAAAGGTTTGGTTTTTATTGCCCTGTAGGACATGAAATAGTTTTGTATGTAAATTTGCAATCTTATTCCAAGAGTCTTTCTTCCACTAACTTGGCTCCAGCAGAGCAATGATTGTTCCATCATGCAGGACAAGAGGAAAATGCTAATAATCCTCTCTGATCTGAAAGAAAAATCTCACAAGTTTAAGGACGTCTTTAAGAAATCCAAAGACATCAATTATAGTATTTTTACCACAGCATCAGTTATCTATTGCTGTATAACAAATTACTCCCAAACTCAACAGCTTAAAACAAACATTTAGTATCTCACACGGTTTCTGAAAGTCAACAATACGGGAGCTGCTGGTTAGAGTGCTGAGTCTCTCATGCAGTTGCAGTCAATCTGTTATTGGCAAGGCCTGCAGCATGTCAAGGTTTGACCAGGGCTGCAGGATCTGCTCCCAAGATGACCCACTTGGATGGGGAGGTATCAGTTCCTCCCTGGCTGTTGGCAGATTTCAGTTCCTTGCTACCTGGGCCTCTACATAGGCTGTGTCAGCGTCCTCATGACATGACAACTAACTTCTCCCAGAGTAAATTATTTGAGAGAGAGCAAGAGAGAGAGAGAGAGAGAGAAGAGAGCGAGTGAGCACACCTTGAAGACAGAAGAGGTATCATTTATAACTTAATCTTAGCAGTGGTGTGCCATCACTTCTACTGTATTTTATTAGCCTCCTAGACCAGCCCTGGTCCAATGTGGAAGGGGACTACACAAAGGTGTTAATGGCAACAGGTAGCCATTTTGGGGGTCAGCTGTTACACCAGTTAGTATGATGACCAATTGGAATTATGTTTTTTTAAAAAGCTATTTTCATAAGACAAGGTAACCATTCCTAAAGATTCCAATGTCTATGATATGTAGAGCACTGCTTTGGGTGCTATGAAATGAATGCTGTCAGTATGATGCAGGCAGGCTGGGTCTGAGGACTCAGGACGGTTCCACAGGACCAGCCAAGAGGGTCCTTGGCTTTATGCAGGAGAGAAATCTAATGAGAGCTGGAGAAAGTGAAGACAGAGTTTACTGAAAAGTGTGAGTGACAGAGAATAGGAGACAGAGTGTCTGGGAGACTCAGGAAGGAAAAGAGAATGAGTCTCATCATCACTTGTGGTTAAGTGTTTATATTGGAAAGGGGTTTAGAGTACTCAGTTTCTTTCAGGAATCCAGGGTAGGGTCCAATCAAAGGCAAGAGTTTGATGAACAATAGGTGTTATTCTGAAAATCACCAATGGTAGGGGGTGTTGATGCCAGGGTCAGCAGAGGTTTGTTTGAAGCTATGTCCTGGAACATGTTTGGGATCTGGCTCTTATTGGATATCATCAGGTGTTTGGGGCGCAGGACAAAACTCAGAGAATGATTAGCTTTCTTGCTTCCCCCTTGAAGTGGGAACATAGCCTCTTTGGCTTATTCACAGGCAAAATATAGAACCTGAGTAAACAGGGGTGCCTGGGTGGCTCAGTCGGCTAACCAGTCTGATTCTGGATTTCAGCTCAGGTCATAATCTGAGATTGGGCTCCATGCTGACAGCACAGGGTCTGTTGGGATTTTCTCTCCTCTCTCTCTGCTTGGTTCTCTCTCTCTCTCTCTCTCTTTCTCTCTCAAAATAAATAAATAAATAAACATTAAAAAGAAAAGAAGAGGTACCTGGGTGGCTTAGTCTGTTAAGTGTCTGACTTCAGCTCAAGTCATGATCCTGCAGTTCGTGAGTTCAAATCCCACATCGGTCTCTGCACTGGCAGTGCAGAGCCTGCTTGGGATTCTCTCTCTCTGCCTCTCTCTTGCTTGCACTCTCTCTCTCTCAAAGTAAATAAATAAACTTAAGAAGAAGAAGAAGATGATTAGTAAATGGGGCCTAACAGAAACTCTGCCTACACATTCTGCATACAGTTCCTACAGACTCTGCCTGAGACCTTGCCCATGAGACAGGCTAGAAGTGCTACAGTTTTAAGGCCCTTGTAGTAGCACCCAAAAATGAGGACTGAGAAATGATGTACAAATATCTCAGCTTCAGTGGCCCTTGAACGAGACAACTTGTATCTACACTGTCTTCCAGAGTTCCCCACAGCACTGAGCTCCCATTGTTCACAGGGATAATCCCCTCGTTGATACACTCTGTATTGGGTTCCACTCCTCCTTTGTCACTTCCCTAGCCCCTACCTGCCAAAAAAACTGCCCACATTCACATCCTTGTCTCAGGTCAGCATCCGGGGCAGGCCACTGTTAGAAAGAAAACCACAAGTCCCAAATCGTGTCATTTATCTAAGCCTCCAAACCAGGGCTTACTACTACCTAACTTAATTGTAGTTTCAACCTCCCGTAGAAACGTAAGTCTTAATTGATGAAGGAGCATGAGGCAGGCTGAAGGATAAAGTACAAGCTAGCACCCCCACCCCCACCCCCACCCTAGGTGGGATCTGTGTGATATTCCTTGGACACTCCTGGTTCACCCAAGAACAAAGGAAATATTCCTTGGACACTCCTGGTTCACCCAAGAACAAAGGAAGGGGTTTAAGTGCTTGCCATGGTAATGGGGGAAACTAAGGCGAATGAAAAATTAAATTCTCTTTCTGCTTACAGCCCATTGACAAGTCCTTGAGACAGGCAGAGTGACCTCCCTCTATGAGCTCAGCTGCCTCAAGGATGACTCTTTTCTGGGGGCAAAAGAGATCCCGGCTTAACATTGTCCACTTCCTTTATCTCAACTGACCCAGGATATATGCTGGCAATCATGCTCCAAGTTTATGGTCCCCGATATGCATCTGAAGGGTCTCATGACTTAGGTTTTATTAAACAGTGATAAATGATGTTTCCCTAGCAACAGTTAGCCCCTCAAGGTCCTGGAAACCTTGCTTCCAAAATCCCTTAGAGACATACTCTATCCCTGACCTCCTCCCAACCTGAGGTTATATAATGAGTTACTTGTCACAACCCCTGTACAGCTCTTTGTGCCCATGGGTCCTGTCCCATGCTTTAATAAAATCACTTTTTTGCACCAAAGATGTCTTCAAGAATTCTTTCTTGGCCCTCGGGTCCAGACCCCACCATCACCCCAAAGCTTCATCATTAACCAGTATATCAGGAATTTTCTGATTAGCACCAATGAGGTAAACTGTTACTTGGGCCCTCTCCATCCCCCTAAAATGAAATTATGTTAGTTAGGGATTAGCTCATCAGGGACCACAGTGAGAAATTAAATAAACTATCCTGTTTCTCAGCATGTTTGTTTTTCAGCTTTATGAGTCCTTGAGAACTTCCTTGTTCCTAGAAACCCACCAAAGTTATTCAATTGAGCAGATGTGTGGGAACAAAAAAAAAATCATAAATGTTCCTGGGAAATTGGAGTTAAGCAAACCCCTGTTAAGTTATGCTTGAACAATTTTTATAAAGGTTTTCTCAGTTCCTGTGACCACTTCTTAATTGCAAGAATAGCCTACCAAAAGGTTGCCCGCTAGCAGTATAAATTGGTCCTGAAGTTTGTGTTAGAGACAGAACTTTGTGGACTATCTCTGTCTCCGTACTACCTGCAAATAGTAAAATCCATTTGCTCAAACCGAAAGACATGGGTCAATCGTTTGGCTGATGCACCCAAGCTAGGTGCCCTTTGTGTTCAGTGACAAACCTGGTGATCCATATGGGTCAGTTATCCACCTTAAAAAGACTCCTTGCTCTTCCACCTAAAGGAAGGTGACCTTGCCTGGAACAATACTTTCTTTTGCTAATAACTTTCTTGCCCCTTTCCCACATCGCCCCATCTTCCTATAAAAGCTTTCCATTTTGTACAACTTCGGGGAGCTCCTTTTGACTTGCTAGATGGGATGTGGCCTGATTCATGAATCGTTCAATAAACTCAGCTAGATGTTCAAATTTACTCACCTGAATTTTTATTTTGTAACACTACTTAAGACAAAGTCCCTGTATATCTGGCCCAGCATTAACACAAGGCAGGGAATTATGTCTCTTTAAATTTTTTTTATTTCCTATGGGATCTCTCATATCAGCAGCAAAAACATAGAGTGCTAAAAGTCTTAATTATCATTTATTTAAAATAGTTGAAATCCTAAAAAAAAAAAAAAAAAAGTCCCTGCTTCCAACATTTTCTTTCGGTAAGAGCCAATAGCTTCTTACTCGCCCTCTCCCATGGCTCCGCTCTCACCGGAGTTCTCGACCCTTCCTCCGGTGGCCTCAGTGTCCCCAAGGGAAGAGCTTCTTAGCTGCTCTCCAACTCCAAGAGCCGTTCGAAGAGAAGTTTCACCTTTTTGGGGGGAGCTCCTCCTATAAGGCGGCCCCGCCCATTACACGTAAGAAACAGTATAAATGTACGAGGCCATCTTACCTCAGCGCCTGCCCTGCTGGAGACAAAGAAAGCTCAGCTTCGCCTCCATATTGGTCACAGCCGGTTTGGGCTTCTGAGATGCTAAAAGCAGCCGGGACGTCTGTGTTTGCAGCCCCAGGAGCACTTGTTTCTCCCAGCCCTAAAACAGCTTAACCCTCTGGTCTAACAAAGGGCCTAATCACTACTGTACGGCACAGATTTAAACATGGCTGCCTCCAACAAGGTGTCAAGAGGGAGCGGCCATCAGGCCTTCTGTTAAAGTTCAGGAACCCAGAATCCTGTTCGCTTGGAAGGTTGCCAGGTGGAGGCCGACAGCCTCAAAGTCGCGACTGAGTCTGCGCACTGGCCACTCGGGATGGGAAGAGATTATACTGCGGTGAGGCGGCGTGGTACGAAGATCAATTTCGGGTTATGGGCGCGGATCCAGGAAAAATGGGAAAGGTCAGTATGAGAAACAGTCAAAATTAAAGACTTCTGTAGGATAGTGATCGGACGACTACGGTGGCCCTTATGGGTCAGTCATGGGTGCCCGTAAGGGTCAGTGACGAGCTTACTGAAGAGGTTAAGTGATTGGACTTGTGAACCTCGTGGGGGTCTGTGGGGCGGGAGGAGGTTTGTAGGAGTCAGTGGCAGTGTCTGTGAAGATGGATTAGAAGTATGTGGGAATCAATAAAGGAGGGTTCTCGATTTCTTGATTGGCACAGTGAGTGGGGATCAGTTTACAGTGGTCTTTAGGGGTCTGGAGCCAAGTGGGTGCTTCAAAAACATTTATTTGAACAGCATTAGAGCGCAATGATCAGCAGCCTGAGAGGGTCCGTGATTGGAGGTTCTGAGTTCTGTTTGGGTACCTGGAAGTGATGATTGTGGAAACTTTGAGGTTAACTGATGAGAAGGGTTAATGGGGACCAAGGTTTAGAGAAATGCTTTCGGCCATCAGTGATTGACACTTCCTTTAGATCATCGATGGGAGGAATCTGAGGGTATTAGTGATTGAACTTTTGTAAATCAAGGAATGGAGAACATACGGATCAGTGGGGGGTCAGCGAATGGGACTGTCAGTAATTGTGGGGGGGAGGTGGGTCTGTTGGGGTCAGCGATTGATATTCAGTCAGTGGGGTATCATTGGAGATCAGTGTGGGTTCGTGATTGGTGATCTGTGTAATTCTCTGTTGGGCAATCAGAATGGATCAGTGAGCTTTGTAGTCACTGGCTAGCGGTCTCTGATGGTCATTTTTGGACATCCGGGAATATCAGTGACTACAAGATCCTTTGTTGTAGATTGGGGCGCCATATATGTCTGTGATTAGGAAGCTTAATGGATGTTAAGAAGGATTGGGAAATTTAGAGGTTGGGGATGGGAGAGTTAAGGATTTGAGTCTGCAGTCCTGCATAATGGGAGCACACTTCACCCCTGTGACTCTCTCCAGCTGATGAGCAGTCAGTTCAGTTCAGTCTCTCCCAAAAGCCCACATCAAAACTCTGAAACCTCCTTCCCCTTTTTATTGTCCCAGCGTTAAAGATAGTGCTTTCAAAGGACCAAGTGTTAAACTTATCTAAAGTAATATGTTATTAAAGATGTGTCTTCTATTGCTTTTGCCAAGCATTTAGTGCATATTTCTTTTAATGTTTCCTTTAAGGTCCTTTCTGGCAACAGTAATGATGTATCTGTCTGTGACAGCATCCCAAGAATGAGTCTGGTTTCTGGAAATCTATTCTGACTCCATGGCAGCTAGGATGGATGTGTCTTTGCCTGTGGTTAAAAAACAAAGAATTTACTGAGTAAGTATCTAAACTGATCTTGTAAAAGATTTTGCCAAAGGAACAAACTTTGAGAGTGTTTGGAAAATACTTTTATCTAGGCTTAACTTAAAAATGTTGTTAACACACACATACCAAAAAAAAAAGTAATTATGTGAGGTGATGGAAGTGTTAACACTATTGTGGCAATTATTTTGCAATATATACATATATCAAGTCATGGCATTGTACACTTTACAACATTTTTTTTTTTTTTATTTTTATTTTTTTTTTTGGACAGAGAGAGACAGAGCATGAACGGGGGAGGGGCAGAGAGAGAGGGAGACACAGAATCGGAAACAGGCTCCAGGCTCCGAGCCATCAGCCCAGAGCCTGACGTGGGGCTCGAACTCACGGACCGCGAGATCGTGACCTGGCTGAAGTCGGACGCTTAACCGACTGCGGCATTGTACACTTTAAACTTCTACAATATTATATGTCCCATACCTCAGTAAGGTTGAGGAAAAAACAAAAATAAATAAATAAATAATATAAGGAAAAGAAACTGGATCTGGAAGTTACTGTGTTCTAAGAATCTTCTTGCCTTGTTCTGTATTTTTTAGGCATGACACATTTGACCTCCTTGAATCTGTTCCTTATAATATCCTGGCAGAATAATTCAGTAAAGATAAAACCACAAAATCAAAACTTGAAGCTATTTTTAGAAACTGCTCTTCATTGAAATTAAAGTCAAACTAATGCTAATTAAGATGGGCCAAGATAAGATTACAAATAAAACGGATATAAGATTTTGACCATTAGCTTAATGAAGGGGTAAAATGCCAAAACAGTATTTTGTTTTTTAAAATATTATATCCAATCCTCATGTAGTCCTCAGACAAAGCACAATAACTGTAACATTTTCTGAAACAAAGGAAGCTGAAAGGTAAGGCAGTTAAATATCTGTCGGAAGCCATGCACATCAGGCTTTAGTTTTTAGAGCAGATAGTCTCTGTTTTCAGTTGCACAGAATCAAAGACAGGTAGTTGTTTTGATGCAGAAGTCATGAGCTTAGATAAGGAGTTAGGGCATTTTCTTTTTCTTGTGCTATTTTCCTTTGACACCTACACTGTATTTAGTGCCAGGTTGGGGAGCAAATAATTTTTTTTTAATGTTTTTATTTTATTTTATCTTATTTTATTTGAGAGAGCGAGAGAGCATACACACTCCAGCGAGAGAGCATACACACTCCAGCAAGGGAGAGGGGCAAAGAGGAAGAGAGAGAGAAGTGTGGGAGAGAGAGAATCTTAAGCAGGCTCAACTCTCAGCCCAGAGCCTGACCTGAGGCTAGATCCCATGACTCTAGGATCATGACCTAAGCCAAAGTCAGGAATCAGATGCTCAATCAGATGCCACCCAGGAGCACCATCTTTTTTTTAAACGTTTTACTGAGATATAAGATACATACAGAAATATACAGAAATATACAGCTCAATGAATTACCACAAAGGGAAAACCCTGGGGTAATGTACTCAGGTCAGAAAACAATGTTGTAGCACCCTGAAAGCTTCCATAATACCCTTTCCCTGTTACACCCTGCCAAGGGGAAACCATTCTCCCAGCTTCTAACGTTACTGATTAATGTTGTCTGTTTTGAACCCTAATTAGAACATTCAGGGCATCTGGTGGCTCAGTCCGTTAAGCGTCCGACCTTGGTTTCAGTTCAGGTCCTAATCTCAGGGTGGTGAGTTCAGGCCCCGCATTGGCATGGAGCCTACTTAAAAAAAAGAGGAGGGGGAACACTCATACCAGGGGGGTAGGAAGAAAGAGGCAGTATGTAGCTATGTGTGAAGGTTTTTTAAGTATGAATACAAATTATTTCATTTTATTTGTACCTCAGACATTTTTCCAGATAATTAAATAGGCTTTTTTAAAACTTGGTATAACATACATACAGGTGGTATAACTTGGTATAACATACAGGTGGTATAACTTGGTATAACATACATACAGGTATAACATACATACAGTGAAGTATGCTTATCCTAAGGGTATAGCTCGGTGAATTTCTACATTGAGGAAAATCATGTAAATTCAACCAAGATCAACATAGACATCATCTCTCGCACCCTGAAGCCTTTTGTATCAGTCAGTACCCATTGCCACTGCTGGGTCTAATATCATGGATTAATTTTGCCTATTTTTGAACTTGACTTAAATAGAATCATAGAAATAATCTGAAGGCAAAACATTCATACCATGGGAAGTTTTGTCCAAAACTCTGAAACCAAGGGACGCCTGGGTGGTTCAGTCCTACTTCAGCTCAGGTCATGATCTCGCAGTTTGTGCGTTCAAGCCCTGCGTTGGGCTCTGTGCTGATAGCTCAGAGCCTGGAGCCTGCTTTGGATTCTGTGTCTCCGTCTCCCTCAGCCCTTCCCCCGCTCAAGCTCTGTCTCTCTCTCTCTCTCAAAATAAATAAAATATTTAAAAAAATTTTTTAATCTTTTATTTATTTTTAAGACAGAGAGACAGAGCATGAGTGGGGATGGGGCAGAGAGAGAGGGAGACACAGAATGTGAAGCAGGCTCCAGGCTCTGAGCTGTCAGCACAGAGCCCGACACGGGGCTCGAACTCACGAACTGTGAGATCATGACCTGGGCCAAAGTTGGATGCTCAACCGACTGAGCCGCCCGGGCGCCCCTAAAATATTGTTTTAAAAATTAAAAAAAACAAAAACAAAACTCTTTGGTTTCTCATCTACAGCCCTGGCTTGGCCATTTGAGATTGCCTGTTTTCTGTTAAGTCTCTCTGGAAGCCAAAATTATGCACAGTGAAATGGACCCTATGGGTTTAGAGTAGATGTGAAATAAGGGTCCCATTAATGAAGTTAACAAGTTGAGGATGGCTCTTTGTAGATATTCGGAGGGGTCCAGAGCCCCCTGGTCAAAATCTCTTATTAGCCTTTGGAGACTGACCTTTGCTTGCAAAGACCTGAATAAGGTAGCTTGAAAGAGTCTCTTCAGGGGCTACCTGCCCTGAACCTCAGCAAATATAGGATACTCTGCAAGGAGTCTTTTTCAGTGAACCTAGAAGATCTGATGGATTCATTCTGGGCAGAGGAGAAGCCTCTGTCCCTCCCATCCAACCTGACTTAACCTGGGAAAACAGCTAACCTCCTTCTTTGACTCACAGGTCTCTCCATCTTGCTTGCCTTTCCACAAACATAAGGGATTTTTGTTTTGTTTTTAAATAATTTTAGAGTTAAGAAAGTTGCAAGAATAGTACAGAAGTCTTATTACACCCTTCACCCAGATTCTGCAGTAGTTAATATTTTCCTATATGTGTAAATAATTTCATTTTCTTGCTATATATGTATATATATGTAGATTTTGATTTTTTTTTCTGAACCATTTGGTAGTTGCAGACATGATGGTCCTTACCCCTATGTGTATTTCCTTATATGACCATAATATAATTATTGAAAACAGTGAAGTTAACATTGAAACAGTATTATTATTATTATTATGGTGTTAGTATTATAATCTACAGACCTTATTTAGATTTTTTTAAGTTGTCCCAATAATGTCCTTTATAGCAATTCTTTTTTCTGGTTCAGGATTCAAATTCACGATTACATGTTGCATTTAGTTGTCATGTCTCTTTAGACTATGTTAAAATTGGAATATTTTCTCAGTTGCTTTTTGCTTCTTTTGACCTTGACATTTTGAGGAGTACAGCCAATTATTTTTATAAGGTGTTCTTCAATTTAAGTTTTTCTGATTCTTCATGATTAAAATCATGTAGGGGCATCTGGGTGGCTCAGTTGGTTAAGTGTCCAACTCTTGACTTCAGCTCTGGTCATGATCTCATGGTTCATGGGTTTGAACACTGCACTGGGCTCTGCACTGACAGTGTGGACTGCTTGGGATTCTGTCTCTCTCTCCCTCTCTCTTTGCCCCTCATCTGCTCTCTCACGCTCTCTCTCTCTCTCTCTCAAAATAAACTTTAAAAAAATCATGTATATTTTTTAAACATTTTCTTAATGTTTATTTTTGAGAGAGAGAGAGAGAGAGCATAAGTAGGGAAGGGGCAGAGAGAGGAGAGACAGAATCCGAAGCAGGCTCCATCCAGGCTCTGAGCTGTCTACACAGAGCCCAGCATGGGGCTGGAACTCACAAACCACAAGATCATGACTTGAAATGCAGTTGGCCACTTAACCAACTGAGCCACCCAGGCACCCCGAATCATGTATATTTCTGACAGGAATACCACAGAAATGATATTGTGTCCTCAATGTGCCATGTGTCACGAGAGGCATGATGTTGGTGTGTCGCATTGCTGGTAATGTTAACTTTGATCACTTGGTTAAGGTATGACCACCATGGTCCTCCACTTAGTATCTTAGGGGGAAATATTTTGAGACCATGTTAAATAATTTCAAATTTTCATTCACTTAGTATTAGTATCCGTTAATGATTTTTTTTTTTTTTTTTTGAGAGAAAGAGAGTAGGGGAGGGGCGGAGGGAGAAGGAGAGAGAATCTTAAGCAGTCTCCACAGCCAGCTCGGAGCCCAACACGGAGCCCAGTGCCACAACGGTGAGATCATGACCTGAGCAGAAATCAAGAGACCGACACTTAACTGACTGAGCCACCAAGGTGCCCCTCCATTAGTGATTTTTGCCTGAATCAACTACTATTATTGTGGTTGTCATATGATAATTTTCTAATTGTACTGTTACTTCTACATATATTAGTTGAAGCTTTCCTTATTCCCCTATGTATTTATCGGTAAAAATATAATAGTGTGTCCTAGTTACATATAATAAAATATGAACTGTACATCAGAAACTTGCAAAGCTGTTTGAAATGTTGAGTTATACCATTAGCCAGAGCTCCGATCTTCTTAATCGCAAAGAAAACATCTTGGGAGATTGACTTCTTGTAGAGAAAGAGTTGTCAGCTCATGTGACAAAATGACCCACACAGACAGGAAACTGCTAGGGTCCCACTCTGGGCCAGGTAGATTTCCATCATGCTCCCACAATGAGGGATTGGGAACTGGAGAAGGAAAAGAAACATCCTGTCAGAAATATGATAGAATTGTCAAAACCTGATGAAATGATCCATGTGTATTATAAAATCTAAGTCATGGTTTCATTTATTCTGTGACAGTAAATCTTACTGTATTTTTTAAAAATCAAGATTGAAAAGGTCAGATAAGATAATGGGGGATAGTGTCTTCAATTGATTTATACCAAACTGTGGATAGTTTTCTTTTTTTTTTTTTTTTTTTTTTTTGAGAGAGAGAAAGAGCACAAGTGGGGGAGGAGCAGAGAGAGAGAGGGAGATACAGAATCAGAAGCAGGCACCAGGCTCTGAGGTGTCAGTACAGAGCCTGATGGAGGGCTTGAACCCATGAACTGTAAGATCATGATCTGAGCTGAAGTCGGACGCTTAACTGACTGAGCCACCCAGGTGCCCCTTTATTTTCTGTCTTAATTAAACATTTAATTGAGAGTGTTAGAAGGTATATATGAGAAGTAGAAGGAATCAATAATAAATAAATAAAAGGGGAAATTAATGAGTTAAAGAAAAAAGGGGAAACTAATAAATCTAATTTTTAAAAAATTGATAATATAGATAAACCATTAGCAAACCTTATCAAATCAGGAGGAATGAACAGGTAAACAAATAAGAATGCAAAAAATAGAATAATCATATTATTAAAAAGTATTTTTGTAAAACTTAACTAATATATTTCAAAGCTAGGATGCAGAACATTATTTTCTAGGACTATATGGCTGTATAAAACTTCAATACAAAGAGAAAGAAAACTAAAAGATCAATAGCTAAAGTTTCAAATATTCAGAAAGATTCCTGCACACCACTTCCTGCCATCCCCTATTTCTTTTTTTAGTGTTTGTTTATTTTTGAGAGAGTGAGAGTGAGCAGAGGAGGGGCAGAGAGAGAGGAAGACAGAATCCCAAGTAGGCTCCAAGCTGTCAGCACAGAGCCCAATGCAGAGCTCAAACCCATGAACCATGAGATCATGACCTGAACTGAAACCAACAGTTGGACGATTGACTGAGCCACCCAGGGGCCCCATCATCCCCTATTTCTCAAAAAATAAACAAAAAACAAGTCAACTATCAGACTTGGATGGTCCAGTTGGAGATTTCTTATAGAGCCTTGAAGTCACTTCAAGTAGCATATAATTTTTCAAATAGTTAAACTCTCCAAGAGAATTTATAAAGGAGGGAAGCATTACCACCTCTTTTTATAAAGACATCATTGTTGCATTGATTACAAAAACTGGAAAAGGTGGCATTGCAAAAGAAAATCATAGACCAACTTTGTGACTATATATGCAAAATCCTAAAAAACAAAAATTGAATAAATTAACAATACATTCAAATAATAATGCATTCTGAGAGCAAAGAAATTCATCCTAAAGATGCAAGGTAAATTCGATGTTTAAAGGATTTGTTAATGAATTTTACCATATTAGTAAGTCAAAGGAAAAATACCATACAGTCCTGATAGATGCTAAAAAATGATAGATGATGATAAATAGATGATAGATAATAAAAAAGAATTTGATAAAGTTCAACATTTGTTCTGGATTTCTTTAAAATTTTTTTCTTTTAATGTTTATTTTTGAGAGAGAGAGAAAGCGCCAGAGCACGAGTGGGGAGGGGCAGAGAGAGAGGGAGACACAGAATCCAATCTGAAGCAGGCTCCAGTCTCCGAGCTGTCAGCGCAGAGCTTGATGCAGGGCTTGAACCCACAAACCATGAGATGAGCTGAAGTCGGACACTCAACTGACTGAGCCATCCAGGTACCCCTGGATTTTTTTTTAAATAGTAAAGTAAGACTGTTTTGATATGTTTTAAACACGATAAGACCTTCTTTATGTCAAATTGAAACTCAGTATCCAATTTACTGGCATTCAAGTGAGCAGCCTGTCCCTAATGTAATTTTACCTTTTAGAGTATAGTGAGTGCAGTAATCAAAGAGTGAGGGAAGAGGTATAACACATTTAGAAAAGAGAAGAAAAAACTGTTAAGTATTTGTGGATGAAATAATTACATACCTCCCCCCCCAATACACATACAAAGCTCAAGATGATTCATTCCAAACTATTACAGATATTAAGAAAGTTCAGTGGGGCGCCTGGGTGGCTCAGTCGGTTGAGCATCCGACTTCAGCTCAGGTCATGATCTCGCGGTCCGTGAGTTCGAGCCCCGTGTCGGGCTCTATGCTGGCAGCTCAGAGCCTGGAGCCTGCTTCGGATTCTGTGTCTCCCTCTCTCTCTGTCCCTCTCCCACTCATGCTTGCTCTCTCTCTCTCTCCCTGCAAAAATAAACTTAAAAAAAAATATTAAAAAGAAAGTTCAGTAAGGTGGCTGTTTTAAAATGAGTATAGGAAAATAAATTGATGACTTTTCAATTTCAGTTAGTAATTATGAGGATGAAAACATGCCATTTAGAATAGGAACCTGAAACACAATTGGCTACCTAGCAATAAATATAAAAAGAGAATTGGAGTACCTACATGAAGCAAAGTATAAAAATGTTTTGAAATGTAAGGGAAGTCTTGATTAAATGGAGAAATCTTGATCTTGGATTGAAAGGCTCAATATTTTTCAAAATTGTGTACATTTTCTTATATGAATGGGCAAATTTAAATTGTACGACATCAAGCAAAATCTAAGGAGAGATTTTTTTTTTTTTTTTAGTGTAGTAGAATAATTCTACATTATATACTGAACATGATACATTTGAGAATAGCCAGGATATTTTTTTTAAGTAGGCTCCATGCCCAGTGTAGGGTTTGAACTCACAACTTTGAGATCAAGAGTCGCAAGCTCTCCTGATTAAGCCAGTCAGGCACCCTTAGCCCGGATATTTCTTTTTGTTTGTTTGTTTGTTTTTTCCATTTTATTTATTTTGAGAGAGAGAGAGAGAGCCCGAGCTGGGGGGAGGGGCAGAGGGAGAGAGAGGAAGAATCCCAGGCAGGCTCCATGCTGAGAGTGGAGCCTGATGCAGCACTGGATCACAGGACCCTGGGATCATGACCTGAGTCAAAGTCAAGAGTCGGACACTCAACTGAGCCACCCAGGTGCCCCAAGGATATTTCTGAAAAATAAGTAATGTGAGGCAGCCTACCAAAGTTTTAAAACATCTTATAGAACTTGAAGAGTATAAAGCTGTGACCTGAGAAGAGCTAGTTGAGGGAAAGGATACTGAGTTCATGAGAGATCTCTGATCTATCTGATTTAAAATTGATGCCTGAGAGCATCCAAATGATGGTAAATATATAGTAAAACATGGCTTTTGAGTTCAAATGTTAGGGACTGGTGATACAGATGTGTGAGACAGATTCATGTAGGTAAGGAAGAAAAGATGACTGCTGTGCTTCTGTTGGGGGACTCTAGGGGGAGCCACCTACCCCCCTTCATTGACGATGCAGTGGGGAGACTGACTGCATGTTGGTACCACTTACCAAGATTGACTCTTTATCAAGAAAGACAGTGATTGACTTTGCCTTCCCCCAGTGTTGCTCAGTTTGGGGGAGAACTTGAGGCTGAGGGAGGAGGGGAACCTTGTTTTTCACATTTCCTTCCTTGGAGCATGTGGCACTGTGGCTTTGTCTGCTGTATTAGGGGTATGCAGACAAGTCCTTTAGTAGAAAAATGATCTGCCTTTTTTTTAAAAAACATTTATTTATTTTTGAGAGACAGAGCACAAGTGGGGAGAGGCAGAGAGAAGAAACAGAATTCAAAGCAGGCTCCAGGCTCTGAGCTGTCAGCACAGAGCCCGATGCAGGGCTCGAACCCGTGAACCACAAGATCATGACTTGAGCCAAAGTCAGACACTTAACTGACTGAGCCACCCAGGCGCCCCGAAAAATAATCTGCTTTTTAGTGAAAAACAAAATTTCTAAATAATTTTACCTTATTGTTGAAAGAAGTTAGAAAACAACGTCTCTTTAATTTCACCATGTGCACCCAATTACTGTTTCCTGCCCTTCTTATTTTAGTCTGTGTGATACTATGATTTGTAAGCAGAAATATATTTTTGGTCTTTCAGTGCATTTCTGGCACAGATCTCCTGAAACCCTTGGAATTTCCTAAGTGATAAGGATAAAAGTGTTAGTCATAATTCAGCCCCTTTCAACCATACCTGAATTTTGTATTAAATGAGGTAACTTATAGAAAGCCTCTACAGATGGGCTTTTAAAAATTATTTTTATTGGGGCGTGTGGGTGGCTCAGTTGGCTAAGTGTCCAACGTCTCGCAGTTCACAAGTTCAAGCCCTGCGTCGGGCTCTGTGCTGACAGCTCAGAGCCTGGAGCCTGCTTCAGATTCTGTGTCTTTCTCTCTCTCTCTGCCCCTCCTCCGCTCACGTTCTGTCTCTCCCTTTCAAAAATAAATAAACATTAAAATAAAAATTATTTTTATCATTTATCATTCCTGTTTTCACAGATAAATAAACTGAGCCCCAGGCAGGTAAATTATTTGGCCTAGATTCCCCCCAGTCAGTTAGAGGAATTGCTTGGTTCAGTCTTCTGTCTGATGATTCCAAAGCTCACAGTCTTTCCAGAAGTTCCCCCTACCCCACACCCACAGCAGAGCCATCACTCAGCTATGTCTCCTGCATAGTCCTCCGCAGACTTCTTCCTCTTGAGCCTCAGAGAGTATTGAGGAGGGACTGGTGGATGACTCTTACCTTGAGGTCTGTTTATCTTCAGGTTACCTGAGTCCCCTGTACACCTGTGGGTCCCACCACTTCGCTGACAGCAGGGCTCCACAGGACCTTGGTCAAGTCTACAGAAGGCCCTGCCTGGGGCTACAGCTGAGGGTGAGTTACTGTTGAGAGATGGAGCTGTGAGGGACTAGCAGGCCAGGTAGAAGATCCTCTGGATCCAGAGAGGGGATCTTGGGAAAAGAATCTCTTCTGAAGGAGGAACGTAGGGTCCGAGACCTCTTGCCAGAGCAAAGACTCCTAAGTAGAAGGAAATAGCATCATCCCTTAGCCAGAAGCTGAGCAAGACTCAACTTGGCATCATTCCTTCCAGAGACCCTCCATGGCTCAGGGTAGGGAAAGGGTTGGTTCCAAGATTCAGAGAGACCGAAGTGAAGGGGAAAGCAGAGAAGGTCAAGTGTGATAGGCGTGTTCTCTTAAGGGAAGGAGACCTTGGTCCAACATAGTGCATTTTGCCATCTTGTAGTATGGGATGTGGTCAACCCATTCCCTTACTCTTACTGGCACTTTCTGGACTCTAGGTTGCTCCCTTATCATTTTTGCCACCTTACCTGGCCTCTGGGAATATGGGGAATTCATTCCATCCTGACAAGGGGCAGAAAAGTTCCTGGATTCTCAGAGTTCTGGTGGCAGCAGACCTACTATAGCTATAGATTTTTTTTTAATTAAACTCTACTTGGGAGATTTGCAGGAATATTACTGTCAGCTTTTATGTGTTCTTCATATAAGTTCACCTAGATAAATGTTTACAATCACATCCTCTCTTTCTCTAAATATAATGTTATAAATATATTTTTATACTTTTTTTCTCAAGTTTTTCAGAGTAAGTTACAAACATGATGCTCCTTTACCCCAAAGTACTTCAGTGTACATTTCCTAAGAATGAGAACATTTTCCTTATATAACTAGCAGTTTTCAAAATCAGGCAGTTAACACTCATTTGATACCATTATCCAATCCACAGTCCATATTCAGATGTGAACCAATAATGCCATTTCATGGCAACATTTCTTTTTTCATTCTAGAATCCAGTTGGGATCACCTGCTACCTTTAGTTGACACATCCCTTTAGTCTCCTTTAATTGGGATCAGTTCCTCAGTCTTTGTCTTTCATAAAGTTTCAATATTTTTGAAGAGCATTGGTCAGCTATTTTGTATTAATGTCACTCAGTATGATTTTGTCTGTTTCTTCGTGATTAGATTCAAGTATTCATTTTGGGCAGAATATCACGGAAGGGATGTTGTGCCCGTCACAGTGTATCATATCAGGGGGCACATGATGATATGTCTCATCACTTGTTAATATCACAAGGTTAAGGCTAAGGTGATATCTGCCAGGTTTCTCCAAGGCAAAGTTGCTATTTTTTTTAAGTTCACTTTATTCTTATTTTGAGAGAGAGAGAGAGAGAGAGCGAGCACAAGCCAGGGAGAGGCAGAGAGAGAGAGAGTGCGGGGAAGAGAGAGAATCTAAGCAGGCTCCGTGCTAAAAGCATGGAACATCAAACTCACAAACCGTGAGATCATGACCTGAGCCAAAATCAAGAGTCAGATACTTAACCGACTGAGCTACCCAGGCACCCCCTCATTCTATAATTAATAAATATCTTGGGGGGGGATATTTAGATACTATAGAAATACCCTATTTTTTCACCCAGCTTTTGCCAATGGTTTTTGCATCCATTGATGCTGCCATCTTATTTAAAAGTGAAGGAAGTGACTTTCCCAGGCCACAGAACACAGGCCTCCAGATACCCATTCTCTGACATGTTTGCCACACCACCACTCAGCTGGAACCTTGTAGCCTTGGAGACCAGGCCAAGGCTGAGTAGCTCAGTCCAGGAGGGTGAGGGAGGGAGTATACTCTTTTAGAGGATTGAGTAGTTCTCCAAAGCTGGATTAACTGCCCCAGCTTGCTGGGCCTTAGGCCTTTCCTGCCAGCTCTGTCCCCAGGGGACGGTTCAGTTCTCTCAGAGAACCTTCTCCTGCTTTCAAAGCCCTCCTGTGGCTTCCCTCATGATGAAAAAAAGCAGTGGAATAATGATCTGTAAATAATGAAGTATGTACCTGTGTGTGTGTTTCAGTTACAGATTAGAATAAGAAACATCCTGCCACCCAAATCGAAACACTAACATTTTATTGTATTTCATACCAAAAGTTTTTCTACACATATATTTTTTAAATAATGGGATTTTTTTTTTTTAACTTGAGATGTGCATAGAGAACAGCGTGTAGCTTAATGAATCGTTCCACATGTGCACACTCATATACCTACCACCCAGATCATAATAGGGAACATTTCCAGCACCCCAAAGGTTTCCCCCACCCCTCCCAAGCAGTGCCTAGTCAAAGTGGTGACATAGGTTAGGGTTGCCTGTTTCTGACCTTCATGTAAATGAAATTCAAACAGTAGATCTTCCTTTTTTTAAAACTATTTTTTTGACTTACTGGTATAACTTGATTATTTTTTAAGCAAAGAAGTATCTATATTTTATTTAGCATTCAAGGAAATCACTTTTTTTATTCTAGAGACAGGAATCTAAGTAGTTAATCTTAGCATCATTAAGACAAATTCATTATTCTATCTTGTGAACAGGATGTTCCTGGAAATGTTCCATATCCTGATAATGTGGTGGTTATGTGGGTAAATACATTTGTCAAAACTCATTGAACTATACAATTAAACCGGATTCATTTATTTTATGTAAATTATACCTCAGGAAAGAAAAAAATATTTCAAAAAGCATAATAAGCTCACTGCTCAGTCCTTCTATTACTGATAGGACAGCTAAATGCCTCTTTCACACTAACTGTGCTATATGACTTATGTTGTCTGACCTGTACAATATTTCAAAGCATTTTGATACAATTAAGAGAGAGTGGATATTTATTGTCTGCTAAAAGTAAATCATTAACTCATTTAGCATTATATGTTAAGAAGTTTTCCATGTGTACCCTCATGTACCCACCACCTAGATTATGACAGAGAATATTTCCAGCACTTTAAAATTATTTTCCTTTTTCAAAAGATGATTGATTTGTCAGTAGATTAGTGAGAAAAGACTTCTGTAAAACAAAGCCAGGAGAACGTATTCATTTTGAAAGAACTTTTTCCCCTTGAAACTAGCACTCCTTCTCACATGGTTAGAGCCTGTGAGGCTGGCTCCTCTGTCCCTTTGCCAGGACCCATCACTGAAGAAGTGTCTTTGCTTTCTGGCACTTAATATTACAGAGATGCATTTTGTGTTCTTTGCTCCAGATGTGGACTCAGCCATTTCCCAAGGAGGTTTAGTTCCTTTTTGGTGAAATTAGTGGAAGAGATCAGAATCTGGGTACTAGCAGGGTTTTCTAGTTGGGATGACACCACCTCAAGTTACTTCAGTGAGAACAGCCACAAAAGATATAATTTTTAAAATCAGGAGTTATCCCATTGATGATTTTAACATTAAACATTCAAGTACATCGTAAAATATTTATACTCTTAAACTATGATTTACCCTTTTTCTTTTATAATTTAAGCCACGTAGTTATCTCTTTAATTAAACACCTTAATTAAAAATAACAATTGTTGGGGCTCCTGGGTGCCTTAGTTGGTTAAGCATCTGACTCTTGATCTTGGCTCAGGTCCTGATCTCACAGTTTGTGAGTTTCAGCCCCGCGTTGGGCTCTGCACTGACATCACGGAGCCTGCTTGGGATTCTGTCTCTCCTTCTCTCTGCCTCTTCCCCGCTTGCACTCTTTCTCTCTCTCTCAAAAGAAATAAATAAAATTTTTAAAAAAGTAACAGTTGTTTGGGGCGCCTGGGTGGCTCAGTCGGTTGAGCGTCCGACTTCGGCTCAGGTCATCATCTCACGGTCCGTGAGGGCGAGCCCCGCGTCGGGCTCTGTGCTGAAAGCTCAGAGCCTGGAGCCTGCTTCGGATTCTATGTCTCCCTCTCTCTCTGACCCTCCCCCGTTCATGCTCTGTCTCAAAAATAAATAAACATTTAAAAAAAAAAGTAAAAAAAAAAAAAAAAGTAACAGTTGTTTGTTCTCATTCGTTGAAAATTATTTTTTAACGACAACACTTAATATTCCAGATGAATAACAAGGTTTAGCTTTTAGTAATCATTTGTGCCATAGTTTAAGTAACTATTAGTTTTACTAATGTTATGCAGTTATTTTATTTTGCTTTAAGTTCTTTGTAATAAGTTACAAAAGCCTTTTTCCAGTTTATACTTTAAAAAAATAATAACATTATTATAGAAAAAGCATCCTAAATATAGGATTTCATAAAAACTAGTAGGTGAACTAAAGTGCAAACTTTAAAAGTAAATAAGAGGTAAAACCCAAGCATTTTGCCTTTAAGAGAAAACATATTGTCCTTGTGCAAAGGTGATCTTATTCAGAGCATGAACGTGGCTCCATGGGGCCAGTTATTTAAGTTTTAAGGATTTTGTTTTTAAATAAATTTTCACTTACTTGGTAGCAGCTTTTACTTCCTGGGGGGTCTGTTTTATGCATTCACATTCTGAATTGAATGGCCCTATATTTTTTCTTCTACCACAGTGATTTAAAGCATAGGTTTTTATACAAGATTTACATAGGGACTTTGCATGTTCCAGGATGGGCCTGGTCCCTCACAGCTCTGTTCTCTTTCTCCTCCTTCTCCCCCCAATCTCTGTCTTCACAGGATTCAAATCTTTTTCCAAGAACAGAAAATGATTGAGTACCAGGTAAGTGTGACATTTAAGTAACCTAGTTTCCCTTGGGAAACTGTTCTAGAAAAAATATGTGCATTTCAAGCATATATACTTTGTCACAGATTGGGTTCTTAGAAAACAGACTTGGAGATGGAGGTTTGCACACATGAAGTTTAGTAGGGAGACTCTTGGAACACCTATAAAGAGTGAAGGAAGCAGGATTAGGCAGAGGGAGTTAAACAGCACCAGCTGATCTTACAAGATGCTTTGAAATTGGGATGGCCCTCCAACTCCAACTTTGTCCTGAATGGAGCCAAGGAGGCCTTTAATTCGGAAATCAATCAGTCATTGGTTTTCTGCCCCGTGGTGGGGTACTTAAGCTTGGGTGGGGTACCTCCCTTTGACCAAGTGCGGTTTGCAAAAGGTCTGAAGCCTGCAGTAGCCAGTCTTCTAGCAGCTGGGAGAAATACCTTGGTCCTTCAGGGGGATTTGGGTGGAAAACCACAGTTTTTCTCTCTACATGTAGATACAATGGCAAGATACTTACACATACGGTCTACCCCCTTTTTTTCCAGTTAAAATATGCTAGAGGTGGTACATATTAGTACTTGGGACCACAATCTGTGTTGAGGTTGCAGGAAGTGTTTTTCTTTTTAAGTTTTTTTTTTTTTTTAATTTTTTTTTTAATATTTATTTATTTTTGAGAGACAGAGTGAGACAAAGTGAGACTGGGGTAGGGGCAGAGAGAGAGGGAGACACAGGATTGGAAACAGGCTCCAGGCTCCGAGCTGTCAGCACAGAGCCTGACGCGGGGCTCGAACCCACAGACTGTGAGATCATGACCTGAGCCGAAGTAGGACGCTCAACCGACCGAGCCACCCAGGCGCCCCTCTTTTTAAGTTTTTAAAATGTATTTTTTGAGAGAGTGAGCACATGCTCATGCATGAGCGGGGGAGGGGCAGAGAGAGAATCCCAAGGAGGCTCTGCATCGTCAGCACAAACCTGGACATGGGTCTTGAACCCATAAACCATTAGATGATGACCTGAGCCAAAATCAAGAATCAGAAGCTCAACCAACTGAGCCATCCAGGTGCCCCAGGGTTGCAGGAAGTTTTAACTCCTCTGTGCTTTGTGGCCCACATATGTAATGGAATAAAATGCTAAATTTCAGTTAGAGTAATTGAAAATACAAATATTATTTCTTTTCAGAGGGGACAGGCAGAGAGCTTCCTCTACGTTTATGGAAGTCCTGATTTTGATCCAGGGTATCTGTAGCTTTGATCTAGACTGGGGAACAGATGAGCTCTCCAGTATTTAAATTACTGTCATTCCCTTAACTGTTTTTACGAGTTTGGCAGCAAACAGTTGAACATCTTATTCCCTAGCAAGTCTCGGTGTGGAGTGTTCCCAGCTCCCCCTACCTTCCTCACCATCTCTGGACTGTGAAGGGCCCTGTGTCCTGACAAGACCCCCTCAACCCTGGAGTTCCTGCATTTCCACCTCTTTGGAGGCCTCCCTCCAGCAGGGATATCTCTTTCTGAAGACTCATCCTCTCCCCTTTCCCAGATCTTTTCCCTTGTCCCTACAACCACCATCAGTGCCTCCAACCCTAGAAACCATCACCACTTCCAAACCAAAAAATCCTTGCCTTTCTCCCCTGGCCTCCTTCGCCTCCTGTGGTGATTTCCTTCTCTTGGTGTTTCCATATCCTGCTTCTTATTCTTTCTTTTTTTTTTAATTAATTTTTATTTTTTAGAGAGAGAAAGTGTGTGTGAGTGGGGGAGAAGGGCAGGGAGAGAGAAAATCCTAAGCAGGCTCCACACTGAGCATGGAGCCTGACTCCCACGACCCTGGGATCATGACCTGAGCCAAAATCAAGAGTCAACTGATTGAGCCACCCAGGCATCCCATGTTTCTTATTCTTTCTTGAGTCCAACATCCTTTCTTCCCACCTTACTAAAACTTTTCTGGCCAAGATCCCAGGTGACTTCACTGAGGTTGAAATCAGAAGATGCTTTTTTATTGTTCTGCTAAATTAGATCGCACCTTTTGCCCCCTTCTGTGTGGAAGGCAGCGCCATATACTGGATAAGAGCACACACTTTGGAACCAGACTGCTGAATTTTAATCCCAGTTCTTACTATCTGTATGACCTTGCACAAGTCTCTGAACCTTTTTGTGCCCCAGTTTTCCACCTCGGGAAATGGTACCATCACAGTGGGTAAACCAGGACCCTGAGATTTACCCTTGACTTCTCCCCACCTTCTCCCTCTCACACTCAATCACTAAGCCATGCTAATTTTACAACCTTAATGTTACGTCCTATGTTTGGTGAAAATGACATGGCCTTTTGGGTGCCAAATTACATCTATTTTGTTCTGTTCTTTTCCATCCCATCCCATCTCATTCCCATTCCAATTAGCTCTGTTTGGGAAATATCAACCCAGAGCTGTCAACTGACCCAGGCTCCATGCTCTGTGATAAAAGCCTGATTGCTACTCTCCCTCTACCATGGTATGTCATTCTGGCATCAGAGAGGATATCTGGTTGTTACCCACTATGTACATGGCCTTGGTATGGGCCTTAGGGTCTCATGTACCAGCATCCATGGCTTCACCCTGGTTTTGGTCCTGCCTTCCAGCCCATCTGCTTGGGCCACTGCTCAGGTGCCACTGTAGGATCCCACATTTTTCAAAGAGATGTACAGCCACCTCCTGAGGTTGAGCTGATGCCTGTGACCCAAAGCCCCCACCAGAAATCACATTGTTAGACCATCTCATGTGACCGAAAGCCCCCAGGTAAACAAAGGCAGTCTTATCACACAGAACATTCCAGGGGCTTAGAGATTAACTCCCAGGAGCTGAGTGCAAAGATCAGACCTCTCTTTGGGCCAGGTTCATTCTTTACAGTCAGTTGAAGATGTATCATAGTTAGTTTCCTCTACTCACAGGAATAGAGGATTACTTTTCCTTACACCAAACAGTTCTCCAATTCTCTGTGGATGCCAACTAGGTGTCCTACAATTTAATTCAACTCAGAGTTAGCACAGACCCTACAAGTTAGGGTCTCAGTCTCACAAGACTGCCCCCCCCACATGCTAATTGCATCCCAGGTTGTCACCTGAACTTCTGACCAACTAGCTGTAAATCAGGGGTTCCTGTGACCCCTTGCTTAGTTTTGATAATTTGCTATAGTGACTCACAGAACTCTGGGAAACACTTTATTTACTATTATAGGTTTATTATAAAGGTTACAAATGGAAAGCCAGATGAGAAGGTACAGAATGGTCCTGAGCATATGAGCTTCTGTCTGTGGAGTTTGGGGTGTGCATCCTCCCAGATGTGTTCACCAACCTGGAAGCCCTCCAGGGTTTTCATGGGATTTCCATTTTGTAGGCATCACTGATTAAATCATGGGTTGGGGATCAGCTCAATCTCCAGTACTGCCCACCCACACCCACCCCCATCTAGAGGGGGTGGAAAA
The DNA here is from genome assembly GCF_023721935.1 of Panthera uncia. Classification (NCBI taxonomy): domain Eukaryota; kingdom Metazoa; phylum Chordata; class Mammalia; order Carnivora; family Felidae; genus Panthera; species Panthera uncia. The sequence continues at coordinate 15,615,565 of NW_026057588.1, forward strand.
GGAGACTGAAAGTTCCAACCCTCTAATCACATGGCTAGTTCCTGTGGCAACCAGCCCCCATCTGTGTCATTAGCATAAACTCGTGTATCCTTGACTGGGGCTTGTTATGAATAACAGAAGATACTCCTATTATCCCTATTACTCAGGAAGTTACAAGGGTTTAAGAAGCTTTGTTCTACGAACCATGAAGGAAGACCAAATATATATTTCTTAATATATCTTAATATCACAGGTGCCCTCTTTAGGTTAATACCCATGGGTCCTTCTTTGGGTCTCCAGCTGAACTCTTTAGTGTCCCTTGGGGCTCTGGCCTAGGCACTTTGCTCATCCTGTCTCCCTGCAGAGAGATCCCACACTAACAATCTTAGCTACCATTTCTCTGCTGATGGCTCACAGAGCTTTTAGCTCCCTTCCTGATCTTGCTTCTGCTACAAGACTCCTGCGTCCATCCCACTGCCTGCTAAGTGTCTCCACCCATGTGTCCCCAGACATGACTAACAACACATCCTCTTTGCTTCTCACTTCTGTTTTTCTCACTTCTGATTTACCACCACCATCACCCAGTTGGCTTTGAGATACCTGGGTGTTACCCTTACCCCTTTTCACTCAACTCCCCACAACCAGTTAAGGTTCAGGTTCTGCTCTTCTTTACTCTTTCTTTTCTCTGTCTCACTGTGTCTTACTGTGTTACTTGTGAACATCATCTTCCACCTGCATTATTACGGTCTTTCTTTTCACTTCTCTCCAGATCCCCCATCACATTTCTCTTTCTATCCATTCACTTTCAAATTATGTGAGTTCTATACTTCTTTAGGCAGGTTTTTTATCCAGCCTACTAATCTCTGCCTTTTGGAGTGTTCAATCTTATATTAATTTATATTATAATTTAATATCATTTAATATAATTATTGGTGTGGTTGGATTTGTATCTATCCTTTTAGTATTTAGTTTTCTGTTTGTCCTATCGCCTTTTGTTCCTTTATTTCTTTTCTCTTGTGTGTGTGTGTGTGTGTGTGTGTGTGTATTAAATATTTTTGAAATTTGTTTACTTCAGTATACCTGTTTGCACTATAATTTTAGTGGTTACTTTAGGAATTCAATATATACCCTTAACTTTTCAGTCTGCTTAGAGTTACTGGTGTACCACTTGATGTGGAACGCAGGAAACTCACCACATGCCTTCTAGAATGTGCTTTCTATACACACCTATTCCTTGATATTTCCATTGATTTAAAGTCCATCATCTCATCACCCACAGGCCCCTGTATTCTCTTCCTGCTACTGAGTGCCTTGTAGCCCTTAAAATCACTGTGCTGCTCCCATGCCGGTGTTCATGCTGCTCCCTCTGCAAGGACTGTAGTTTCTTCATCTTTCTGTAGAGGAGACTCAGCTCCACATATCCCGTAGCTCTGAAGCCTTACTAGCCTTTGAAACAGTCACACTTTTCTACATGCTATAACCTAGATGTCTTGCCACCATAGCTCTTATACTTTCACCCTGATGGCTTTACATATTGCTCTTTGCTGGGCTGTCAGCTCCTTGAGGTCAGGAACCATCCATGATTGTGTTTCCAGCAACCAGCACTGGGTTATACACAGCAGGTCTTCAGTCAGTATCTGTTGACTCAAAGTGTATGTGGCAGTAGGTTCCAGTGAGATTGTTATTTTTCCTACCATAGATAGCCTAAAGCCAGGAATGTAAAAGGTATTCTAGGTAGATAAATGATCATGATAAGCTCTGACCTAGGAACATAAAAATTCCATACCATCTACCCCTGGCTACATTTTTCCCACATGACTCAGTGTCATTTCATCCTCAGCAGAGACCTGTGTCATTCAAAGACGTGGTAGTGGGCTTCACTCAAGAGGAGTGGTACAGGCTGAATCCTGCCCAGAGGGCACTGTACCGGGATGTGATGCTGGAGACCTATAGCAACCTTGTTTCAGTGGGTAAGAAGAACTCCTCCACACAATTTAGATTGTGCTTGATTGACCACCTTTCATTTTTCAGTTGCTAAAAGTAACTGAGATACCTAGAGCCTCTGAAGTACCAAATACTTTTTATGTGCCAGACACTATTTCAGCCACTTTTAACATATTAACTTATTTAATCATCATAAGAGCCCCATGAGGTAGGTACTATTTATACCACTATTTTACACATTTGGAAACAGAGGCAAATAGGTGAAGTCACTTGCCCAGTGTTATTCACCAAGTACATAATAGAGCCAGGCTAGGATTTGAACCCCAGTAGTCTGGCTGCACAGTCTGCATCCCTAACCCTTATACTGTGCTGCCCCAGTGAGTTTGGCTTGAGTTTCAGTGGTCCTGAGTTACTAATTCCTTTTGGGTTCTGGACAAGGTGTGTGTACAGTCTTCTCCCAAGTCCAATGTCTGTTGTGCAGCCTTTAATGCTGCCTGAGTGGCCCTGAAGACCAAGGAGCTCAGCCCAAGGCCTGGATCATTTCCCTGGAACAGGTTATGAAGGCACTAAACCATATGTGATCCTCAAGCTGGAGCAGGAAGAAGCACCGTGGATCTGTGAGGCAGCATGCTCGGGCTGCCACTGTCAGGGTAAGTATGATAAATCCAGCAAGAGGTGCTATGGGAGGCTGGCACCTTTGGGATTTTGTTGAGTCCACCTTTCAAAAGCCTTAGAGCTTTGCAAGCCACTGGAGACATTTCTCTGAGAGCTTTAGCCTTCTTGATGTCCTTCAACCTCCATGCACCCCACCTCCCTTATCCAGGTGTTCCTTTTCTTCTTTAAATCTCACCTCTCCCTGTGCTCTTGCTCCATCCCCCTATCTCCAGAATCCTTCATTTCTCTTAAGGTTACCTTCTCCATCACATTCAGGCTTTCTCACAAATAAGCTTCTGTCATTCCCCTGCTCCTGCTGGTCCCTTCCTATTCCCTTTTCCCACACTTTCCAGGTAAAACGCCTCAGACCTGCCTGCCATACCCATACTCTCACTTCCCATCCTTTCCCTAATCCTTTAAGTTATCCCTTAGTCCTTTAGTTTCCTTAAGTCACAGAAGAGGAAGTATTGAATTTCAGGTAACCAAAGACACCTGGGTGGTAAAGGAGATGACTGAGCTTGGCCCATCTTAACCACTTCCTTATAACATTCAGAATAACTGCCCCTTTCCTAGCAGCTCTGTAAAATATTGCAACAATACCCATGGTACCCCAAGTGTTGGTAACCTACTCTTAAGGATGCCTCTGAACTACTTCTCCACAAGAGTCATGAACTTAGTAAGAAGAGTCAGTGTTGTCTGTTCCCACATCTCTTTATGCCACTCACTCTTGGTTTTGTAATCACATAATTGAATTAATATTACATTATGAAAATACCATTCAAGTTATTTTCGTGCTTCTCTCCAAAATGTCTCTGAAATTACCACCAGTCACCTTTCATCCACCTTGGTTGTAGTAGTAGCAGTAACAGCATTAGAATTACTGGCCAACACTCAGTGTGTGCTCACTATATGCCAGATCTGTTCTTAGCCTTTTACATATATCATCTCGTTCAACCCTTACAAGACCTGTGAGGTATCCAACCTTTATTACTCCATTTACAAATGAAACGATCACAGGAAAGTTAGGAAACTTATCTAAGAACATATAGCATAGTAAGGGACCAAACAGAGATTTGAACTCATGTGGTCGTATTTCAGAACCAGTACTCATAACTGTCACACCAACACACTGGTACCCTTTGGGGTGTATTTTGCTTCATTAAACTGTGCTCATCAGCCTTCCTGAAACATTGTAACCTGGCTATCAGCTGCCTTTCTTTTCCCTCTTTTAAGAGCCACACATTGAATAGCAAGGTGCTATATGACACTTAAACCCCTTTCCTCAGTAACAAGATTGACAGACTACAGCCTATAGTTTGGCCACGTGATTTTGTGAAGAAAGTTTATTGGAACACAGCCATGCCTTAACATTTACATACTGTGTTCCCCAAATACAGCGGGAGAGTTGAATAATTTTGACTGAGACCATATGGCCCACAAAGCCTAAAATATTTACTCTCTGACCCTTTAAGAACATGTTTGCCAACCACTGGTCTATAATATTCCATCTTCTTCAAAATTATAACTTTGTATACTCTGTGACATGTTCCATTTCATTTGTGCCTGTTGTGAGTCTTCTCATACAGCACCCTTCTCCGCATTTAGTTATGGTTCAGGCTGTGTCTGTTTATATGCTGTGTGTTGCTTAAATGTTTAGGGTATTTTTCAAGTAATTTTATTCCAGATCATAATAATAGAATAAAGAAAGGTTTGCTGTATTTTCTCCAGAAAACATTTGTCAAGTTAATGTCCAGAGGAAAAGACAGCAAGACATGATTTTGAAACAAGGGGCATTCATCAGCAAAAAAACATTGCCCAAGGAAAGAAGCCATGAAAACAATAAGTTTGGGAAAATATCACCTCTGAGCATTAATCTTTTTCCTTCAGTTCAAGACCCCAATAACTGGGACCCCTATGGAAAAAGTGTGAACCATAATTTAGACTTGATTGGTTTTAAGAGAAACTATTCAAAAAAAGATGAGTGCTGTGGATGTGGGAAATTGTTACAGCATACAAACCATGATAGAAAACCTAATGGAGAAAAACTCTGGGAATGCAGTCACTGTGAGAGAGCTTTTAGCCACAACCCAGCACTTATGTATAAACCAACAGTAACCAATTCTCTTGTGTACAAACGTAAGAGGGTTCCACCTACAGAGAAACCCCATGTCTGTAGTGAGTGTGGGAAAGCCTTCTGCTACAAGTCTGAATTCATTAGGCATCAGAGAAGTCACACTGGGGAGAAGCCATATGGATGCACTGACTGTGGGAAAGCCTTTTCACATAAGTCAACCCTTATTAAACACCAGCGAATTCACACTGGGGTAAGACCCTTTGAATGTTTTTTTTGTGGGAAAGCCTTCACTCAGAAGTCACACCGCAGAGAACATCAAAGAACACATACTGGAGAAAGACCCTTTGTGTGCAGTGAATGTGGGAAGTCATTTGGTGAGAAGTCATACCTCAATGTACATCGAAAAATACACACAGGAGAAAGACCATATCGTTGTAGAGAATGTGGAAAATCCTTCAGCCAAAAATCATGCCTCAATAAACATTGGAGAACTCATACAGGAGAAAAACCCTATGGATGCAGTGAATGTGGCAAAGCTTTCTATCAGAAGCCAAACCTCAGTAGACACCAGAAAATTCATGCCAGAAAGAATGCCTATAGGAATTAAAACATAATAATTGTGGGAAGCCTTAAGCAAGGTATCCTATTTCATTGTATGTGGAAGCATTCATTTTCAGGAGAACTCTCATTGATTTAATGAATTTGGACAAAATGTTTTTACCATAAGGGGAGTCATGTTCTAATTGTGATAGGAAACTTTATACAAAGATTGTAGAAAACACTTTATAAAACATAAACATGGTCACTCTGGCTTATGAAAGTTTAAAAATATGTTAATGGAATAACAATACAAAATATATGTGAAAAGAATTGGTATATTATGGCATATTCCACAGTGAGCCACATAATAAGCATTATTTATATTTTGGAAACGTAAATGTGGATTTAATGTGATTTGTGAATATCAAGCACATTTGTCACATAGTATGTAGAATGCCATTCACCAAACTTTTTCACTCTAAATATCACCATTGTCTTTTAATGTCTTAACAATATAAAAAATAAGAACATTTGTTAATGTTGAAAAGGCAAGGCTAAGGAATAGTTTCACAACCTAATATTGGATGAACAAAATACTATAAACTTGATAGCACAGCCATTATTTGACAAATAGTAGTGTGGCCCTGGCATATTGTGCACTACTTCTATTTTATTAGTCTTAGCTTAACATGCCTTTGCAGCAAATTAGGAAAGACAGTGTTTATATGAGTCTTATAATTCAGAAATGTTTCTTGCAGAGACCAAAGATAGAATTTTTCTGTTGTTGTTTTTTTTTTCTTTTTGCAAATTAATTCAGCAATGTCCACTTTTCTTCCCTATCAATTTCCCTGTGAATATCCTGGGCATGAAAACCCAAATTGTTTCATCATTCCAATCTTGAAAAAAAAATCTACTTCCTTGAGCTGCCACATCTTCCAAATAAAACAAATGCCCACACTGTTCAAGATATGCCTCCTGTAAGAATGCCTGGTCCAGAATGAGAAAGGAAACAATCACATGAGCACCGGATGTTGTATGTAAGTGATGAATCACTAAATTCTACACCTGAAACTAATATTACACTGTATGTTAATTAACTGGAATTTAAATAAAAATCTGGGAAAAAAATAATCACAGATAAAGATATGATTAAAAGAGTGATAAAAGATACTTCATACAAATCTAGATCAACCTGTTTTTAAAAGAGGAATTAAATGCTTTTCTTGCAAAATAGAAGTTAGGAAAATTGCAAGAAGTAGAAACTTGATAGAACAATTACCATTGAAGAGTTTGGAAAAGTGATTAAAGATCTAGGATTGAAAAATGCTCCAGGGCCCAGATGATTTCATTGTTTCTTCTTGATACCAGTGTTATTTGAAGTATTTCAGCCCATAGATTATGTTCTCCAGTTTATTTTATGAAGTCAGAATAAGTTTTAACACCAAAACCAAATAAAGGTAATTGGAAAAAAGAAAACTCCAGGCCAGTCTTACTCATGAATTTAGAAACAAAAATTATAATTAAAATAATTACAAGTAGAATTCAGCAATATACCTAAAGAATGACATAATGACCAAGGAAGAATTATTCCAAGAATGCAGAGCCAATGCAGTAATAGGAAATAAATCAATAAAATTAACAGTTTAAAAGAGAAGATGCCATCCATCAATGCTGACAAGATATTTAATAGAATCTGCAAACATTTCCAATCTAATAAAATGTAAATTAAATTGTAATACTTAGTAACCACTTAGGAGTTACTTTACCAAAATCCTATAGCATATTTTATACTGAAACCATTTTTTGAAAATTAAGAATTTAATAGTATTAGAGATAAGGGTGTTCACTGCTGTCTATTTTTACTAAACATTGTGTTGGAGTTTCCAATGAAGGCAGTAAAAAAATTAAATTAAATAATTGGTATAAACAATTTAAAAAGAGGGAAACTTTTTGATGATATTATATATCAATAAATGAAGAGACTAGTAATTGTTTTGGGTTGAAAGGTAATTTTCTAAAAAGACAGTATGGAAATTAAGTTTTCTCTGTAAACATCTAATAACTTACATGTACTTCTTTTGGAATTACACTAAATGTCAGTGATTTTTTCTTTTAACTTATGTGAAATGATCTTAAAATCCATATGGAAGAACAAATGCCTAACAATCTAGACAAGAAAAGTATGAAAAAGAATTTCATACCAGATGTCAGAATATAACATGAAGTCACTTTAATCAAATTAATAAAGTATTGGCAAAGGATAAATACATCAATGGATCAGAATAGAAAATCTTGAAATAGACCTAAGTGTATATGAGCTTTCTCATATATGGAAGAGGTGGAATTTCAGGCTAGAGGGGAAAGGAATAGTTTATTTAAAAAGAATTCTGGTAGAATTGGCTTTTACTCAGGAAGAAAGTGAAATTTGACTAATACCCCAAAGCATATGAAAAAAAAAATCCAGGTGGATTTAAGATTTAAATTGTTTAATAATAAAATTCTTGAAGGAAAAATGAAAGGAGACTACAGGTATAATCTAGGAGTTGGGAAGATTAACTTTACCAACAAAAGATACTTGAAGGCTATTAAAAAATACTTGACTACATAAAAGTATAATCTTTTGTATGGCAAAAGGTGCCATCAACAAAGTCAGTACACGATATTTTTGAGGGAAATATTTGCAAAGCCAATCAGAGAAGAGGTGCTTTTCAAATTGACAGGAAAAAGATAACTCAGTGGCAAAACATGGGAAAGTATTGTGAATAGACAGTTGTAAAAACAGCAAACCCAACTGGCTGGCTATCAAAAAATGTTTAGCTTCAGTGGTTGTTGGGGAATACAGATTAAACTCATAATGAGATGGGGTGTCATAATGAGTGGGGTTGAGCATCCAGCTTCGGCTCAGGTCATGATCTTGAGGTTCATGAGTTTGAGCCCTGCGTTGGGCTCTCTGTTGACAGCTTGGAACCTGGAGACTGCTTTGGATTCTGGGTCTCCCTCTCCCTCTGCCCCTTCCCCACTAGCACTCTCTCTCTTTCAAAAATAAATAAACATTAAAAAAGATTTAAAGTCCTAATGAGATAACTGTGCAATCAAACTGACAAAATATAGCAGGACTGCTTTTTTGCTGTCCCAACAAAGGTTCTTATACACCACTGGTAGAAACATAATCATTACAGCTCTTTCAAAAAATCAATGTGGTAACATCTATTATAATTTAAAGTACTTATGCCACTTTGAGGAATCTCTTAGAAGTAAAACCCCAATACGTAAAGACAGATGAATATGGATATTTATTATAAAATTATTCCTAGTGGCAAGAAGACACTAGAATCCAAATAAATGCCCATCAATAGGGAAATTGGAAAAGGGGAGGAATTATATCCATTCCATAACATGTTTATATAGCCACTAAGGTGAACAAATTAAACCATGCTAGTGGACTTGAATTCCATAATGTTTTCTTGAGTGAAAAAAGCAAGGGAGTGAAAAAAGCATATTTTAAGTGTGTAAAATATGATCCTGTTTTTGTAAATCAGTGACAAAATGCCTCTAGGTGTTTATGAGTGATAAATATGTATCCATATATGTTTGTGTATGATTTTCTATGCATGGAGAAAAGTATTGAAGAGTATACATTGGGTTGGGGGGAGGTGGGTGATATAGGTTGGTTTGAGGGAGTCAGAGAGGGAAAATGAAAGCCAAAAAGAAAAAAAAATACATAAATGAACCAAGTATGATATCTCAAATGTGTGTTTAAAGTTATTTGAGTGGGGAGCTAGAATTCTGCTAATTTGTTGATATGTTTGTGCTATATTGTTAAGTGAAAAGGGCAAATTGCAGAATAATGTATACAAATCTATTTTTTTTATTAAAAATCCTGTATGTGTATATATGCATGTATGTTTATATGAACAAAGTATGGATGGATATACAGCAGGGTGTTAACATTGGTTATCTTGGTAGGGAAGGGAAAAATGGCAGTTGTTTAATTTATATGTCTTTGTATTGTTTTACTTGTTTTAACATATATACCTTTTGTAATTTGAAAAACAAAATAAAGGGGGAAAATGTTTCAAAGTGCATAAAGCATTGCAAGTGTTTCTGTTTTCTGACAAGATGGCACCTTGGTCTGGTTTACTGCCTTTCCTCCAGCACTGTCCTTCAGATATCACCAAAGTAAAAGTAAATGTCTAGATTGTTACTTGTGCTTCTGTAAAGCAAAAGGAAATATTTTGAGAAACTCCCAAGCAGAGAGAGGTTTTTTGTTTTTATTTTGAAATAAATTTTGATTTATAAAAAAAAGTTGCAAAACAGTTCTTATGTAGTCTTCATCCAGTGTCTCCTAATGGTAACATCTTATATAACCTTAGTACAATTATCAAAACCAGGAAATTAACATGATACAAACTAGTAAGTATAGTCCTTCCCACTGATGTCTATCTAGTCCAAGTCCAAGTCAAGACCCCACAGTGCATTTACTTGTTATTTATCTTCAGTCTCCTCCAATTTGTGACAGTTCCTCAGTGTTTGGTCTTTCATGACTTAGACGCTTTTTTTTTTTTAAGGAATACTCACCAGTTATTTTGTAGAATATTCCTCAATTTGTGTTTGATTCAGTATTTTCTCTGATTTCACTGAGGTTATGCATCAATACTACAAAAGTGATGTATCCTCAGAGCATAATATCAGAGGATACATGATGTTGATGAAATCTAACAGTCACCATTGATCACATGGTTAAGATGTTTACTGTTAGATTTCTACATTAGGAAGGTACTAACTTCCCTTGTAGTTAATAAATATCTTGGGCAAGATAATTTTGCAGAATTTTTTTTTTAATTTTTTTTCAACGTTTTTTATTTATTTTTGGGACAGAGAGAGACAGAGCATGAACGGGGAAGGGTCAGAGAGAGAGGGAGACACAGAATCGGAAACAGGCTCCAGGCTCCGAGCCATCAGCCCAGAGCCTGACGCGGGGCTCGAACTCACGGACCGCGAGATCGTGACCTGGCTGAAGTCGGACGCTTAACCGACTGCGCCACCCAGGCGCCCCAATTTTGCAGAATTTTTTAAAAATACATCTCAGCAGGCCTTGGCCCCAGAGATTCTGTTTAATTAGCTCCAAGGATTCAAGCATCCCTAGTAATTCTAATGGGCAGACAAGAGTGGACTTTGGATATGGACAACACACCTAATCATTAGCCCTGAAACAAAGCATCATCCTTACAGAACAAATAGTAATGAGAAACTGAATTATGACATTTATAAACACTGGTCTTTAGCTTTGGTAACCTAGGTGTGTTAGTTATCTAGTACTACCTAAAAATAAGCACAAACTTAGTAGCTTAAAGCAACACACATCATCTTGCAGTTTCTCTGAGTCAGAAGTCCAGGTATAGCTTAGCTAGGTCCTCTGATTCAGGGTCTTACAAGGCTATAGTTCAGTATTTCCCAGAACAGTGGTCTCATCTGATCCTCAACTAGGGAAGGACCTGCTTGCAAGATCACATGGTTGTTGGCAGAATTCAGTTCTTTGTGAGCTATTAGACTAAGGGCCTCAGTTCCTTGCTGGCTGTGGGCCAGAGGCTACCCTTAGTTCCTTGCCATATGGGCCTCTCTGAAGTCCAGCTTTCTAGAGAGAATAGAGGTGCTAGAAATGGAGTTGTTAATTGATCGTGTCTATGTGAGGAAGCATCCATAAAAATCCCAATAGAATGGGGTCTGGGGAATTTCCAAGTTGATGAGCACAGCCATTTACCAGGAGGGTGGCACACCCCAACTCCACGTAACAGAAGTTCCTGCACTCAGAACCGTCCCAGACCTAGCCCTATGTATCTTTCTATCTGGATGTTCATCTATATACTTTATCATATCTTTTTATAATAAGCTGGTAAACAGCAAGTAAACTGTTTTCCTGGGTTCTGTAAGCTGCTCTAGCAAGTTAATCAAACCTTAGGAGGGGGTCTTGGGACCTCCACATTATAGCTGATGTGTCAGGAGCACACATAACAACCTAGACTTGTGATTGGCATCTGAAATATCTGTGGGAGTGGGAATGGTAACAGGGCAGTCGTGTGGGAATAAGCCTTAACTTATGAGTTCTGGTGCTATCTCCAGGTAGATAGGGTCAGAATTGAGTTAAATTGTAGGCCTCCAGCTGCTGTCACAGAATTCCTTGAGTGTCAGAAGTGTTGTGAGTGTGGTAGTAGTGTGAGACTAAAGGAGAAACATGAGAAAAGATATTTTTCCCACACCCCTTGTAAACAGCAAAGAACCTGTTGCATTCCCAAAAAGAAATTTTAGTGTACATGAGAGGTGTTGGAAAATCATTTCCCTTACACTCTCACCTTCTGGTTGATTCCACTTTAAAAGCTTATGAAGGGCACCTGGATGGTCCAGTCAGTTGAGTCTGACTCTTGATTTCAGCTCAGGATGATCTCGGAGTTCAGGAGTTTGAGCCCTACATGGGGCTTCACTCTTTCAGCTTGGGATTCTCTCCCCCTCTCTCTCTGTACCTCCCTCTCCTGTGTGCGCACTTTCTAAATAAATAAATAAATAAATAAATAAATTGAACTTAAAAAAATTTTAAACTAAAAACTTAGTTTGAAACTAATTAAAAGCAAGACAGTGGAGTTGGGGGGGTGGAGAAATTGGCCTGATAATATGGAATACAGATTCCAGTTAAAATATTAATATGATCCAATATAAATTAAAACAAGGGCTTTGAGGATTAAAATTTATTATATAAGTCTAATGTATAGAGGGTGCTTATCCCTAACACTTCTACATTTGATAGCCTAATTTTGCCTGCCTTAAGCTTGGAAGATAAACAAACAAACAAACAAATATAAGTGCATAAATGAGTGCATGGTGCCACATGGTGAATTACTACAACCTTAATGCTATGGTCCCATCTATTAGAGGTCCCATACCCAATACCCAATATTATTAAAATTACTAATTCTATTCAATTTTCAACAACTGGTAAATATTTTGCTCTTATAGATTTGGCTAATATGTTCTGTTTAATGCCTATTTCAACAACCTCTCAGCTGTAGTTTGTCCTTGCCTCCAAAGGGACATAATAAAATTTTTCCAGGCTACCCATGGAGTTCCTCAATAACTTTGTTGTTACAAATTGCAGACAAAATCTTAGCTGTATCTGCCTTTCTCTAGGAGCACGAGTATGGCACTACATTAATCACATACTCCTGCAAGGAGATTCATTTCACACACTCATTACAGACATACAAGTCCAACATGTTTTAGTCTTTTTTGGGTTCTTGTGGCAACATAGTCCTCATTTCTAAATTTTACTTTATCTAATTGATGTTTCCATGGATAAATCAGCCCTCCTTAATGGAACCCTCCCCAACAAAAGGGTTAAAATCTGTCCAAGTTGAAATCAACAGTTACTCTCATTAGTGTCCTCAGAAATTCCTTCACCATAGAGGCTTTAGTAGCCTGTCATGCCTCCTAGAGTCTGTGGACCACTTGATGGCCATAAGTTATCCAAGAACTGATGAAAGAGACTGGTTATCTTGGACTCATGTACACACCATTAAGACAACTGATGGCTGGCCACATATTAGGATCTCCTAGAAAGAGAGGTTCTCACAGACCCTGAGGCTGTGACCCTCTTTACCCAGCTTCTCATTATGCTCTGGGTCATGGAAACAGTGCCTGACAGGCTTGGCAAAGCTACTGAGATCTCCTTAAGACAGGGTGGAGCCAAATCTGCAAGAGCTGGTCTCCCCTGTCCTTAGTCCCTTGCCAGATGCCAGAGTACTGGAGGAGGTCTCCCTTCACCCTCCCCCTTTGCTATCTGGGAGCCCCTTGGTATCAACTGAATGTACAGTGAAGAGTGTTTGTAGGCTACATACAAAGAGCACTGCCAACCATCTTATGTGATGGAGCTCAGTGTAATATTTCCGTTTCCCTTCCCTTAGCCAGGATTTCCCTCATAAATGATAGGACACAAGGGACAATACACTTGGGCAAACTTTAGGCAGTCACCTTAGCACTGGATGTCCCAGCCAACAAATGGTTCCGTCTTCATATTCATTACAGACTGTTGGCCCATTGATTAAAAATTGTTCCCTTCAGGGTAAAAAAGTCTGTTGCTGCACACCCCAGATACAAATCAATATTACACACGGCTCTACATATACTAAGACCACAATACAAGGCCTTGCCAGGACACACCTTATTTCTTTCAGAGTTATAGACATTACTGATAGTAACCAAGGCACATAATTCACTTCTCAGAATACACACTGCGCTCTTGAAAGAGGCATTCAATAGAACTTTCATGTCCTTAATAGGTCCCAGATAGCCAGGTTAACTGAAACATAATGGTGTCCTCAACTCCTTTTCGATACCAGTCTGACAAATAGACCCCTAAATGAGCCTCTCTTGCCCTGGGCCTTAATCTCTTAATTCAATGCTCCTTGGCCAATTCATACCTTATACCAACTCTAAAAAACTTTCTCATCACTGTTTCTTATATTTAAAAGGGAAATGTGTCTCATCTCCATGTATATAAAGACTCATTATATATGAAGTCCTTTAATATCTCATCTTTTTTGAATAGTTTTTTTTTTTAGTTTATTAATTTATTTTGAGAGAGAGAGAGAGAGTGGGAGGGAGGGGCAGAGAGAGAGGGACTGAGAGAATCCCAAGGAGGCTCTGCACTGTCTCTGCACTGACATGGGGCTCGAACACGAACCACAAGATCATGACCTGAGCTGAAATCAAGAGTCAGACACTTAACCAACTGATTCACCCAGGCACTTCGTCTCTCCTTATCTTTATAATTTTTTTTATCTTGTCATGAGTACTGGAGGCCAATCTCAAGAAACAAGAAAAATCCCAAATACAAAATCTAACAGCACACCTAAAGGAACTAGAAGCAGAACAACAAAGACACCCCAAACCCAGCAGAAGAAGAGAAATAATAAAGACCAGAGCAGAAATAAATAATATAGAATCTAAAAAAACAGTAGAGCAGATCAATGAAACCAAGAGTTGGTTTTTTGAAAATAAACAAAATTGATAAATCTCTAGCCAGGCTTCTCAAAAAGAAAAGAGAAAGGACCCAAATAGATAAAATCACAAATGAAAATGGAATTATTACAGCCAATCCCTCAGAAATACAAGCAATTATCAGGGAATACTATGAAAAATTATATGCCAACAAATTGGACAACCTGGAAGAAATGGACAAATTCCTAAATACCCACACATTACCAAAACTCACATGGGAAGAAACAGAAAATTTGAACAGACCCATAACTAGTGAAGAAATTGAATCAGTTATCAAAAATCTCCGAACAAATAAGGGTCCAGGACCAGATGGCTTCCCTGGGGAATTCTACCAGACATTTAAAGCAGAGATAATACCTATCCATCTCAAGCTGTTCCAAAAAATAGAAAGGGAAGGAAAACTTCCAGACTCATTCTATGAAGCCAGCATTACTTTGATTCCCAAACCAGACAGAGACCAGCAAAAAAAAGAGAACTATAGGCCAATATCCCTGGTGAACATGGATGCAAAAATTCTCCACAAGATACTAGCAAATCAAATTCAACAGCAGATAAAAAGAATTATTCACCATGATCAAGTGGGATTCATTCCTGGGCTGCAGGGCTGGTTCAATATTCGCAAATCAATGTGATACATCACATTAATAAAAGAAAAGATAAGAACCATATGATTCTGTCAATAGATGCAGAAAAAGCATTTGACAAAATACAACATCCTTTCTTAATAAAAACCCTTGAGAAAGTCGGGATAGAAGGAACATACTTAAACATCATAAAAGCCATTTATGAAAAGCCCACAGCTAACATCATCCTCAATGGGGAAAACTGAGAGCTTTACCCCTGAGATCAGGAACACGACAGGGATGTCCACTCTCACTGCTGTTGTTTAACATAGTGTTGAAAGTTCTAGCATCAGCAACCAGACAACAAAAGGTAATCAAAGGCATCAAAATTGGCAAAGATGAAGTCAAGCTTTCACTTTTTGCAGATGACATGATACTCTACATGGAAAACCCGACAGACTTCACTAAAAGTCTGCTAGAATTGATACATAAATTCAGCAAAGTCACAGGATACAAAATTAATGTACAGAAATCAGTTGCATTTTTATAACCAATAATGAAGCAACAGAAAGACGAATAAAGAAACGGATCCCATTCACAATCATAAAATACCTAGGAATAAACCTAACCAAAGATGTAAAAGATCTGTATGCTTAAAACTGTAGAAAGCTTATGAAGGAAATTGAAGAAGATACAAAGAAGTGGAAAAACATTCCATGCTCATGGATTGGAAGAATAAATATTGTTAAAATGTCAATATTGCCCAAAGCAATCTACACATTCAATGCAATCCCAATCAAAATTGCACCAGTATTCTTCTCGAACCTAGAACAAGCAATCCTAAAATTTGTATGGAACCACAAAAGACCCCAAATAGCTAAAGTAATATTGAAGAAGAAAACCAAAGTGGGAGGCATCACAATCCCAGACTTTAGCTTCTACTACAAAGCTGTCATCATCAAGACAGCATGGTATTGGCACAAAAACAGACACATAGACCAATGGAATAGAATAGAAACTCCAGAATTGGACCCACAAATGTGTGGCCAACTAATCTTTGACAAAGCAGGAAAGAATATCCAGTGGAAAAAAGACAGTCTCTTTAACAAATGGTGCTGGGAGAACTGGGCAGTAACATGCAGAAGAATGAAACTAGACCACTTTCTCACACCATTCACAAAAATAAACTCAAAATGGATGAAGGACCTGAATGTGAAACAGGAAACCATCAAAACCCTAGAGGAGAAAGCAGGAAAAAACCTCTCTGACCTCAGCTGTAGCAATTTCTTACTCGACACATCTCCAAAGGCAAGGGAATTAAAAGCAAAAATGAACTACTGGAACCCCATCAAGATAAAAAGCTTCTGCACTGCAAAGAAAACAATCAAAACTAAAAGGCAACCGACAGAATAGGAAAAGATATTTGCAAATGACATATCAGATAAAGGGCTAGTATCCAAAATCTATAAAGAACTCACCAAACTCCACACCCAAAAAACAAATAATCCAGTGAAGAAATGGGCAGAAGACATGAATAGACACTTTTCTAAAGAAGGCATCCAGGTGTCCAACAGGCACATGAAAAGATGCTCAACATCACTCCTCATCAAGGAAATACAAATCAAAACCACACTGAGATACCACCTCATGCTGGTCAGAGTGGCTAAAATGAACAAATCAGGAGACTATAGATGCTGGAGAGGATGTGAAGAAACAGGAACCCTCTTGCACTGTTGGTGGGAATGCAAACTGGTGCAGCCGTTCTGGAAAACAGTTCCTCTGGAAAACAGTTCCTCTGGAGGTTCCTCAAAAAATTAAATACATCTACTCTATGATCCAGCAATAGCACTGCTAGGAATTTATCCAAGGGATACAGGAGTGCTAATGCATAGGGGCACTTGTACCCCAATGTTTATAGCAGCACTTTCAACAATAGCCAAATTATGGAAAGAGCCTAAATGTCCATCAACTGATGAATGGATAAAGAAGATGTGGTTTATATATACATTGGAATACTATTTGGCAATGAGAAGGAATGAAATCTGGCCATTTGTAGCAACATGGATGGAACTGAAATAAGTCAGGCAGAGAAAGACAGATACCATATGCTTTCACTCATATGTGGGTTCTGAGAAACTTAACAGAAGACCATGGGGGAGAGGAACGGGGGAAAAAAAAGTTACACAGAGGGAAGGAGGCAAACCATAATAGACTCTTAAATACTGAGAACAAACTGAGGGTTGGGATGAGCACTGGGTGTTGTATGGAAACCAATTTGACAATAAATTGTATATATATATATATATACACACACACATACATATATATATATATATATTTATTTATTTATTTATTTATATTTATAAAATAAGTGCTGGAGGCCAGATTGAGGGCACAAACCCTCCGGAGATCAATTAACCATAGATTGTTTCATGGGCCAAGTAGCTGCTAATCTGATGTGGGACCCATTTGAGCTAAATTCTCACCATAAAACAAAAACCTGTCAAGTGCAGCTGCACAACATTCTGTTGTCTTATTACTATTGGTCTGGGCGCTTTCACTGGTTTATAGTTCAGAGGCCCAATCCCTCCAAAAAAGCCACACTTTCAATAAAACAAATGCTAAGACTCATATCAATTCAAGTGGGTACCCACTTAGAAAGGTCACCTCAGTCCCACATCCCAGGTGACAACACTTTGGTCCAGGAGCTTTCTCATAAAGATGACATTACCTTAAATGACATCACCCCAATCCAAGACCAAGATGATTTTACCCCTGCACTGCAAACAGCTTTGCCCGGGACATCAAAACCTTCATTCCAGTGACACCTGTGGACTGCCTTTCCTAAGGCAATGTCCTAAGGACATTTATTGCTTTTCTTCCTTGATATTAGGAATCCAATTATCTGTCCTGAGCTCACTCTATGCTTAACTCATTATCCTAATATACTCTTTGCTCCCTGCCGAAACTTATACCCCTAGAGTCCCATTTGTAAAGGGAAATCTGGTAGAGGTCACTACTTGTGTCATTCTAAAAATTAATGGAAATTATTGCTTTCCCCAGGAGGCACTCACCTCATAGTAGTCAACTCCCTGATCCCCATGGGAGAGAACAATTCACTCCCCAGTGCCTTCTTTGCTATCCCACTTTAAGCTTTCCACCCTGACCTTCTGCCCTGCATTTCCAACCATAACTACTTGGTTACATACAAATACAAATCACTACATATACTTCACTAAATTATCAGTTCATATCCTCCAACAATATAACTGCTGGGCCTGAAACCTTGAACCAAGAAATAAACTGAGATATCACTATCAAAAATAGATGTACATATATATTTGACTAGGTATATATATTTTCTATTTCTATAATTTTGAATAGCTTGGATAGTTGATGGGGTGAAATATAATATTTTTTCTTTTGCAAATGGCTTATTTCACTTAGCATAATGTCCTTCAGGGTCATCTATGTTGTAGCATCTGTCAGGATTTCCCTCTTTCTTAAGGTTGCATAATATTCTATTGTATGTGTATGCCACATTTTCCTTATCTATTCATCGATCAATGGATACCTGAGCTCTTTTAATTCATCGAGCATCCTTACGATGGTAATTTTGAATTCTTTGGCAGTTCGTATCTCTATTTAGATTGGGCTTTTTAAAGACTTAATTGGTTCCTTCAAATCTATCATGGTATGTTTTGTTATTTTTGTTGTCGGGATTCAGCATCTGAAGAATCAGTCAGCTGTCTCAGATTTTCTGGTCTCCTTTCCTACAGGCAAGACATTTTCCACATGGCCTGGCTAAAGATTCTGGAGACCTCTCAAGCCTTTTCTGAGCATGTATCCTTCCAGGGCTGGTGTGTACAATCTATTTGAATAGGTTTACTGGTTTCTACTAGGAACTTGCCCTTGTGTCTGTCCACGATATTGCAGCCTATCTGGGGCGGTTAGTAAATCATGGTCTGGTGCTCCTCCTTCTATTTATTAGTGGTACTGTAGACTGGCACACATTGATGTCTTTATTCTCAGAAATACCCTCAACCTGTTGCTACATCCCTGTCAGTACTTGGACACAAGCAAGACAGTCCCTTAGGTAGCCCCTCCCCCCTCCAAAGTCGCTTAGAGAAACATTCTTCTCCTTTCTATCCCCAGAGAGAAGATGGGAGTTAGGGTTTTCCAATCAAATGTACCTCTCTCTGTTGAGAGAGAATGCAGAGTATCCCAAACTTCCTACCAGGCTTCTATGCCATTGGTTTTGTGATTGCCTGGAGTGAAAGAACCTCTTGACTGGCTTCTGGATTTCTCACAGTTATTTTGTTGATTTGATTTGGTTCTCCATAAGGGAAGGAGGATCTAGGGTGTCCTATTCCACCATCTTGCAAATGTTATCTCAGGTGCAAGTTTTTAAATTTTTTTTTTCCAACGTTTTTTATTTATTTTTGGGACAGAGAGAGACAGAGCATGAACGGGGGAGGAGCAGAGAGAGAGGGAGACACAGAATAGGAAACAGGCTCCAGGCTCCGAGCCATCGGCCCAGAGCCCGATGCGGGGCTCGAACTCACGGACCGCGAGATCGTGACCTGGCTGAAGTCGGACGCTTAACCGACTGCGCCACCCAGGCGCCCCTTAAATTTTTTTTTTAATGTTTATTTATTTTTGAGACAGAGCGCGAGTGGGGGAGGGGCAGAGAAAGAGAGGGAGACACAGAATCTGAAACAGGTTCCAGGCTCTGAGCTGTCAGCACAGAGCCCAACGTGGGGCTTGAACCCAAGAACCGTGAGATCATGACCTGAGCCGAAGTCAGACGCTTAACCGACTGAGCCACCCAGGCGCCCCTCAGGTGCAAGTATTTATGTGAATGCAAGTTTCAATTAACTTGTAAGCACCAAGGGGCATGATTTCTGGATTGTGTGCTAAAAGTATGTTTAGTTTACAAGAAAGTGCCAAACTGTCTTCCAAAGTGGCTGTAAACATTCTGCATTCCCATTAGCAATGAATGAGACTTCTTGTTATCCTACATCCTAGCCAGCATTTGGTGTTACCAGTGTTTTGGATTTTAGCCATTCTCACGAGTGTGTAGTGGTATCTCATTGTTCTAATTTACAACTCTTTGGAGACGATATTGAGCATCTTTTTGTATGTTTTTCATCTGTACATTTTCTTTGGTGATGTCTGGAATTTTGCCCATTTTTAAAAATTGGGTTTTCTTATTGTTGAATTTTAAGAATTGTTTGTATATTTTGGATACTAATCCATTATCAGATAGGTCTTTCACAAATATTTTCTTCTAGTGTATGGCTTGTCTTCTCATTCTCTTAAGTGTCTTTTGCAGAGTGGAAGTTTTAAAAATTTTAATGAAGTACAGCTTACCAATCCTTTCTTTCATGGATCATGCTTTTGGTGTTGTATTAAAAAGTCATCACCAAACCTAAAGTCATCTGTATTTTCTCTTGTGTTATCGTCTATGAGTTTTATAGTTTTGCATTTTACAATTAGGACTATGATCCATTTTGAATTAATTTTTTGTGAAGGCTGTAAGGTGGGTCTAGCTTTTTTTTTTTGACTGCAGATGTCCAGCAGTCAAAAAGATGTATCATTTGTTGAAAAAACTATTCCCCATTGTATTGCCTTTGCTGCTTGATCAAAGATTAGTATATTTGAATGGGTCTATTTCTGGGCTCTCTAATCCATTCCATTGATCTATTTGTCTATTCTTTCATAAATACACTATTTTTGTTTCTGTAGTTTTATTGTAAGTCTTGAAGTTCGGTATTGTCAATCCTACACTTCTATTCTTCTCCTTCGATACTGTGTTGGCTATTCTGGATATTTTGCCTCTCCACATAAATTTATAATTTTGGTCTTTGGTGAAACTATGCCACTGGACTGTGAACATCACCAGTTTTCAGACCCTCTTCCCCAATGTAGGTGGGACAGGATGGTTAGAGTGGGCTGGAGTTGGTCATTTCTCTTCAACATGGTTAGATGCTAATAAAACCCCACGAGGTTATTGGGGGCATGCCTTGTTATGAATGCTCTAGGTGTATTTCAAAATAGTGACTTTCCCTTCCTCCTGCCAAAAGCACAATGGGGATTTTGCCAATCTTCACTATAAGAACTTGGTTGGCCTCCTGGTGTTAAAACTCATAAAAGTGTGGGGCTACCCTATGACTGGGACCCCTTGGAATCTTTAATTCTCAGGTATGTTCACACTGAGACTCTTGCAATTTGTCCATTATAGTTTATGTTTTTCTACTGTGTTTTTTCAGTTTCTGCTAATGTGTTTCTGCTCTGGTAATTTTTTTTTTTAATTTTTTTTTTAACATTTATTTATTTTTGAGACAGAGAGAGCATGAACAGGGGAGGGTCAGAGAAAGAGGGAGACACAGAATCCGAAACAGGCTCCAGGCTCTGAGCTGTCAGCACAGAGCTTGACGCGGGGCTTGAACTCACAGCCCTCACGGACCGCGAGATCATGACCTGAGCCGAAGTCGGACGCTTAACCGACTGAGCCACCCAGGCACCCCTCTGGTAATTTTTTTGTAGTGATGTTTTGATTCCCTTTTCATTTCATGTATTTTATAGGTATTGTCTTTGTAGATACCATGGGGATTACATATAATATCCTAAAGTTATAACAACCTATTTTAAATTGATACCAACTTCAATTGCAGACAAAAAACTCTATCCTTTTACAGGTGGTATCTTTATTACTGATAACACAAATTACACCTTTATATATCATGTAGCCATTAACACAGACTTATATTTCATGCATTTTTCCTTTAAACTTTGTTTAAAAACGAGTTGCAAACAAAAATTACAATACTGCTTTTATATTTATCCATGTATTTACATTTATCGGGTATCTTAGTATTTTTAATGGCTTCCAGGTGCTATCTTGTAGTGCCTGATATTCGGGAGATGGAAAATACTCCATCCCCAAATTCCTAGCTTATCTGTAATAAATTCCCTTTCACCTTTCATGATTTTTGCCAAAAACAGAAACCCAAAACATTTTCCAAGTGTATACACTTCCCAAAGATGCTAATAACAGCAATTAGGAGCAAATAGGATTTCATGTTCAAATTAGTTTGGATCATGCTCATATAAGCCAGTTAAATGAGTTTTGTCTTTTTTTCCCCTAAGTGTATTGTTTTGATATGCTGCTGTGCATTATGAGATGTAGGATTATAAGGCTATAATAATTAAAATGCAGACATGGTATTTTAACTCATAAAGTCACTCATTATATCCACATTGATTTTATTATAGCATATAACATTGTTTTAATAAAAATATTTTATAAAAGATGATGCTGGGACTTGGTCAAATTCTCAATTGTTATGTTTTCTTAATGTTTATTTTGGAGAGAGAGAGAAAGAGCACAAGCATGAGGGGAGAGAGACAAAGAGAGGGGGACAGAGGATCCAAGGTGGGTTCTGCACTGACAGCAGTGAGACCTATGTGGGGCTTGAACTCACAAACTGTGAGATCATGACCTGAGCTGAAGTCAGACGCTTAACTGACTGAGTCACACCCAGGCACTCCTGTTACGGAGTTTAGATATACAAAATCCAGAATTTCCACAGAATTATCTTTTGTTGCATTTCAAGAATCCCTCCCTACCCAAAACCTACTTGTTTTCTGGGTTTGGATAACATAGAATACTATGCTAACCAAATCAATGCTTTTTTTTAGGAAATGACTAGAGCAAGAGTTGACAAACTTTTTCTGTAATGGGCCAGATAGTAAATATTATAGGCTTTGCAAACCACTTGGTCTTATCAGAGGTACTCAATTGTTTTGTAGTGTGAAAGCAGCCAGACAATATGTGAATGTACATAGTTCTGTTTTAATGACTTTATTTATGAACACTGAAATTCAATTTCATATAATTTCATGTTATGTATTTTTTTTTTTTTTAATTTTAACCACTTTAAAATGTAAAACCCATTCTTAGCTTACAGGCCATACAAAAACAGTCAGTGGTCTAGATTAATTTGCTATCCCGATTTACAGTGTGATAGTTAAGGTTTTGTCTAAGGTTTGAGTTCAGGTAATGTGTTCAGACTGTGGTGAATATTTGTATTAATAGACTGCTAGAATAAATTTGTACACTCTTAGTACTATATGACACTAAATTATATTTTTGTGATCTAATTATTTTGACATCAGGAATATGGAAGATTCACAGCAACAAATGGCAAGCTTCTTACTTCATTTGATTTAGAAATTCCTTGAATATTTGATAGATTTTGCCAATAAAATTATCTGGCCTGGTGATCTCTTTAAGTGGAGCTATTTGCCTACATTAAAACATTTTTCCCCCTGCATTTATCATTTTAGTCTATTAAGGGTTTACATCTCTTCTTAATTCTGACAAATTACATTTTCCTACAAATACCACATACTTTGTCCAGATTTCCAGACATTAGTAAATGTGATAATCTCCTAATCATGTCTATATTTAATGTATTCATCTGTCCTTCTTTTCCCCATCAGAATTACCAATGTTTTTGTCTATATGTATTTTTTGTCAAAGAATTTTATTTTCCTTGAATTATTTTTATTTTTACTAGTATCTTTTCTATATTTGAATGTAGCTTGCTGTTATTCTTGCTTTTAGTCTTGTACATTTAGTTCATTTATTAATAATCTCTTGCTATTTAAACATCAGCATGCCTAAAACCAGAAAACAGACTCTTAACTATAGAGACCAAACTAAGGGTACTGGAGGGAAGGTGGGCAGAGAGATGGATTAAATAAATGGGTGATAGGTACTAAGGAGGGCACTTGTGATGAGTACTGGGTGTTATGAGTAATGAATTACTAAATTTTACACCTGAAACTAATATTACACTGTATGTTAACTGGAATTTAAATAAAAACTTGAAAAAAAAATCAGCATGCCTATGGGCTATATATTATTTGAATATAGATTTAGCTGCTTTCAGGTTTTTCTATGTAATGTGTTCATTCTCATTCATTTAAATATATTCAGGGATTGATTTACTTCTGATTCATGTTACTTGGAAGGGTATTATCAATATTCAGATATGGTTGGCTATCATATTTTCATTTTTCCCATTTTGAAAAAGAATGTGACCTACATATGTTCTACTTTGGAGGGAAAGTGATTGAGTAAATATTTCATGTTTTCTCTGCTTTTTTGATAAATGAATTGTTATTCTCAATATGTAAATAGTTTTTGATGGGCATAAAATTATCGTGCAGCATGAAATACAGGTGTGAATGTAGTCTTAATCATTCTTTTTCTTTCTTGACTTTTATACATTTTTTTTCCCTTTTTTAATAGTTGTTTGTTTGTTTGTTTGTTTTGAGAGAGAGTCTGCAGGGGAGGGGCAGAGAGGAAGAGAATCCCAAGCAGGCCCTGTGCTGAAAGTGCACAGATGCAGAATAGATCCCATGAACTGTGTGAGATCATGATCTGAGCTTAAACCAAGAGTCAGATGCTTAACTGACTGAGCCACCCAGGCACCCCCACTATTTTTTGTTGTTGTTGTTGTTGTTTGAGAGAGAGAGAGAGAGAGAGAGAGAGAGAGAGAGAGCACACAAGCAGGGGAGGGGGGCAGAGACAGAGAGAAAGAATCCTAAGCAGGCTCCATACTCAGCTCAGACTTGATGTGGGGCCTGACCCCAAAACCCTGGGATCATGACCGGAGATGAAATGAAGAGTCAGACGCCCAACTGACTGAGCCACCCAGGCACCCCTTTTCCTTTTTAAACTTCATGCTGAATAAAGAATAAATGTTGGTGTGAAGCTTTTCACCAAACATTACACCCACTGGTCTTTCTCATTATGAATTCTTTGATGTCAATTAAGGTGTATTACATGGTTAACATCCTTTCTACAAATGATAATAATAATGGTGAAGATATCGATACTAGTATTAAAATAGCATTTGCTAGATAGTTACTATATGTTAGTAACAATCCCACCCATTTTACATCTCTTAACTCATTTAATCCTTGCAGCAATCCAACACACACATTAGTGTGTGTGTATATGTGTATGTATATTCACACACATATAAAATTACAAAGCAGCACTAACTTTTCTACAAGTATTGAAATATTTAGGTATTTGGTTGTGTGTGCACATATTTATAAACAAATATAGTTTTTAAAAAAAGGTCTGGAAGATTAAAAGACAAATTGGTATCAGTGGTTACAATGAGGGATATGGTTTACAAGGAGAAATACTGATCAGTTATTTTGATACTGAAACATAATGTTTTTAAAGAAAACAAAACAAAATAAGATAGCACTAAATTTGTATTTAAAAGGCAATTTTTATAACTGTAAAATTTCAGTGAGCACCATTAAGTATGTCAGTAGTATTTAGCAAAATGATAATCTACCATAGAAAATATTATGATACCATTAAAAATAATGATAAATAAATATTTATACTTACTGAAACAGTAGCATGATAGAAGCAGGTTATGGTACGGCATGCACATCAGATTACACTAAGAAAGCCTGGAAGGATATGTTGTAATAATATGAAAGTAGTAATTTCTGTTTGGAAGGCTTACAGATAATCTATTTATTTCCTTTGTGTGTTTTTTACAACATGAAAATATGAGTGTTACCAAAGGGAAAAAGAACAGAGCTGCCTTCAAAAACAAAGTTATAATTTTGCCAGGAATTAAAAGATAGCCTATTAACAGGACTTACAGTGTAGTACTGGTAGTACCAGATCTATAGGTCAGAGCAATAGAAAAGATGGCTCTAAAATGAAGCCAATATAAACACAAATGTATAACCAAGAAACAAAATAAAACAATGGGGAGGAAAGAATTATTTAAGAAGTACTTTGGGACAGAATCTTTTTTGGAGGGAAGGCAGGTATAATTTAAACCTTGAATTTACATTTTAGAATACATTTAACAAGTTATGTATAAAAGAAAATTACAAATATGTTAGAAAAACAATGTTAACAGTGTTATGGGTTAAACTATGTTGAAGCCCTAACCCCTGGCACTTGTGAATGTGATCCTACATGGAAATAAGGTCTTTGCAGATGTAATCAGTTAAGATAAGGTCATCGGGGTGTGCCCTAATCCAATAGGACTCATGTCCTGTATGAGTCTCCTCTTAAACAAGACAGAGACCGATATACATAGGGAGAATGCAATGTGAAGATGGAGGCAGAGACTGGAGTGATGCATTACACGACAAGGAATGTCAAAGATTGTTGTTATCAGAAGGCAGGAGAGGGACATGGAACAGATTCTTCTTCAAAGTCCTCAGAAGGAACCAACCTTACCAACAACTTTAATTTTGGATTTCAAAGCTCCAAAACTGTGAGAGAATACATTTATGTTGTTTTAAGTCACCCAATTTTGAGGTACTTGATATTGTTATAGTAGCTCAAAAAACTATTACACTGCTTTATTTTTTTTTCCATTACCTATTTTTAAGATCTTATTATAAAGATTATGAACAGAGCTTATCTTTCACCCAGTATGAATTCCTTCATGGCGAATAAGGTCAGAACGACTACCAAAGGCCTTTCCGCATTCCTTACAGTCAAAGGGTTTCTCACCAGTGTGAATTCTTTGATGTCTAGTAAGGTTTGAACCTTTATTAAAGGCCTTCCCACATTCATTACATTCATAAGGTTTTTCATCTGTATGGATTCTCTGATGTTGAATAAGTTCTGAGCTCTGAATAAAGGCCTTTCCACATTCCTTACATTCATAGAGTTTCTTGCCTGCATGAATTCTGTGATGGTTAGTAAGTGTTGAGGCACTACTAAAGGCCTTCCCACATTCCTTACATTCATAAGGTTTCTCACCAGTATGTATTCTCTGATGTTGAATAAGCCTTGAGTGTTGAGTAAAGGCTTTCCCACATTCTTTACATTCATAAGGTTTCTCACCAGTATGAATTCTCAGATGTGGAAAGAGCTGTGAACTCTTAGTAAAGGCTTTTCCACATACTTTACATTCATAGGGTTTCTCACCAGTGTGAATTCTCTGATGATCGTTGAGGTTTGAGCAATAATTAAAGGCTTTTCCACATTCCTTACATTCATAGGGTTTCTCACCAGTGTGAATCCTCTGATGTTGAGAAAAATATGAACTACAACTAAAAGCCTTGCCACATTCCTTACATTCATAGGGTTTTTCACCAGTATGAATCCTCTGATGTCGAGTAACAAGCGAGCCACGACTAAAGGATTTCCCACACTCTTTACATTTGTAGTTTTTTTCAGCAGAATGAGTTCTCTGATGTTGAATAAATTGTGAGTTCTGATTAAAGGCCTTTCCACATATCTTACATTCACAGGGTTTCTCTTCATTAACAGTTTTTTGATGTGGAGTGAGGAATGTGGGCTGAATAAAAGTGGGCATGTCTTCATGGGTAAATATTACTTGACTAAAATGTCTCTTCTTTAGAGATAATATCTTGGTCTCACACATGGATTCCAGATCTGAAAGAAAATAAAAATATGTATGTTCATTTATCCTATCTTGGAAAAGATTAAAACTTCAAAAAAAGATTAAGGTAAAAATAATATCTAGGAAAGTAAATGCTTAAACAACTCTCAAATACAGCTAAGCAATTTTTAAAACTGATAACGAAAGCATGGACATTGAGGAGAGCCAACAGGAAATTCAAGAGGGTGATTAGGGAAATAAATAATCTCTATCTTGAAATACTGATGTGAATCAGAATCACTTGAAACTTCTGTAAATACACCCTGTTCAGGGCCACCCTCTATTATATACAGTGATTCTAAGCATATATACATGCTCATAAGCATATATCCCTTACACAAACCATCATACTATATGTCTTGTAATTTGTGGACAGATGTCTGTCCTGAATAAAAAGATTACTGAGGAGGGCACCTCGGTGGCTCAGTCAGTTAAGCATCCGACTTTGGCTCAAGTCATGATCTCACAGTTCATGAGTTCAAGCCCCACATCAGGCTTGCTGCTGTCAGCACCAAGCCTGCTTCGGATCCTCTGTCTCCCTCTCTCTCTATCCCTCCCCCACTCATGCTCTCTCTTTGAAAAATAAACAATTAAAAAAAAAGACTTGAGGAACAAATGTGTTGAAATGTATAAATGGGTGGAGGTGCAGTCAGAGACTGTGCAAAGGGTGTGCTGTTGCAAATTCACATTAGGGTATAGCCTACAGGAAGTCTAAGGTGCTGAATGATATAGGCAAGAATGGTAGGCAGGTGATAGAGCCTGATATATTGGGGATTCACTGAAACTAGTTAGTCTTGACCACTCATGACCACATAATCAAACCCCAATAAAAACTCAGAGCAAGGATTAAGGGAAGCTTCCTAGACTGTATGATGTACAAGGAAGGTGGCATACCTTGACTACATGGGCACAGAATTTCCTATGCTTGGTACCTCCTAGAATTTGCCCTATGTACCTTTTCAGCTGGCTGTTCACTGTCTCTTTTATATAAAATGGTAATCGTAAATACAGTGCTTTTCATGAATTTATGAGTTGTTCTAGTGAATTATCAAACCTGAGGAGTTGTATGAAACTCTAAATTTATAGTCAGCCAGGCAGAAGTATGGGTAGCCTGGGGATCCCAGTTGCAACTGGTGTCTGAACTAAGGGCAATCTTGTTGGGTACCTTGCCCCTTAACCTGTGGAATCTGATGTTAATTCCAGGTAGTGTCAGAATTTAATTGAAGTGTAAGACAGCCATTTGATATCAGAGAATTTGTGAAAGCCACAATACTGAAATAATCCTGTTCATTTCATCCCAATTTCACTCTCAGAATGCCAACAATAGGCTCATAACTCCCTCAATTAGTAATGAAAGTAAAAGTCCCTTCTGATGGGAAAATTATGCACAAGGGAAAAGACCATATTACCAAAAGTGGGCAGTCCTCAGTATATTAACCCAACCAGATCATCCTAAAGTAAACAAGACCCAATCCCTACTACACAGAAGTTCCAATCATCTTTTCAGTATGTCATACTTAAAAATGAGCAGTAAGCCATTGTTTATAAGACATTTGAGAAATGTTTTTCAACATGAAAAGGAGCCTAAAACAGAACAAAGTATCTGTGAGGGAACAATCAATGCAAGGAACAGAAGAAAAGGTCAAAACATATAATGAATAACCTCAGAGAGATAAGAGAATTAAACAGGCATAAGATGCTAAACAAAGGAACACAAAGGAACACTAACATATATACACACAAAGTTCTTAGAAATCAAAAATATAATCATGAAAAAGTATTTTTAAAAACCCCAAAATTCCTCTCTAAATTCTGTGCACAAAATTCTGGCTTCCTTTCTCAATTGACCTTGGAGAAATTACAGAGAATTTGGTTTTGTGGAACTGAGGCAAATTATGAAATATTTTAGGGAGACTGAAGACTTATACAAACTTGTGTGTGTTTGAGGATGGAGCTACTTGCCTAGATAGATGGTAACAGGAGGCAAGGAGAGGCTAGCCTGGTAGTAAAGTCTTTAAACTCTGATTTAGCCTTTCCCTGAACTTCCCTGGGACCACAGCAGCCTATGTCTTTACCACAGGAATTGATGGCAACTCTGCTCAAGTTGCTGAATAAGTAGGATAACCTAATGGCAAAGAAAAAAACCTGTGGATAGAAGAATATGGCTGATCACCTGCTCTCAGGCATATGCTCCTCTACCTCCTAAGCTATTAAAACCCCAAGAGCAGGGCACCTGGGTGGCTCAGTCAGTTGGGAGTCCAACTTCAGCTCAGGTCATGGTCTCACTGCTTGTGGGTTCAAGCCCCGTGTTGGGCTTTGCGCTTACAGCTCAGAGCCTGAAGCCTGCTTCAGATTCTGTGTCTCCCCCTCTCTCTGCCCCTCCCATGCTTGTGTTCTCTCTCTCTCTCTCTCAATAATGAATAAATGTTAACAAAAAAAAAAAAAAAAAAACTTAAAGAAAGAAAAAAACCCAAGAGCTGGTGGATTACAAAAGGGAAAGCATACTCTTCCGTAGATGCTGCTGCTTTGTAAATGCTGAAAGATCAAACCCTGATAAGAAGAATTACCTAGAGGAGCAGTAGCAAATAAAAGTTATCACCAGTGAACCCTTAGGTCTTAGGGCTCATCATCCTGAGCTTATCTCCACCCACTTCTTATATCTACCTAGAGGGACACAGACCTGGGTTTACCTCTTGGCCCTACCCCAGGCACACTGCCAGACAAGGTGATTGATAATCTCTTGGGAACATGGACTCACAGGTCAAAATGGCCATACAACAGAGGGTACAACTGTTGTTGAAATAAGACTACAAACTACCATGATCATCTTTGACAGATACAGAAAAAGTATAGGATGTGGCCAAGACCTGTTTATGATAACTCCGAGCAAATCAGCCCTGCAAAGTAATAGCTGTAAGTTGGTAAAAGTTATGAAAGAGAGAGGGAGACACAGAACTTGAAGCAGGCTCCAGACTCTGAGCTGTCAGCACAGAGCCCAATGTGGGGCTCAAACCCACAAACCACGAGATCATGACCTGAGCCAAAGTTGGACGCTCAACCAACTGGGCCACCCAGGCACCCCTGAAGAAACTTCAGATATGGTCCCATTAGATCAGGAAAAAGAAATGTTACCACTACCAATGTTACCAATTAAGGCAGTCCCAGCTATTATTATAAGCAAAGAAATAATAAGTATGAGGATTGGAAGTGATAAATCTAATAATATGATGATCTAACTAGAAAAACCTTAATATGATGATGATCTAACTAGAAAAATCAAGAGAATAAAAAACTGCCAGACATTAAAGATCAACTTATAAAAATTAATAGTATTTTGAGTAACATCAGCAAGATGATGGAATAATAAGTGCTAGGTTCTCCTGACCCCCATAATAAACACATCAACTCAATACCAATACATAGATAAGTTCCCTTCGTGACAAATCAAGAAACTAAGAGAATCCTACATACTAGGCAAGTGTGAAGCCAGACATATTAAAACTAGTAGGAAAACTGGAGAAACCCTCTCTCACCATGATCCCCGTACTGGCATAGCGCCATAAAACTGGGAGGAAACCTCCAGCTTCCAACTTCTCCCTGAATACAAAAAAAAGTTGGAATGCAGTCAATGACTCAACTTTTCTAAGTGATGCCTAACTGACCATTCTGGAGCCTTGATTAGACCTGTTATACCCTAGACTCCTGAGGACTACAGAGAACAAAAGCACTGGTTTGAACTAGTATGCAGGCACTCACCACAGCTCCTTTCCCTGCTCAATACAGAGTGAATGGGAGAGAAACTTCAGCTCTCAGCTTCTCCCTGGGGAAGGTAAGAGGTGGACTGTGTGTCAAACATTCCAACTTTTCTGGGGTTTGACTAAGGTACTGGCTTCTATCTCACCAGTCTTGGAGTGCTGATGGAACCCAGCAGATTCAAGATGTCTGAGAGCCACCAAGAATTAAGAAGGTAGTTTGAACTAGTATACAAACTTATCATAGCTCCTCCTCCTGGCCTAGTGCAGAATGAATGGATAGAAAACTCTAGCTCCCACCATCTCCTTGAAGATGAGAAGAGTTGGACAATGCAACAATTTTCTAACTTCTCTGGGAGCTACCCAAGGTACTGACTTCAATCTCACCTATCTCTATCTCAGCACTATCTCAGAGTGCAGATGGGACCTGGCAAACAGTGGGCCCCTGGGACTACAGAAAACAAAGGGGCAATTTGAACTAGCATGGAAGCACCACAGCTCTTCTCCTAGTTTAGTACACAGCGAGTGGGAGAAAAAACAAAGCTCCCAGTTTTCAAATGTTCCAAATTTCGGGGGATTACTTAGGGCCTGGCTTCTGTCTTGGAGCTGATGGAACCGGGCATATTCTAGACACCTGGGAGCCATTGAGAACAAAGATGGGGATTTGAACCATCTTTGCATGTAACACCTGCATGTAAACATTTGCCATAGCCCTTCCCCCCATTCCAGAGCAAAGCTAGCAGGCAAAACACTCCAGCTCCCACATTTTCTCTGGAGAGGGAAAGAAACTGGACCACACATCCAATGTTCTAATTTCTTTAGATGCTACATGAGGAATTGGTGCTTGTTTCAGAGCACTGATGGGACCTGGCATACTCTAGACACCTGGGGGTCGCTAATAAAGACAGTGGTTTGGATTAGCATAAAAGTTTGAGAGGCTGACAGAAGCTCTGACTGGTGAAGGTCTTCTCTTGTGTGAGGCTAATACATAATAAATGGGACAAGTGGCATTTTTTTTTAACATGTAGATATCAACACAAAGAATCAAGGAAAATGAAGAAACAGGGAAACACAATCCAAACAAAGAAACAAAGCTCCAAAAAATTACCCTAATGAAATATAAGTAGAGGAATTACCTGACAGGAAATTTTAAATAAACATCATAAAAATGATCAATGAGCTCAGGAGAACAATGTATGAGGAAAGTGAGAATTCCAATGAGACAAAATATGAGAAATAATAAGAAAATCCTGGAGCTGAAGAATGTAAAAACTGAACTGAAAATTTTAATAGATGTAGTCAACAACAGACTAAAGCAGAAGAATCAGTGAACTCAAAGACACATTTTTTTTGAAATTATCCAATCAAAGGAGCAGAAAGAAAAGAGAATAGAAAAGAGTAAAGAAAGCTTAAGGTTCTTATGAAACACCAAGGAATGGTATTATGGGAATTCTAGAGGCAGAAGTGAGTAAGAACAAGAAAACTTACTCAAATTAGTAATGGATGAAAACTTCCCAAATCTGGGGAAGGAAACAGACATGCAGACTCAGGAAGTCAAAGTATTCCAAAAGAAATCCATACTGAGACACATTATGTCACACTGAGACATCATTATAATGTCTTTGTCAATAGTCAAAGGCAGGGGCGCCTGGGTGGCTCAGTCGGTTAAGCATCCAACTTCAGCTCAGATCACGATCTTGCGGTCCGTGAGTTCGAGCCCCGTGTCGGGCTCTGGGCTGATGGCTCAGAGCCTGGAGCCTGCTTCCGATTCTGTGTCTCCCTCTCTCTCTGCCCCTTTCCCATTCATGTTCTGTCTCTCTCTGTCTCAAAAATAAATAAACGTTAAAAAAAAAATTAAAAAAAAATAGTCAAAGGCAAAAGGGGCACCTGGCTGGCTCAGTTGGAAGAGCGTACGACTCTTGATCTCAGGGTCATGAGTTGGAGTCCCATGTTATGTGTAGAGATTAAAATAAATAAAAACTTCAAAGGCAGGGGGACCTGGATGAAATTTAAGAAGACTAAAATCACACCAAGTATCTTTTCTGACTATGGTCAATGAAATTAGAAATCAACAGCAGAATGAAAACTGGAAAATTCACAAATATGTAGAAATTAAACAACACTTCTGAACAAGTGATAGGTCAACAAGAAATAGAGAAATTAGAAAATATCTTGAGAGACAAAATCAAGATGAAGAAAAAGTAGTAATGAAGAGGGGAGAGTATAGTCCTACATTAAAAAATAAGATAACAAATATATGACCTAATTTATGCCTCAAGGAACAAACTAAACCCAAAGTTGGCAGAAGGAAGAAAATGATAAAGATTAGTGGATATAAATGAAATAGAATAGAAAAACAAGAAAGACCAATGAAATAGTTGGTTTATTGAAATAAATAAATAAAATTGATAAACTTTTAGACTAAGAAAAAAGAGGAGTCTCAAATAAATAAAATCAGAAATGAAAAAGGAAACACTATAACTAATGTTACAGAAATAAAAAGGACCATAAGAGGCTTCTATGAATAATTATATACCATGAAACTGGATAACCTGGAAAAAAATGGATAAATTCCTAGATACATATAATCTACCATGACTGAATCATGAAGATACAGCAAGTCTGAATATACCCATAACTAGTAAGAACATTGGCTCACAATAAAAAAAACTTTCAGGGCACCTGGGTGGCTCAGTCAGTTAAGCGTCCAACTCTTGATTCCAGCTCAGGTCATGTCTCACGGTGGTGAGATCCAGCCCCAAGTCGGGATCCATGCTGAGCCTGGAGCCTGCTTGAGATTCTCTTTCTCCCTCTCCCTCTGCCCCTCCCCTGCTCGTGCATGCAGCACACACTCTCTCTCTTTCCCCTCTCTCTCAAAAAAAATTCTCTCAACAAAGAAAAGCCCAGGACCAGATGGCTTCATTGGTGAAGTCTACCAAACATTTAAATAATAATAATGTCAACCTAGGGAGTGGGGGAGAGGTACCAATCCTAAAACTCCTACAAAAAAAAAACTGAAAAGCAGGGAACACTTCCAAACTATTTTTGTTTTTGAGAGAAAGAGAAAGTGCATGTGTGCACACACGTAGCGGAGGGGCAGAGGGAGAGAGGCAGAATCCCAAGCAAGCTCCACTCTGGGGCTCGCTCCCATGACCCTGAGATCATGACTTGACCTGAAATCAAGAGTCAGATGCTCAACCAAGTGAGCCACTAGGCTCAAAACTCATTTTATGGGGGTGCCTGGATGGCTCGGTTGGTTAAGCCTCCAACTTTGGCTCAGGTCATGATCTCACAGCTTGCGAATTTGAGCCTCACAATGGGCTCTGTGCTGACAGAGCCTGGAGCCTGCTTTGGATTGTCTCCCTCTCTCTCTCTGCCCCTCCCCTGCTCACACTCTGTCTCTCTCAAAAATAAACATTAAAAAATATTTTTTTTAAATAAAGAGGAAAAAGAAAAACATTCATTTTATGAAGCCAGCATTACCCTCATGCCAAAGCCAGACATAGAAACCATTAAAAAAAGAAAATGACAGGCCAATTCCTAATGAATATTGATGCAAAAATTCTCAAGAAAATACTAGTAAACCGAATTCAACAGCACATTAAAAGGATCATACACCATGACCAAGTGGAATTTATTCCTGGGATGTAAAGATGATCCAACATACAAAAATCAATTAATGTAATACCTGAGACTGAAGGATAAAAATCAAATGATCATCTCAACAGATGCAGAAAACTAATTTGATAAAATTCAACACCCTTTCATTAAAAAACTCTCAGCAAACTACTAGAAGGATATTACCTCAACATAATGAAGACCATATATAAAAAGTACACACCTAATATTATATTCAGTGATGAAAAACTGAATGCTTTTCCTCTAAGATCATGAAGGCAAAGATGCCCGCTCTTGCCACTTCTATATCCGGCATATAGAAAACTCTATGAAGACTCCACATAAAAACTGTTAGAATTAATAAACAAATTAGGTTTTCAGTTTGCAGTTGCAGGAAATGAGTTGCAGGAAAAATGAGCTGTGTTTCTTTAACAATATTCTGAAAAGGAAATTAGAAAAACAATACTATTTATAATAGATTAAAAGGACTAATATACTTAGGAACACACTTAACTAAGGAGGTGAGAGACTTGTACACTGAAAACTGTGAAACACTGATGGAAGAAATTAAAGATACACAAGATCAATGTTAAGATATTCTGTGTTCATGGATTGGGAAAATACTGTAAAAATGTCCATACTCCCCAAATTATCTACAGATTCAATGAAATCCCTGTAAAAATCCCAATGGCATTTTCTATAGTAATAGAACAAACCATTCAATGAGCCAAAATAATCTTTAGACAGTACAACAAAGCTGGAGGCAACACATTTCCTGATTCCAAAATAGATTATAGAGCTGCAGCAGTTAAAACAGTACGGTACCGGCACAAAGACATTCATATAGCCAACAGAACAGAATAAATTCACGTATACACAATTAATATATAACAAATGTGCAAGACTACATAACAGAGAAGGGTAAGTCTTAACAAATGATGATGGGAGAAGCACCTGCTGGCTCAGTCAGTTAAGCATATGACTCTTGGTTTTGGCTCAGGTCATGATCTCAAGGTTTCATGAGTTTGAGCCCCATGTCCAGCTCTGTGCTGACAGTGTGGAGCCTGCTTGGGATTCTCTGTCTCCCTCTCTCTCTGCCTCTCTCCCACTTATACTCTGTCTCTCTCAAAATAAGCTTAAAAAGAATGATGATGGGAAAATGGAACATCCACATGCAAAAAAAAGAAACTGGACTCTTACCTTATATCATACAGAAAAATCAACTCAAAATGTATTAAAGACTTAAATATAAGACCTGACATTGTAAAACTTCTACAAGAACACATAGGGGAAAAGTTTCATGACACCGGTCTTAGTGATGATTTCCGAATATGGCATCAAAAGCACAGGTAACAAAAGCAAAAATAGACATACAGGACTAGGACTACATCAAATTTAAAATCTTACACATAGCAAAGAATCAACAGAATGAAAAGACAATCTATGGAATGGGAGAAAACATTTGCCAACCATATATATGATAAGGGGTTAATGTCTAAAAAGGTAGGAATAAAACCTAATAACCTAATTTAAAAAATTAGTAGGGTGCCTGGGTGGCTCAGCTGGCTAAGCATCCAATTTCAGCTCAGGTCATGATCTCATGGTTCATGAGTTCGAGCCACGCATTTGGCTATGCTCTGACAGTGCAGAGCCTGCCTGGGATTCCCTATCTCCCTCTCTGCCCACCCCTGACTTGCTCACTTTCTCTCTCTCAAGATAAATAAACTTTAAAAATTAAGTAAGTAAATAAATAAGAACGTGAATAGAAGTTTCTCCAAAGAAACCATACAAATAGCCAAGAAGTGAATGAAAGATGCTCAATATCGCTAATCATTACAGAAACATAAATCAAAACCATGATGAAACATTACCTATTACGGTTAGGACAGCTGTCATTAAAAAAAAGGGGGGGGCAAGTAACTGTTGGTGAAGATGCTAAGAAATTGGAACTCTTGTACACTACTGGTGGGAATGCAAAATAGTGTAGCCACTATGGAAAACAGTATGGAGGTTCTTCAAAAAATTAAAAATAAAACTATCATATGATCCATCAATCCCACTTCTGGGTATTTATCCAAAAGAATTGAAATCAAGATCTTGAAGAGATATTAGCACTCATGTGTTCATTGCAGCACTACTCATAATAGTCAAGATGAAAACAACCTAAATCCATAGATAGATGAGTGGATAAAGAAAATGTGGCATATATGTACAATGGAATATTATTCAGCCTTAAAAAGAAGGAAATCTTGCCATATGTGACAACATGGATGAACCTTGAAGACACTATGCTACATGAAATAAGGCAGTCACAGGACAAATACTGCATTATTTGACTTATATGAGGTATCTAAAAAGAGCAAAACTCATAGAAGCAAAGAGTAGAATGGTGGTTGCCAGGGGCTGGGCTGAGAGGGAAATGAGCAGTTGTTAATCAACAAGTATAAAGTTTTAACGATGCAAGGCAAATAAGTTCTAGAGATCTACTATATAATGCTGTGCCTATAGTTAACAATACTATACTATACACTTAAAGATCTGTTAAGAGGGTAGATCTCATGTTAAGTGATCTTATCACAATAAAATTTAAGAAGAAAGGGGTGGGGAAAGCAGTTGAAAAATTTATATCCTACAAGCAGCTTGAGGCTGCATACTGCTCCACATTCTCATCTATTCATCTTCAGACTTAAATGTTTGTCCATGTTGCAGGTGTCATAATGGTATCCTACTGCAGTTTTAATTTGCATTTCCCTGATAACTAATAAAATTAAATTCATTTTCACATGTTAAAGAAAAACTAATAGTATTTCTCTGCACCAACAATACTAATTAGAAAATTGTACACGCTCACAATAGCAATACAGCGTGTTTTAAAAATTTAGAAAGTAACTGAACAAAAAACAAAAAATTGCTAGGAACAACAGATTGCAAATGATGTGTTTGGTTAAAAGACAGCCTGAAGGTTACAGATTTATTATCCTGTAGGACAATAACTAGTTTTTATATCCCAGTTAGTGATGTTATTCCTGCATTCTTTCTTTCCATGACAATATGAACTCCATTTCTCCCAAATAATGAACTAAATAAATCCTTCAAATGTGTTTATCATATATTTATGAAAGAGTCATATTAAACTTCTGAAAAGTTATAACTTTTTTTTTCAGTTTATTTATTTGAGAGAGAGACGGGGAGAGGGAGAGAGCGCATACACGCACGTGCAAGCAGGGTAAGGGCAGAGGCAGAGGGAGAGAGAGAATCCCAAGCAGGTTCCACACTCAGCCTGGAGCCCAATGTGGAACTCAATCTGACAACTGTGAGATCATGACCTGAGCCAATACCAAGTCAGATACTTAACCGACTGAGTCACCTAGATGCCCTGAAAAGTTATATTTTTGAAAAGTTTTGAAAATGTTATACTCTGGAGGCACCTGGGTGGTTCTCAGTTGAGAGTCTGACTCTTGGTATTGGCTCAGGTCATGATCTCACAGTCTGTGGAGTTGAACCTTGGGTCAGGCTCCATGCTGACAGTGTAGAGCCTGCTTGGGTTCATTCTCTCTCTCTTTCTGCCCTTTCTCTGCTCATGCAGGTGTGTGTTCTCTCTCAAAATAAATAAATAAACATAAAAATAAAAAAGAAAATGTTATTCTCTTAAAATTTTGAAGATCCCACTGAGATGTCCAAATGGACTTAACC